>NC_056518.1:580694-598814 GCF_014905685.2 Nematolebias whitei
GAGGGAAACAGACACAAACCGGGCCACAGAAAAGTACCATCCTTACAAAAAGAAGATAATTATTGGAAATGTCTTATTATATGGACAACCTTTAAAAATGGTTAATGAATTTAAATATCTAGGTATATGGTTAGACAGGTCATACACATGGCAAACACATTTAAAACAGGTGGAAACAAAGCGTAAGAAAGTCCTTAATGTAATGAAGCAGTGGCAGGAATCAACTGGGGAGCAGACAAACAGTCACTTTTAAATATGTGCAGAGCTCTCATGAGATCAACTTTGGACTGTGGATGCATCGTGCATGGAGCAGCAGCAAATACAACTCTCCAGAAACTAGACAGATTCAATCCAGAGCGTTACGGGTGTGCACAGGAGCAATGAAGACGACCCCCATTAATGCTCTTCTTATAGAAACTGGTGAGACTTTGTTAGAAATGAGAAGAACTAAACTTTCATTAACTTACTGGGTGAAACTCAAAGGAAGTAAAGAAGCAAATCCTGCAGCAGCAACAATCCAGAACTGCTGGGAATATAACAGATATCACAGAAATGGTTTTGGTTGGAAAATAAACAAACTAGCTGGATTATATGGAATAGGAAATAAAGATTTCGCACAGATTAGTCCAAACAGTGTTAATTCTCCATGGTTGATTCCAGAAAGTAAAGTAGACATGAAAATTCTTGAAATGAAAAGAGAATGGAACGAAAATGAAATGGGGCTGAAAAGCAGCAAATACATTAGAGAGACATATTTTAATTACCTGGAAATATATATACAGATGGCTCAAAGAACACAAAGGGGTGGGCGGGAATACGAGTCTATGTACCAGAGTTTGAAGTTTGTACATCTAAAAGGATTTCTGATCATCTCTCAGTGTTCACAGCAGAAACGGTGGCAGTCATATTTAGTCTACAGTGGACGGAGGAGGTTAGACCGGACAGGGTGGTGATATGCACCGACTCAAAGGCTGTCGTAGAAATCATTCAGTCTAAAGGAAACAACAGGAAAGATCTTCTGCTAGAAATACAGCTCGCATTGTTCAGGTGACACAGGGAGGCATGGACGTTCAGTTGTGTTGGGTGCATGAGGCACACGAGGGGTGGAAGGAAATGAAAGAGCAGATAAACTCGCTAAAAAGGCATTAAATGGTGAAATAACAGTTAATATTATGTTAGGAAAAGGAGAGGGTAAATCATTAATTAAAGGAAAAGAAATAGAGAAATGGCAGAAAACGTGGAATGAGGACAAGACAGGAAGAAGATTATACAAAATTCAAAAAGCAGTTAAGATAAATAATTATAGAGAAAGAAGTAGAAGAGAAGAGGTGATAATGAGAATAATGAGGGTTGGACATGCACTTGTAAATGATACAATGTTCATGACGGGGAAAAGGAACAACAGTCGATGTGAGGAATGTGGGAACCAGAACGTGTGGAACATGTTCTGATGGAGTGCATCAAATATTCAGAAGAAAGAGAGAGATTGAAAGAAAAAGTCAAAGAGGCAGGAGAGTATGGAGTTTAGGAGGAATATTAGGAACAGACGGGGAGAAGGATAAAATAAGTGATGTTAGAAAAGAGTTGTTTATATATTTACATAACATAAATATTAAAAATAGAATTTAGGGAAAGGAGGCCATGAGCTACACACTCTTGCTCAGTAGGTGGCGGTATGCACCTGAACGTTGTTTGCAATCCGCCAATTAAATTAAAAGAAGAAGAAGAAGAAGAAGAAGAAGAAGAGTGAGCGCCAGAGAGTCGAAAACAGTTTACCTGCCAGTAGTTATCCCGCGCTTCTGTCTCCTGATTCCCTCATAGTCTCCTGTTCCTTCATAGTTTCTCTCCTGCCTAGTTTGTTTGCCTGCCCTGCTCCTGTCCCTCTTCCTGGTCTTTATATCCTCACCTCCTCGTGCTGCTTCATGGTTTTGGACTCCTGCTCGCCTGACTTCGCCTCCAGCCTGCTCCTCATCGGATCTACGTCTCCTCTCGCCGGTTTTCGACTCACGCCTGCCTCACACCGTGTTCTTGCCTGCTCCTGTTTGGTACCGTCGCTTTCCTGCTCTGGTAACAACCCTCGCCTGTCTGACCTCGACATCTGCCTCACGGACCGGTTGCTGGTCCAACGCCGTTGTGGTTCAACACCTCATCACCATCCACCCATTCTCGGTCTCTTCGCTGCAGCCGGCTGACTCCTCTCACCAGGATCACCCCTCCTGCAGTGAATCCATCCAGCTGGAACGACTCCTCTCTTCTGAGCCCCCTTCAACCAGAGAAACGGTTAGTGGTTACCTCTCTCAGACATTTGCTCTCGCTTCTGTCTCCTGCCTGGCCACTAACCGTTCTCTTCCCGCCTACAGACTCATGCCAGTCTTTGACCCAGTGATCGACACCAGAACCAGACTCACTTTTGAGAAACGAGGGCTTCTACAGTAAATTTTGTAATCTAAGTCTCTCTGTTGTGGTGATTTTGGTCCAGAGTTGAAGGGGTTCATTACACAAAGAAGATACGGACGTAGGAGTCATTCTGCTCCAGGTGGGTGACAGCAGTGTGGACCACAGAGGAGATGGCATCCTCTGTTGATCAATTCTTGTGGCATGCAAACTGGTGTGGGTCCTCGTGGATGTCGATTGTAGCTTTGATGTGGATCATGACCAGTCTTTCAAAGCATTTTGCAACTATTGGGGTGAGGGCTACTGGCCAGTAGTCATTCAGACCAGTCACTGCAGCGCTTTTAGGAATTATGATGATGGTGGCGGTCTTCAGACAGGTGGGAACAGTTGCCAGGGTGAGGAAGGAGTTAAAGATATTGGCCAGCACTTTGCAAAGCTGATCGACAGTCTCTCAGCACCCTCCCTGGGATATTGTCTGGGCCAGTGGCTTTGTGAGGATTAATCCTCCTGAAGATCCTCCTTACTTCTGCTGAGGAACTCCAAAATCACCAGCCACCATGTTAAAAACCTCCGGATGCTTGTTTTGAAGTGAGCTGATGTTATTATGTCCTGCAGACTGTCTTTAGCATTAGCCTCCGGGGCTATATAGACAACAATGACATACACTGCCGTAAACTCACGAGGTAAATAATGCAGTCGACATTTCACAGTCAGTTGTTCTAAAGCCTCGGAGCAGGAACTGTTTATCAGAACACGGTTTGTGGCCCAACCTTTGTTCACGTAGACACATACACCACCACCCTGTGCCTTCCCAGTTAGCTCTCTGCAGCGATCTGCCCGAATAAAATTTCTGTCATCCAGCTGGAACGCTGAGTCTGGCATGTTGTTATTACGACATGTTTCTGTGAGACAGAGTACAGCGCAGTTCTTCATCTCCTCTAAGGCATGCACTCTCAGTCGCAGCAGATACGGCTTGCTTTCAAAAGAACGAACGTTGGAAGAGAGATGGGATTGGGAGTTTATTAGCACTAGCTTTCTGTCTTGCTAACACACCAGCCTGTCTCCCTCTTTTCTTTCCCCGCTCACAGCGCGTCCTCTTCCCGTTAGAGCGCTGCGATCTCCACACTGATGTCCGTAGAAGCTGTAATCTGCTGAATGTAGTTTTCAGATCATTGTCTATGGCTGCTGTATAATAATAATAATAATAATGTGTTATGTGTTGTCATCATTGTATGTTCCCATGCAATGACAAAATTGGATCTGTGCATTTAATCCATTCATCCCCAGGTGGTGCAGTGGACAGCATCTGGATTCAAACCTTCTCTTGTGCTCATAAGTTTGGTTTGGCTATAATTCACACACTTAAAGCATGCGGAGTTGGGCTTGGAGCCAATTTCAAAACTAAGAAAAACTGGGTTTTCACTGGGAGCCTGTGAAGCTGCAGCTGTGGTAAACATGGCCATCTTGTTGTCATTGTGATTGCTCAGGATGGGAGACTGTGGTGAAGTGAAGATCCAACACAGTCTGATGGCTTCCTTGGATAGATACATTTTACTAATTGGCTTTATAATGAAGGCAAATATTTTTGTACAGTTCCCTGAGATGATTTTTGTTGTGACTGCATTGTTTAAATGAACAGAATTAAATTGAATTCATCCATTAAGTGTCACACTCTGTCCTTGTCTGTCTTTCCATTTCTGTCTTCCCCTTATGCTTTTTATATTTATTTACATTGTGCTGGTTCATTCTGTCCTGGTGTTTCTGAATCTGTATTCTCTGCCAGTTTCCACTCATTCCTCAGTGTGCCTCTCCAGTCTTTATCATTCACACCTGTCCCTCATCAGCTACCTGCCCAGGTGCTCTACTTACCCCCTCTCCTTATAAAAAGCTCTTCTCTCCTCCACTCTGCGTCCGCTCATTGTCCTGTTATGCACAGACGACCCAGTCTTCCTCTGCTCCTGTTGGTCTGGTTATCCGTGTGAATCTGTGCCTGTCTTGTTTTTGCCTGATCCCTTTTTGTAAGTTTTATGCTGCCACGCCAGCCTTTTTGTTGTTTAAAATAAATCATTTTATCTTAAGCTCCTGCCTTGCTCGCCTGCCTGCCAATGGGTCTAAAGACTGAGGATTGTGTCATTAAGTTTACCCGCTTCTTCCTTTATGGGTCACTGGGGTCACTGGTGCCATATGCAGCACTCACTGTAAATGGACTGCACTTATTCATTCAACCTTTATTTACACGGTAAATCCCATTGAGCCTCGAGGACTCATTTACAAGAGAGACCTGATTTAACAAAGAAAGATGACAACAATGGACAACAGCAACAACAATAAACAATTATACACTTATAACACTTATACACCACCTTTCTATCTCATCAAGATACTCAAAGCACTTTACAACACAATCTGTGCCTCATTTACACATTCATGCAGCTCTATACTAGATCTACACAAAGAATAATCAGAGCTCTATCACATTCAGACACTGATGGGACACACATCAGAGGCTATGAGGGGTTCAGTGTCTTGCCCAGGGACACTTGGGCATGTGACTGCTGGTGGAATCAAACCGCCAACTCTCGCATGGGAGGACGACTGCTGTAACCACTGAGCCACAGCCGCCCACTGTGAGAGGCAGAGTACACCCTGGACAGATCTCCTGTCCATCACAGGGACAGAGCCAGACAACCATCATCTAGGAGCAATTCAGAGTTACCATTCAGTCTAACATGCATGTTTTTGGTCTGTGGGAGGAAACCAGTGCACCCAGAGAAAACCCAGGCATGCACTGAGAAAACAGGCAAACTGCACCCAGAGAGGCCTCCATCCGGGATTCAAACCAGCGACCTTCTCTCTTAGAGGGAACAGCTCTACCGACTGCGCCACGTGACTCTCTTAGATTGAACTGAAATGAGTTAATCCAAATTGAATTCACTGTAATTGAATTTGAAAGTGTATCTGAAGTGATGTAGTTTGGGACCTGTTCTTGTGCACAATGAAGCCCTCGAGCTGCAAGCGGCGGGAGGTACACGCAGAGGCTCCGGCGCATGCTCGCACACTGGATGAGAGCTCCCTCTCTCTCCCCCACACTGGATGAGAGCTCCCTCTCTCTCCCCCACACTGGATGAGAGCTCGCTCTCCCCCACACTGGATGAGAGCTCCCTCTCCCCCAGTGTCCTCTCTGAGCAGGGGGAGGGATGCACGCGGACAGCAGGCTCCCAGAAAACAGCATCTGTCTCCGGAGGGAGGTGTAGTGTGAGCAGTGCCCCTGGAGACCCCGGCACCGCTGGGGACAAGGAGTGGACATTAAGAGACAAGCACGAGGTGATGAGGCGTTTGAGGCGCTCAGTAAACCAGAGCACCCGCTGGTGAACTTCAGACCTGATTCAAGCGGAGCAGGTGAGTGAATTCAGGAAACAACTCACGATTGAAGCTCGTCTTGTGTTACAGGTAACAAGAGCGCGTTCACGTTCAGCTGTCGGCCAGCTCACCGATGAGCGGGCGCGCGCTTCTTCCCCATTCAAAAATTTGATTGAATTGTTGCGACGGAGTTATTACATCATATTTAATGCGTTAATTCAAAGCACAACCTGTCACGAGCATAATCCACCGGCTGATTCTGGAGGTGTTGGCTTCGCCGCGTGCCGTCGAAATAAATCCAATCGAATTAGGAATAGCGTTATTACGGTGCCTTCTTAATCTGAGCGCGCATTCTGGGTGGTTTTCAGTGTTTGCGTCCACGTAGCTGTGATCGTGGGTATAACCCCAGGAGAAAAGCATAACCTTGAAAAGAACGCGTCACGCCGCATCATCGCAAACTAAACGCACATTTCCAGTTATTTTCTGGTTAGTTCAAGTTTAGGCTCTGGAAGCAGCAGAATGAACCATCATGCTGCTCCATTAATATCATTTCATTAAAGAACAGCTGTAAAATGAGTCAGCAGCAGGACATGTTCACCTGGTGGCTGGTGACATGGTGAAGGTGCTGCTCATGGGTTGTGGCAGGATGGCAGCAGCACTGACAGCATCATCTGACTGTGGAGACATCATCCTGATTCTTTCTTCTTCTTTATGGTTTGTTTGTTTGTTTATTTATTTATTTTGCCCATGTCAGTGTGTGCGTTGTCTGTTAGCAAAATATCTCATGAATCAATTCAATTCAGTTTATTTATAGAGCACCAAATCACAACAAAGTTGTCTCAGGGAATTTTACATTCACGTTTATAAAAAAGCCAATAAGTAAAGTTCTCTATCTAAAGAAGGACTCACTGGATGGATTTTAATGAAACTCTTGGGAAACAGTTATTGCATTACTTCTAAAAGTATGAACTTTTGAACACAACCTAATTTAAGATGGCCGTCACAGCAAACTTATTTTAGACAACACACAAACAGCTCTAACTCCGTTGATTTTACAGGCTTGGACCTATATTTGAGGTGCTAGCACAACACACACTCCAGGTGTCTCTTGTGAGTGAGTCCCCGAGGCTCAATGGGATTAACTTGTATAAAGGTTGAATGAATTGCACACAACCTCCTAATTGTGGCATTTTAGTTCAATAAGAGTTCAAACCAGTCAACTGAACACAATCCAGTTTTACATCCCTCCAGTCCAGTACAAAATACTCATAATGTGTATTGAATACAGTTGTTGAGACAAGACAACCAACACTTTTCTGAAATCTGCCTTCACAATTTAACATGTTGTGAGGATCTGTCTGTTTAGTGTCTTGTGACCCCTTTTGTTTTTTTGCTCACCCTTGAGTTGTCAACTCAGAATCAGAATAAACTTTATTATCATTGTACAGCGAGAATATGTCCGCTCAGTCGTGCGAAAGATGGGCAGACTGGACGTAGCTGCTGCTACGATTACGCGGCCTCTTATCCTTTTCAGAATACATTTTTAGATAGAAAAGGGACCAAAGGCGTGAGGAGAGGACAGTGGCATTACAAAACAGATCTCTTCACACTTTGTCCTATCAGGACACGAGTTAAGACATAAAAAACTCTGCCAGCAAGCACATTTATGAACATGTTACAAATGCATTTGATGGCAAGGCGGTCCATGAAACACTTCCAGATAGACCATAGTCCTGATATGCTCAGCTGGCAAAGTTCTTATAAGCCTCCATAGACATTCTCTGGGGGTGGGGGGTGCGATAGACAAAGCTTTTCCTTAATTTACACATTTCCCAGGACAACTTGATGTGTCAGCCTGTTTTTGAGGGCAACCAGGGGAGTCAGATTCAGATAAGCCACAATTGTTCCACTGAGATTCTCAGTGGAACATGAGGGCTCTCCAGGACCCTGTCGCTTTGTTGAAAAGATTTTGTCAATTGCGTTGAAAGTCCAGTTGATCAGATCCATAACAGTAGTTTTCATTTTGGAAGATGTGTAAAACAGGAGCTCCGATACACAGACAGAGAGCAAAAAAGCAGGAGGAGGACAGGAGAGGGAAGAGAAAGCGTCCGCCTCATACGAGAGCGCGTGAGGAAAAACATCTCCTCCTGCACCTGTCCCTCATTGTCCTGTCCCAGGTGTCTGTCATTGTTTCCTTGTTAGCGTCCCTTTATGTTCTGCATCTCTGTGTTGTCTGGGCATTATTTCCTGCCAAGCTTCATGATCTGTCTCCCTCCGTGTCTCCCCGCTCACACATGTAAGTTTTGCTGCTTCGTCAACTTCTTTGTTTTGTTTTTCCTCAATAAATTAATTTCTATTTTATTCTCTGAGTCTCTGTGATCTTCCTGCACCACCGCTCACGACGCATATGACAACTACGTATACTATTTTTGATTACATTTTTTAAAACATGAACAGTCATTAACACGTAAAACATATCTAGCAGGATTTAAATGCCCTCATGCTGTGTAGTTGCACTAATATGCAGGAATGCTTCTAGTCACAGAGAAACAAAAATACACAGATGCCTGATAAAAACACTTGGAGAAATAAAAGTGCTGCTCCACTGGTGACTAGAGAGAAATCTAATCCATCAAAGGCTAGCTAAATCTGAAAATGTCAAAAAAACTACCTTAAGGCTGAACGTTTCAGAAGTCTAGTTATAGGTTCAAAGTATCAAAAGGCCAGTCAAAAGTAGCAAAATGCTAGTTTATGCTTAAAGTAGCAGAATGATAGCTATATGTTAAAAGTAACAAAAAGTTAGCTAAAAACTACAAGTAGCTGAATGGTTGCTATAAGCTAAATGTAGCATAAAAAGACAATGCTTATTGAAAGTACTTCTATGGGAAAATATTTATAGAGTTAAATATTTTGAAAGATATACAAGTTATAAGAAAGTAAAAGTCAAAGCACCCTACACTTGAATGAGCTGAACTTGTTGATTTATAAATTGCTAAAATAGCATAAAGCATGACTATGAAAAAATGTACCAAAAATGAAAATGAAACGAGTGTGAATACTAAATCAGCATTCACTCTATAAACAAATAACAATTTACAACAATGATCATTAATCAGGTTATATCTGTTTAAACTCAGTGGATCTTATTGGATCATGTGCAATGTTTGAACGGCTTCAATTTTTATGACGTGACGCACCTTTCTTGATGTTCGGTTGACTGGAACAGCCTGAAACAGTCAGAAATCATTGTGTTACAGAAGTTATAAAATATTAAAAATAACCTAATACAAAATCTTGAGATGTCAGGCGCAAAGTTAAATGATTCTCAGCTACCACATGAAATTTTAGATCAACTTCTATAAATCGGACGGAGTTATAGGCATTTCTGTGTTTCCTAATGTTGATTAGCAGTGATGGCCATCTTGAATTTAATCAACTCCAAAAGTGAATACATTTTAGATCTACATCAAGTGATGGCTTTAACAGGAAATATTTTTTAACAGACAAAAGAGAAAGAAAGATGAGACAAATGAGACAAGAAGCTCTTGCTTACATAACTATCATTGCCAACAGACAGAGCTCCTTGAAGGTTTTCTTATCTCAGAAGAAACAGTGGTCTGATAAGACCTTTTTTGTTTGATATAATTCAGATGGTATGGATTTAGCATGTACAGAAAACAGTTAAAGTGATGATTAGTCAGACGTGAAACGCTCACGTACATTCAGTGGCAGACATTGGAAGGCATGAGTCACTGCTATTATTATCTCAGATATTAAAGATATATGAGACACCAAGATGGATCCCAGAGACAGACAGCGTGACGAGTGGGAGGATTTGCAGGAGAGTATTTATTGCCACAATGTAAAAGTAAATGATCATGGTTTTGCCCATGTCTCTGTATGTGCCTCTGTGTTCATGTTCGCAAAATACCCCATAAACCAGTGGACATTTTTCATCAAACTCTCAGAAAGCAATCATCAACTGATTAACTGTTAGAGTCAACCTGATTAAAGATGGCTGCCACAGCTAAACAATTTTATCAAACAAAAAAGTAGCTATGGCTCAGTCATTTATATTGATATTGATCTAAAAATGGAAAGGCAGCAGCTCATACCATCCATCCATCCATCCATCCATCCATTATCTTTACCCACTTCTTCCTTTTCGAGTCACGGGGGTCACTGATGTCCATATCCAACTATCACTGTGTGAGAGGTGGGAGACACCCTGGACATGTCTCCAGTCTATCACAGGGACACATGTGATGTGTCCTCCTCCACAGATGAGACAAACAGCTTGATACCCAACATATTATCTAAGCACAAACTGACTATATATAAACTATTCTGAATCAATTAATTCTGTTTGTTTATTACCTAAATATATATTTAACCAGTGAATGAATTTTAATAAAACTTTCAGAAATAATCATTGGATATACATATAAATGTTTAACGTTTGGAGTCAGTCCAGTTCAAAACATCAGCCTCAGCTAATCGACTCTAACACAAAAATGGCAATGACTCAGTCAACTTTACAGATCTTGGGTTAAGTTTGATGTGGTAGTAGCTGAGAGTCATTTACAACACATACGTGACATAATGCGATGTAGCATGAAGTTGTGCACATTAATTTCAAGGTCATTTTTTTCAACAAAAGATTATATTAGTCTAAAAACCTAGGCTAAAACTTTGGCATGGTGGGTGACATGCATTCTTTGGAGGAATGTTGGACCTTGAACTTGAAAATGATTTTAAGCGTGTTTTATTTCTCTTTCAGGTGTAGGTGAGGTTTTAAAATGGAGTCCACTCACCTTTTAAGTGGACCCAAAAAGAGAGTGAAGATCCATCCTCATACAGTTACAGCCAAGTACACCACGCAGCAACCTGGAATACACACACACTTTCCCCAGCCTGGAGATGAAGGCTACGATGATGCTCCATCTTTTGAGGACTTTGGTTCCTTTGTGGAGGAGACGTCAGACAGGAAACAACTGACTGAAAGCAGGAAGTGGCCTTTAACAATGTTCGGCTCTAAAGACAAAAACAAGGATGCATCCCATAAACTCCAGCCTACTGGAGGAGAAGTGAGCGAGGGGGGAACCAAAGCAGCAAAGGGGTCTGGCAAAGGAGTCGGGGAACAGTTGGCCAGTTTTGGTGAGGCTTCGGTGTCTGCGTCTCGCCTCACCTGGCTGGGACTGCTTGGCGCTGCACTGGCACATGGCTGTTTGATTGCTCTGACCTGCCTCGCCTCAGAACGCTTCGGCCTTGGACCCTTGTTCATCCTCTTGGTGCGGTCCATCGTACAGCTCCTATCTCTGGCAGTGCCTCTGCACAGGGGGCAGAACCCTTTCGGACCAAAGGGATATCGATTACGTTTGCTCTGCTATGGCGTGGCCTACTCCCTCTCCCTCTGTTGTGCCTACTCTTCATTAACCTTCATCTCCTCTGGAAACGGTGCAGCAACATGGCGCCTGGCAACAACAGCACTGTCTGCAACCCTGGCCTTCCTGCTCTTGGAAGAAAGACTGGGATTGACTGATGGGATAACCCTAGCTGTGGGTCTATGTGGTTTGGGGCTCCTGTTGCTTCCCACTACTGATGAAAGCTTTTCCAATTCACCAGTTGACCCAGTTGCATTCTGGAAAGGAGCTTTTGGATGGTCTCTTTCAGCTCTTGCTGGGTTGTGGATGGCATTGGCTTTGGTCGGGTATCGCTCGCTGAAAGACAGGGTTGGAGTCAGTACTGCTTTGTTTACGGTGAGTTGGACCGGGTGCCTGCTGACTCCAGCAACTCTAGTTCTGCTCCATGAGGGCTGTTCCTGGCCATTGAGTGCTCCAGCCTGGGGCCTCATCCTGGGTTTGGTGGTCTGCTCTGTAGCAGCCTTCTTGGGAATGACCCACGGTCTCACCCGTCTTCACCCAGCTCTGGTCTCAGCCTCTCAAAGCCTGGAAGTAACCATCGCCATGCTCCTTCATCTGGCCATGCTTTCTTCAGTCCCTGCTGCACCTGAGGTGGTGGGGAATGTGATGATAGTGCTGAGTGTTGGCTGGCTGGTGGCCTTGAAGCTGCTTCCCTCTCGAGTTGGTGGGCGGCACCAGAGGGAGGAGTACGAGGAGATTTTGGAGTCACCCATCAAATAGCTCATCGTCTCCACATTCTGTCGTTCTGTTGTCCACATTGTCTTCTTCATGAGATCAGCTGGTTCCACTGTACATAAAAGACTGATGTCTACTGGAGATTAATCTATTTTGTGTTCTTGGTTTTGCTTTTGGAAAGTGCAAATATTGTGTTGTCTGTTACCGTGACTACATGATGTGATATTAAAATCTCTCAGAGAGAATTATTGTCAAAACTTTATTATCACCCGACATGGAAGGTGATGATGGACAATAATGTTATTGCCTGTGTGTGTGCGTGTGTGTGCGTGCATGCGTGCCTGTGTGTGTGTGTGTGTGTGCGTTTTTAGTAAAATATCTCACGAGTCTCTGGACAAATGTTATTGAAACTAACACTGGTGACTGAAGAGAGAAAAGATTAAACAGGGAAACAAGAAAAATGAGTGATTTCAGAGGAAGGTAAATGCATGACAAGCAATACAAATTGGTGGTAAGGAGCAGGAAAAGAAAGAAGTGAAATGATAACATACAAATGAAAGCGTTTAAAGTTGAAGAAGAGGGCAGCTTGATGTTGGCAGATTGATGTGCTGTACCTGGTCAGGTGAATTTGTCTGTCTTATTATGAAAATTTTATATTTTGGTAGAGAAAACAGAAGCACACTAAGTAAACTATGACATGCAAACATGCAAAGGTTGTTTATAAGCCTCAGTAATTATCTAAAATAGGCCCCCATTTGGCTGGCCTTTAACATTGCCTGGACAAAGACTTTTGCCCTTTTCCCCATACCCTGTACTCTAAAACTAATCTCACAGATATAACATACTAACTATTAATTACAAATTGGTAAAATGTCTCTTAAAAATGACCAGAATATCCCTTTAAAACAATTTGTCTAAGAATTGTCATAGCAGTTTATCCATCCATCCATCCATTTTCTTCCGCTTATCTGGGGTCGGGTCGCAGGGTAGCAGACTAAGTAGGGAGGCCCAGACTTCCCTCTCCACAGCCAATTGGGCCAGTTCCTCTGGGGGAATCCCAAGGTGTTCCCAGGCCAGCCGAGAAACATAGTCCCTCCAGCGTGTCCTGGGTCTTCCTCTGGGTCTCCTCCCAGTGGGTCATGCCCAGAACACATCCTAACCAGATGCCCGACCCACCTCAACTGGCTCCTTTCGATGTGGAGAAGCAGTGGCTCTACTCTGAGTCCCTCCCGGATGACCGAGCTTCTCACCCTGTCTCTAAGGGAGAGCCCAGACACCCTGCGGAGAAAACTCTTTTCGGCCGCTTGTATCTGAGATCTCATTCTTTTGGTCACAACCCAAAGCTCATGACCATAGATGAGGGCAGGAATGTAGATCGACCGGTAAATTCAGAGCTTCGCCTTTTGACTTAGCTCTCTCTTCACCACGACAGACCGGTACAGTGCCCGCTTCACTGCAGACGCTGCACCTATCCGCCTATCAATCTCACGTTACATTTTTCCCTCATTCGTTAACGAGACCCCAAGATACTTAAACTCCTCCACTTGGGGCAGGACCTCCTCACCTGCCCGGAGAAGGCACTTTTCCGGCTCAAGACCAAGGCCTCGGAATTGGAGGAACTGATCCTCATCCCGGCCGCGTCACACTCGGCTGCGAACCGCTCCAGCGAAAGCTGTACATCACGACCTGATGAAGCCAATAGGACCACATCATCTGCAAAAAGCAGAGACGCAATCCTAAGGCCACCAAAACGGATCCCCTCAACACTTTGGCTGCACCTAGAAATTCTGTCCATAAAAGTTATGAACAGAATTGGTAACAAAGGGCAACCTTGGAGAAGTCCATCTTTCACTGGGAACGAGCCCGACTACTGCCGGCAATGCGGACCAGGCTCTGACACCAGTCGTACAGGGACTTAACAGCCCGTATCAAAGGGCCTGGTACCCCATACTCCTGGAGTACCCCCCACAGGGATCCCCGAGGGATGAAGTCTGACGCCTTCTCCAAGTCCACAAAGCACATGTAGACTGGTTGGGCAAACTCCCACACACCCTCCAGGACCCTGCTGAGGGTGTAGAGCTGGTCCAGTGTTCCACAACCAGGACGAAAACCGCACTGCTCTTCTTGAATCTGAGGTTCGACTATCCGACGGACCCTCCTCTCCAGAACTCCTGAATAGACCTTACCAGGAAGGCTTAAGTATCTGATCCCCCGTAGTTGGAACACATTCTACGGTCCCCCTTTTTGAATAGTCTGCCACCCCAGTCTGCCAATCCAGGGGAACTGTCCCCGATGTCCATGCAATATTGCAGAGTGGGGAAAGCCAACACAACCCCACAACATTCAGAGTTATAAGGAACTCTGGGCGAATCTCATCCACCCCTGGGGCCCTGCCACCAAGGAGCTTTTTAACCACCTCGGTGACCTCAGCACCAGAGATTGGAGAGCCCAACCCAAAGTCCCCAGACTCCGCTTCCTCAGTGGAAGACATGCTGGTGGAATTGAGGAGGTCTTCGAAGTACTCTGCCCACTGACCCACGACATCCCGAGTTGAGGTCAGCAGTACACCACCTCTACTATAAATAGTGTTGGTGGTGTATTGCTTTCTCCCCTAAGACGCCGGATGGTGGACCAGATATGCCTCGAAGCCATACGCAAGTAATTCTCCATGGCCTCTCCAAAGTCCTCCCACACCCAAATTTTTGCCTCAGCGACCACCCAAGCCACATGCCGCTTGGACTGCCGGTACTCATCAGCTACTTCCGGGGTCCCACAGGCCAAATAGGCCCAATAGGACTCCTTCTTCAGCCTGACAGCATCCCTCACTGCCAGTGTCCACCACTGGGTTCGAGGGTTACCGTCACAACAGGCACAGACAACCTTGAGGCCACAGCTCTGATAAGCTGCCTTGATAATAGAGGCGTGGAACATGGCCCACTCAGACTCAATGTCCCCCACCTCCCCCAGAACATGTTCAAAGCTCTCCCGGAGGTGGGAGTTAAAGCATCATCTCACGGGAGACTCTGCCAGACGTTCCCAGCAGACCCTCACAATACGTTTGGGTCTGCCAGGTCTGACTGGCATCCTCTCCACCATCAGAGTCAACTCATAACCAGGTAGCGGTCAGTGGACAGCTCCGCCCCTCTCTTCACCTGAATGTACAAGACATGCGGCCGCAGATCAGATAAGATGATAACAAAGTCGATCATCGAACTGCGGCCTAGGGTGTCCTGGTGCCAAGAGCACATATGGACACCCTTATGCTTGAAGATGGTGTTTGTTATGGGCAATCCATGATGAGCACAGAAGTCCAATAAAAGAACACCACTTGGGTTCAGATCAGGTGAGCCATTCCTCCCAACCACACCCCTCCAGGTCTCACTGTCATTGCCCACGTGAGTGTTGAAGTCCCCCAGCAGAACAAGGGAGTCCCCAGGAGGCACACTCTCCATTACCCCTCCAAGGACTCCAAAAAGGGTGGATAATCTTCTGAGCTGCTGTTTGGCACATAAGCACAAAGAACAGTCAGAACCCGTCCCCCCACACATAGGCTGAGGAAGGCTACCTTCTCGTTCACTGGGGTGAACCCCAACGTACAGGCACCAAGATGGGGGGCAACAAGTATGCCCACTCCTGCTCTGTGCCTCTCACCAGGGGCAACTCCAGAGTGGAAGAGTGTCCAACCCCTCTCAAGGAAACTGGTTCCAGAGTCAGAGCCATGCATTGAGGTGAGTCCGACTATTTCTTGCTGGAACCTCTCAATCTCACATACCAGCTCAGGCACCTTCCCCACCAGGGAGGTGACATTCCACGTCCCAATAGCCAGCTTATGTAGCCGAAAATCAGACCACCAGGGTCCCCGCCCTTGACCACCACAATGCACCCGACCCCTTTGGCCCCTCCCACAGGTGGTGAGCCCATGGGAAGGGAGACCCGTGTCTCCTCTTCGACAGTTTATCCAAGCTCAAATTTTTAAACTTTTGCTTTTTACTGATAATTTCAGGCAACATAGTTAATATATAGCATCCTGTAAGTTATTTTGGTTAGTATCCTGATGCATGCTCAATAATCCAGGTAGAAAAATCCAAAAAAGTTAAATCTGGTCCTCTGCAAATTCAAAAAACAAAAAAAATAACAAAGCAAAAAAATATAGAAACATTTCGTCCTCATCCAAGAGACTTCCTAAGTCTGAGGTGCTGTATTCAGCTCAGTCTCTTAAATAGCACCTTCTCAGAGTGGATCAACCAGTTTGCTGCTGACAACCAAAACTAGCTGCTCACATGGTCAAGAAGGACTATCAGCCTGACTCCAGTCAGCCATCAGGTGAAAAGGAGGAACCCAGACCCAGAGCAGTGGTCATTCCATATGTTGAGGGAGTATCAGAGAAACTGAGACGTTTATTTTCTAAACATAACGTCCCAGTGGCTTTTAAACCCCAAAATACATTACGGCAAAGACTGGTTCATCCCAAAGATCCAGTCCCCCGGCACAAACAGAGTAATATTGTGTATGCTGTTCAGTGTCAGGAGGGCTGTGATCAGTCTTACATCGGGGAAACTAAACAGCCACTGGCCAAAAGGATGGACCAGCACAGAAGATCAACATCGTCAGGCCAGGACTCTGAGGTCTACACTCATCTCCAGGCCAGCGGTCACTCTTTCAAGGATGAAGATGTTCACATCCTGGACAGAGAAGAACGATGGTTTGAGAGAGGAGTAAAGGAGGCCATCTTTGTGAAAAGAAACCGTCCATCATTAAACAGGGGCGGAGCCTCCAGGTTCAACTGTCCCCCTCTTACAATGCTGTGATTGCTAGTATCACTCAGCCCTCTGTGAACAGTAAACAGCCATCAGTGTGCTAATGATCCATTGTTAGGCTGATGGTCCTTCTTGAGCATGTGATCAGCTGGTTTTGGTTGTCAGCAGCAAACTGGTTAATCCACTCTGAGAAGGTGCTATTTAAGAGACTGAGCTGAATACAGCACCTCAGACTGAGGAAGTCTCTCGGATGAGAGACGAAACATTTCTATATTTTTTTGCTTTTTTTTTTTGTTTGTTTTTTTGAATGTCCAGAGGACCAGATTGAACTTTTTTGGGTATTTTGGTTAGTCTTTAGCGATTGTGAATAACAGCTATGTGTACTTCTGGAGCAGCCTTAGACGCTTCCTGGAATATCATATTTCTGATAAAATAACCATGTAATGTGAAATGTTTTTAAATAGTTAAATAGTTTATCTTAAATGGCTCTTAATTGACTTGCCATTTTCTAATCATCCATCCATCCATCCATCATCTTTTACCCACTTCTTTCTTTCTGGGTCGTGGGGGTCACTGGTGCCCATATCCAGCCATCACTGTGTGAGAGGCTGGGGACACCTGGACAGGTCTCCAGTCCATCACAGGGACACAGACAAATGAGACAAACAACCATTCACTCTCTCACCTAGGGACAATTTAGAGTTACCAGTCAGCCTAACATGCATGTTTTTGGTCTGTGGGAGGAAACCGGAGTACCCGGAGAAAACCCACGCATGCACGGAGAGAACATGCAAACTCCACCCAGAAAGACCCCCAGCTGGGATTTGAATCGACGACCTTATCACTGAGACAACGGCTCTACTAACTGCTCCACCCATTATTTAATTATTTGTCAAAATATTTCAAAACTTTATTTCCCAAAACTGAGGTTGTTCTAAAAGCTATTGATGACAGGTAAGATATATTTTGTTTATAATCTTTCCACTGAATCCCACTTCAAAAGTTCTAGAGTTCTGCATAAGAGAAAAACTTTTGCACTTTACATTTATTTTATTTCCGGGCGGCTGTGGCTGAGTGGTTAGAGCAGTCGTCCTCCAATGCGAGAGTTGGGGGTTCTAATCCACCAGCAGTCACATGTCGAAGTGTCCCTGGGCAAGACACTGAACCCCTCATAGCCTCTGATTGTGTCCCATCAGTGTATGAATGTGATAAAGCTCTGATTAGTCTATTTAGAATGATTTGTTCAATTATGTTTGTAGAGATCTAGTATAGAGCTGTATGAATGGGTGAATGAGGACACAGATTGTTGTAAAGCCCTTTGAGTATCTTGATCAGATAGAAAGGCGCTATATAAGTACAGTCCATTTACCATTTATTTCAGAATGGACTTCAGTGTATCTAATGTTATTATGATTACAGCACCTGCTTCATTTTGATCTATATTAAAATACATTTCTTTAAATTATCCAACAATTTTCAGTCAGGTCATCTGGACAGTTTTTTTTCTTTTT
>NC_056518.1:603814-608843 GCF_014905685.2 Nematolebias whitei
TCATACACCAATAGTGCCTTGACTTCACTTAAAAACAACAGAATAACGAAAAGTACGGAGAGTGAGAGATGACCTGCCACGTACAACGGCGCCATCTTCCAGACACGAGTATACCTGGATTATTGAGCATGGACTTTGTTTGTTTAAATTATGATATACTTTTAACTGGTTATCTGCACAAAACAAATCTTCAGCTTCAGATGCTGCTTTTAAGTCACAAAAGACAAATAAAATATTTATAAATAATTGACAAGTGTTTTTCTGCACCAAATTAACTTCATTATTTTTGGTTATTTGAGCTAAAACTTGTTATCAAGTGCACATATGATGATGCCCTTTAATTCCTTTAACTTATTTGTTCTTTTATTTCTTTGTCTCTCACCACTTTCATTTGGCTTCTTTTATTCCTGGGCGGCTGTGGCTGAGTGGTTAGAGCAGTCGTCCTCAATTGCGAGAGTTGAGGGTTCGAATCCACCAGCAGTCACATGTTGAAGTGTCCCTGGGCAAGACACTGAACCCCTCATATCCTCCGATGTGTGTCCCATCAGTGTATGAATGTGATAAATCACTGATTAGTCTCATTAGAATGATTTGTTCAATTAGCTTTGTAGAGATCTAGTATAGAGCTGTATGAATGAGGCACAGATTGTATTGTAAACACTTTGAGTATCTTGAAATAAGATAGAAAGGTGCTGTATAGGTACAGTCCATTTATCAAATCCCCCCCACCCCCACTCCAAAAAAAGGAAAGCTCTCAAACCAATATTTTATTCACAGTTGAAATCAGTAAACATCAAATATTACAAATAATCAAATGTGCCATTTAAAAGTAATTTAGAATTATTTAGCATCAACACATTTAAAACACAGCTGGAGGAGCATTTAGCAGCTATTTGTTCTCTAACAACAGTCCAACAACAGGACTGGGCAATTAAAGAACATGTTAGAGAGGCTGAATGTCTCCAAAGTAATGATGGGCGGAGGTTTTCCAGTTTGCGTTAAATGCATTTAAAATAGTGGAACAAGTTCAAACAGTCATGGTTGTTGAAAAAAGGTGAACCCAAAATACAAAACCAAAAACTCCAGGACCCGAAGGTAAATCATTATTGAATCTAAATCCAAGGTTCAAAGTTCTTTATTGACATTTGCATCACATGTGGTACATGAGGTGGAACAAAACTGTGCACTCAAGGTCCACCCAAAGATAGCCATACACTACCGTTAATATAAATCATATACTTTGTAAAAGAAGACACAGTATATCAGGACCTAAGATATACACTAAACACTAATAATGTAAAATAATATGGTGTATTAAACAGCAGCCTGAACATGAGTCTGTTGTGAGCAGATGGGTATGAATACAGCAGCTTAAGATAAGAAATCAGCAACATGGATAATCAGCAGCACAGATAAAGTCACATATCACCAATTAAAGCGTCATTACAGTGATTTCTTTCTCCTTACAGTGATTCTCCTGGTTAGAGATTCATGAGTCTAACATCTTCAGGGTAGAAGCTGTTCCTCAGTCTAGTGGTTCTACACTTAATGCTCCTCAACCTCCTTCCTGAGGAGGGAGGGGAGCGGGGCAAAAAGTGTGTGTGCTGAGTGAGTGTGGTCCTTCATGATGCAGGGGGCCCTCTTCCTGCATCTGGAGGTGTAGATGTCTGTGATGGTGGGGAGACTGACTCCAACATCTTCTGTGCAGCCTTCACCACAAACGAGACAAGCAACAATTCACTCTCTCTCACCTAGAGACAATTCAGAGTTACCAATCAGCCTAACATGCATGCTTTTGATCTGTGGGAGGAAACAGGAGAAAATCCACGCATCATGGAGAGAACATGCAAACTCCTCCCAGAAAGGCCTCCGACCTAGATTTGAACCAACAACCTTCTTGCTGAGAAGCAACAGCTCTACCAACTACTCTACTGTGCTGCCCTCAGTAATCCAGGTAGATAAATCTAATCAGTTAAGTCAGGTCCTCTGGAGGATTCTTCTTGTTGAAACATTTCATCTTTTATCCAAAGGACTTCTTCAGTCTGAAGAGCTGCAACAAACAGTCTTATAAATATCACCTTCTCATGGTGGATCAACCAGTTTGTTGTTGACATCCAGAACTAGCTGTTCACATGATGGAGGACCATCAGTCTAACAATTGATCTTTAGTGATCTGATGGCTTGTTTAACAGCTCCTCTGACTGAAGAAGTCTTTTGGATAAAAGATGAAACATTTCAACAAGAAGAATCCTCAGAGGACCTGACTTCACTTTGTTAGAAGAGTCTCTGATAAACTGTCCTCACTCCAAACTTCTCAACTAATCATCTGACTCATCACAAAAACAAAAAAGTCCAGCCAAGAAGACCTAGGACTGTTGAACATGTACAAGTCACGAGGACAACATTCTCCTCTCCAAACCTGCAGCAGCTCCTCTACATGTTTACAGCTTGTTAAATAAAGAACGTGGCCCCGCCCCCTCTGTTTTTAGATGTTGCTGCCACAAAATTCTAAATTGCTGTTTTTTTTGTTTTTTTTTTCTAAAATAAAAAAAAAATGCTTCTCCACGTCGAGAGGAGCCAGTTGAGGTGGCTCGGGCATCTGGTTAGGATGCCTCCTGGACGCCTCCCTGGTGAGGTGGTCCAGACACATCCCACTGGGAGGAGACCCAGAGGAAGACCCAGGACACGCTGGAGGGACTATGTTTCTCGGCTGGCCTGGGAACGCCTCAGGATTACCCCGGAGGAGCTGGTCCAAGTGGCTGGGGAGAGGGAAGTCTGGGCCTCCCTACTTAGGCTGCTACCCCCGCGACCCGACCCCGGATAAGAGGAAGAAAATGGATGGATGGATGGATGGATGAACAAAAATCTTAGTTTAAGCAAATTTATATTCTAATGCATTCTGTTTTTATTTACATTTTATTTTACACAATGTTAATTTTTTTTGGACTTGTCCTATGTGTGAACATGCAACAACATCTAAGCAGCTGGAAGTCGTTTGTCAAATATAAGCAGTGTAGCTTTGACTACAACTTGTTTATGGTTCATAGTAACAATCCAAAGGAGCGTTCCTGCAGTCTGATGGTGTCATGAAGTTCTGGCAAAGCCTCACAAATCACAAGCACTGTGACTAAAACAAGTTACGGCCTTTCTGCATCCACACACTCGTAAAGCAGCTAATGAGAAAGAGAAAGCTGCACAAAACATTATAAACGACAAACAAACCTCAGAGAAATTAAAGTGGTGGGAGGAGGGAGGACACATAATTTGTACTTGATTTTTATTCATTAAATCCACAATTTTAATGGTACATTGAAGTTTATTCTCAGTAAAATAAAAAAAGCTCATTTATATAAAAAGAAACAAACAAGAACAACCAACCTTTGCATGTTTCTATTTCATATAATTTATTTTATTCATGTGTCTCCCCTGCCCTTCCTCACTCCTTCTTGCGCATGCGCCATGGTTTTGCTCTGCTGCAGGTGAACCCTCTGCAGCTCCGTCGCTATGGCAACCAGAGAGCCCTTCATTTTGTCCACGTCCTCTGGTGGAGTCATGTCCTGCTCCTTCAGGCCGGACTGCAGGGGCTTGATCCCTGGCGCGCGCCTGCAGCCTGCAGACAGAGATGTGACTGCTTCCTGCATGCGCTCCAGGTGAGCCTCTTCATCTCGTCTGCTCTGCAGGATCTCCTCTAACGTGGAGTTGATCCTCCTCTCCCTCTCCACCGCTTCTCTGCGCAGCTCCACCAAGCCCTCCTGCAGCCTGACACCAGCCTGCTCTGCACGCGCCCCGCACGCCCTCACCAGGCTGTGCGCGTGCTGCTGGAGCGTGTCCTTGAGCAGCGCGTGCACCTGTGGTGTCAGAGAGCCGGTCCCTCCCCGGCAGCAGCGCTCCGCAGCCTCCAGCAGCATGGTCTGCCTCATCTGGGAGTCTTCCAGGGCGATGAAGAGCTGGTCCCAGCGGCTCGCTGGCTTTGGAGAGTCCCCTGCAGGACACACACGAGCTGCAGTGAGAGCTTCTCACGTGCACTTCAGTCTAGGTGCAGTGGTGTCATCCACAGTACTCACTGGAACAGTGGCACTTGCTTTTAGAGTCAGCACTGTCTGTTAGCAAAACATCTCACAAACCACTTGACTGATTTTAATGAAACTGTCATGAAATGAATATTTGATGTAGACCTACAATTACAGCTGATTAAACAGCCCCCTTCAAGATGGCCGCCACAGCCAACTGACCTTAGAAAACACAAAACTGGTACAACTCAGTCACTTTAATAAACATTAAGCTACAATTTCAAGTGGTTGTGACTAACACACTCTGCTCATTGAACACGATCATAGTTTAAACTCAAGCACTAATGTTTGTTCCTGTTCTGTTAACAAAATATCTCAGGCATCACTGATGTATTTTGATGAAATGTTTGTTCAGTCATAATTGGATCTAAAAGTGATTTTGATTTGGAGTGGATCCAAATCAAGATGCTGTCACAGCTTATCAATATGAGCCAGCCGTGAGCACACAGACCGTGAGCTCAAATCTGATGTGGTAGTAGCTGTGAGTTATTCACAACACCTTTTCTGAGCATGCAATGTCACAAGACTGTGCATATATTTTTTAACTTAACAATAAATTATCATAGTTTAAAACTAAGGTTTTAATACATAATAACAACATGTGCATTTCTTCAAGGAATGCCAAGCTTCTGTGATGACAAAACCTGTTATTCTTATATAAAAATGCATTCTGCTGATTGCCAGGTATTTGATGACACGTCTGATTGTTTTCTTTGTTCAAATAGACAAAATAAAAAAACACTCACCCTCCTGCTGCTCCTGCAAAATGTGGTTGTCGTAGTTTTCAGCCAAGTTTCCCACAAACTCAAACTCATTCACACACAAAGCTGAGGCCACGGTGGCCAGCACCAACACAACGCACCACATCCTGGAGCTGTCATGAAGTCCCCGTCAGCTGAGGCCACTTATACAGCTGAGGAGGAGGGCGATGCTGAGGAGGAGGGCGATGCTGAGGAGGA
>NC_056518.1:608853-629842 GCF_014905685.2 Nematolebias whitei
TGCTGAGGAGGAGGGCGATGCTGAGGAGGAGGGCGATGCTGAGGAGGGTGTGTGTGTATGAACAGCGAGGGTGTGATGCTTCCATGGAGGATGTCAAAAGTCAAGGTGACACAAGGAAATGTGGGTAATTTAGGGGGGGGGGGGGGGGTAAAGTCTGCAAAAATAAAGAAAAACATTTTAAATTATGATGCAGGATCAAAATTCTGTTTCAGCTGTTTAGTTAAAACATGATTTAAAGCGAACTGAAACATTCTGTCCATCCTGTTTAATGTCAACATTTTAAACAAAACTCCTCTTGTGCTGAGAAAAGTTGGAGCTTTTGTTTTAATCAAACCTTGAAAATAACATTCTCAGTCATCCATGGTAAATCCAAGAAAAGGTTAAAAACCAAACAACTGGACTTTATTTGTAAGTGAAGATGTTTTACTTGTCATCCGAGGAGCTTCCTCAGTTCAAAGAAACGAGGAGTGTGGGATTCAGGTGATAAAGACTTGCTTGATGTCGTGTGACAGAAGAGGTCAGGCTCAGAGTACGTGTTGTGAGTCACTCTCAGCTTCTACTACATGAAGATGTTGGCATAATAGATGTAAAAATGATTCAAATATATTCATATTTGTGTGTTTTTATAGTCAGATAGCTGAGTCTTGAATCAGATTTACTCCAAAATGTGATCAACGATGAACATCCAATGATGATTTGTCAAATGGCTTGTGAGATGTTTTAATAACAAAAAAATTGTATTGTACAATCCCAAATGAACAAAAGTTGGAACATAGTGTAGAATGTAAATAAAATGATTTGTACCCCCATACCATCATCGAGGCAGACTTTTAAAGTGTATGCTGATAAGAGAATTTGAAAATAAGATTCATGTGACCACAGAACAGTTGCCTCTGCCTCAGACTCTTTTAAAAGAGTTGGCCCTGAGAGGACGGCAGCGTTTCTGGACGGTGTTTACAAATGGCTCCTTCTTTGCCTAATAGAGCTTTAAACAACATTTGTGGGTGGTAGAGTAAACGTTGGTTACGTACTGTAACCCCAGATTCTATGAATATAGGCGTAGCCCTTTAAGGCTGTCGCTGATGGGTTTATCCCGTTATGCGCAGCATAAGCACTGAAAAAATTTAGTCCACGCCCACCTGCTGTGTGGGCCCCACCCGGTCCGTATAAATTACGTTAAGAGCGGGAAATCGGCTCCCAAAATAGCTTTTTCTTCAGCCATTTAGGAGCCAGTGAGGCCCGACGCTTAAAGGGCTACGCCTATACTCATAGAATCTGGGGTTACAGTACGTAACCAACGTTCTATGTCATATAGGCTTCGCCCTTTAAGGCTGTCGCTGATGGGTTAAGGGCGAAGCGGATGTGGTCCTCGCCTCACTGGGTCCATTCGAACACAATAAGAAGCGGAAGCTTGCCCAAAAAACGTCTTGTCACTCAGCTCCCCGTGTGCATAACTACGCATCGCGTAATTATGTGCCATGCACAGACGCATGTTGTGTAACTATGCGTTCTGACAAAGCATGAACGCCCCGGAAAACTTTCAACGGGGAGAAGATGTTGAAAAGAGGGGGGAGGGGGGCATGAACCAACTGGTTCATGGCTGAACAGTATAAACAGATTAATATCAATGAACTGATTATTGATCAAATGAACTGATTGGTAACAATAGTCATGAACTGATTAGTGACAATAGAACCAAAATCACAGACACAACTTGTGACTGATAACAACATCTCACACTGTAATGCATGCAGACAGAAGTGAGCTTAAACAGAGTTCCATGAGAACAACAATATTCATTCTGTTAGAGCACTAAGGACAGAATGTGTCATGGAACGAGCCGTTACATCACGTAGGTAAAAGCGAATAAATGAGCAGGGTGTTGACCATG
The DNA here is from genome assembly GCF_014905685.2 of Nematolebias whitei. Lineage (NCBI taxonomy): Eukaryota > Metazoa > Chordata > Actinopteri > Cyprinodontiformes > Rivulidae > Nematolebias > Nematolebias whitei. The sequence continues at coordinate 610,745 of NC_056518.1, forward strand.
CAGCCCCAGTGCAAATGTCCTGCATTGTCATACCATTATGCAGAGCAGTCCAAGATGTGATACCCCTGGTGGAGTGTGCTTTGAGGTTGACAGGAGGCTCTAAATCTGATGCTCTGTAGGCTTCAGAAAAGGCCTCACACATCCAGTGTGACAAGCGCTGGATGGATAACGGGTAACCTGCAGATGCATCTCTATAATGCACAAACAATTGTTGAGTTTGACTCATTGCAGCTGTGCGCGCTATGTAACACGTCAACGCCTGCACCGGACAGAGAAGATGAAAAGATGCTTCTTCTTCTGATCTGGGGGGGGGGGGGGGAGAAACCCCTCCAACGATATCATTCTTGATTTAAAAGAGCTCGTGATGTTTTAGGCATAAAAGCTGGGTTTGATCTTAAATCAGCTGAGCTGCCCGTCAGCCTGAATTCTAAGACATGACGGAACAACAGAGAGGGCAGATAAATTACTTACCCTCTTAGCGGGTGTTAAAGCCAGCAACAGGGATGTTTTAAGAGACAAGAATTTAAGTGAGAACCTGATCCAGAGGCTCAAATGGAGCTTTGATCAGGGCTCGCAGGACCAGCGTTAAATCCCACTGTGGAGCAAGTGGGCATGAAGCAGGCCTGCGTCTCTGTACACCTTTTAGAAAAACGCTTCATCAGCGGGTGATTAAAAACTGTTCTGTCTCCGAACCCTTCGTGGCAGGAAGAGATGACTGCAACGTACGTTTTAAACATACTGAATGTCAACTTCCTATCCATCAGCTGTTGTAGAAAGACAACACGCCACCTAATGGGCATGAGGTGGCCTCTAAACCTTTCTCTGTACACCAGCGCTGAAAAGCCGTCCCCTTTGATGTGTACAGAGCTGTGGTAGATGCAGCACGTGAATCTTGAATTGTGCACACTATCTCCTGAGGGAGACCCATCCTCTCTAAGCGGGACCGCTCAGCGGTCAGACCCACAGGTGCTGACCTATCTCTGGGTAACTCCTGATCGCTCCTCCTGCTTGAAGGAGAGCATCCTCCCTCCACGGCAGTTTCCACGGACGACCCGACAACAGACGTTGCAGGACTGGGAACCATGGTGCGTTCACACGCTCGGGAGCCACCAGGAGAGCTGTCAATCCCTCCTCCTGAACTCGGTTCAGGAACCGTAAAAACAGAGGAGGTGGGGGAAACGCATACAGAAGCGTTTTGGACCACGGGCTGTGAGCAAATGCATCCACCCCCAGTGATGGATCGTCTCACGGGCTCAGGGAAAACCATAGTTGACACTGAGCGTTCTCTCGCGTCGCAAACAGGTCCACAGCTGCTTTGCCAAACTTCTGCCACATCTGAAACATCAGGTCTGGATGGAGGGTCCAGTCCGCGTGACGTGGGCCGCCCCTGGACATCACATCTGCCCCTCTGTTCAGAACACCAGATATGTAAACCGCTCTGATGGAGAGCAGGTTTTGGTGAGCCCAACACAGTAGCTTTCGCGCAATGTGTAACATCTGGGCTGAACGCACACCCCTTGGCGGTTATGTACGCGGCAGTCACCATGTTGTCTGTGTGAATCAACACGTGTTGATTCTGTAGCACGGGAGCAAAGTGTTGAATCACATTCAGCACTGTGCGACACTCCAAAACATTGATGTGGGCTGATGTGTGGTGGGGCCACAGTGCCCCTACTGCTTGGGATAGGCATGTCTTCCCCCCAACCTGACAGCGACGCGTCCGTGAAGACTGACACGTGTGACGTGGGACTGCTGACGGGAACTCCCTCTGACAGAACCAGAGTGTTTCCCCAGAGTCGGAGGTCTGCTCTCACAGAGGAAGGGACAATGATCATCCGTCGTTTTTGTTTTACTGGATCCACTGTGATAAACGAGCCTTCATGGTGGTTGAATTTAATTCCACTCCCAGATAAACAATCGTCTGGGCCGGGAAAATCAAGCTTCCTTCCAATTTATGGCGAAGCCCAGATTTAACAGGTGTGATGCCAACACCTGATCCTGCATCAGCGCCTCCTGTCTGGAGTGACAGGAGCAGCAGATCATCCAGGTAAACAAAAACTCTCGTCTCTGTGTTTTGGGATGATCGGTATGCGTTTTCTGGATGTTGTACAACAGGTCCAAAAAACGGTCTCATCCCTCCGATCCTTGAGTAAAACCCTGTGTTTTCTCTCCGTTGGGGGACTCTGAGATTACTTTTATCAGAAACACTTGGACTTCTGCATTTAGGGATGAGATTTAGTCTGATGATGACAGGACCGTTTCTATAACTCATCTGAATGGAGGGGTTCGGGTTGCAAACTGTAACTTGTAACCATTTGCATAACACCCTGTCCATCCATCTGAAAAACGGCGAGCATGTTTTAGCCACTCTACGTAACGTTCGTAGGGTGAACGTGCGTTTAAGTGATGTGTCACGTTTTGTACGGCTGTCAGTAGTCCGCCCCTCAACCGCCGTCATGCGTCGCGGGAATGTTTTCTGCGTTACCCAAGGCGAGGCTTGTGCTGAGGTGAAGCGTGTGACAGCTGATGATGCGGTGGGGCTGCGCATTTGACGTCGCTGTGCGAACGTTGAGAGGTGGAGGGCGTGACTTCATTTACGCCGTGCTGTTGGAGTGAAGGCTGCTAGCCCCGCGGGAGCACACGTTTTCTCTGGAGGGACGCGCGCCGCACTCGCTGGAGGGGCGCGCGCTGGAGGGAGGCGGGACTCATCACCGGGTTCGTTCAGCTGCCTCACGCTTTATGCTGCCGTGAGCTGCCGAACGCTGAGACGCGGTGGGTGACGGCTGCCCGCGTTTGATTCGTTGAGACGAGTGTCGCTTCTTGTGAGAGTGAAGGACCTCCACCCGAACCAGCCTGCGGACCACATTTATACCGATGTGAGCCGGTTAGCGCCGGGCAGCTGTGTGTGTGTGCCAACATCAACGCAGCGCCGTTGGATGGAGGCTGTTTCATCCCACGAGTGCAAGTTGACACCGCTTGAGTGAGGATCGTGCAGCTCAGGATGATAACGAGTTATTTTCGCTTACCATAGTGTCGTGTGAGCGACTCGTCATGTCTTAGAGCGGCGGTGAGTTTAAAAAACCTTTATTTAAGGACACCGGCTCCTTATGTGTGGGGGCTGTTTCATCCCACGAGTGCGAGTTTGGTACCGCTTGAGTGAGAATCGTGCAGCTCTAGTTGAAAACGAGTTATTTTCGCTTACCATCATGTCGTGTGAGCGACTCGTCATGTCTTGGAGCGGCGGTGAGTTTAAAAAAACTTTATTTAAGGACACCGGCTCCTTATGTGTGCGGCCGCTGTGAGCTCATCCGAGCTTACAGACTGGCTAAAAAACAGACACTTTGATCATTAAATGATGATTTATTTCAACTTTCGTGCTTTTACACACACCCTCCGGAGACCGTCATTTTAAAAAACTTCTCTCTCATGAGCTCTGCGATTGTTTGCCCAGAGCGCTGTCTTGCAGGCGAACTCTGGGGAAACGCTGAGCTGCAGGTTGCCGGAATGAAGAGGGCTGGATTCTGACGGGCGGGGCTGGTGGTGGAAATGAGCGAGAGCCGCGGCCGTGGAAAAGTCGATGCTTGCTCGCGACGGTCCCTCCAGCGGGCCGGGATGAGCCGCGCGACTTGATGAGGTGGCGCACAGCCTCTGGCACCTCCTCCGACTGCTTCAATTCGCCAGCATGGTTTGAAGCTGCTCTGAACAGCGCGTCCGCGATGGGCTTCATCAGGTCTTGTGCAGTTCCTCCGGCAGCGAGGGGAGTAACGAAGCCGGGTGGATCGTTGGATCATCGTCATCCACGCTGCAATCCTCGACAGGCAAACTGTAGGAGAGGCACCCATGTTGAGCTGACGTCAGCTGCCTTACAGAGGGAGTTCTTGTCTCCAAGGCAGGCCTGCGGCCTTCAGTCCCTTGGACATGCTATATGCTAGCAGCGCCACATTGTTGCTAGCTGTGGCTGCCTGAAAAACACATTGGTGGGCTCGATTGGAGAGCGTGGTCACCGTCTGGTTCGTGTTCCTCCGGAGGGACGGGACGCTGCTCCGACCTGGGCAGCTTCGCTCCGAAAGCTTCCGCGAGGCTTGGCTCCAGGGGGGTTACCGAGGAATAGCCCCGCCCGGTGAATCCCTCAACTCTGGTGATGGGTGCGGACTGGGGACCGACTCCCCCAATCTACCAGGAAAGAACCGTCTGTGGCCTCGCCCGTCGAACGTCCTGTTGGAACACGAGGCCGTATGGATCAAGACGGTGAGCCAGAGTGGAGCCCAGTGAAACAACCTTCCCGCCGATCATCCGAACTGGTGGGAAAAGGCGTGGGACGTAGAAAAAAAGGGGGTCCCTTCATGTCAGCCTCCTCCTGGGTTCCGCCGGGCAACCGTGAAGGCGCTGTCGGCCGGGAGCGGTGTGATCGCCGATGCGAAACGAGGTGGGATGGGGTGAGCATTCACTCAGCCCCCCTCCACCTACACTACGCTCCCCAGGAGGGAATGAGCAGCGGGGGCTGCAGCTGAGCACGCCTTGTCCCGGAGGAACCATCCGGTTCGCCCCGAGGGTCGGCGATAAGAGGAAAAAAAAAAATACAAGATGGCGTTGTCCAGCGTGTAGTGACCTGTCACTGGGAAATGTTCCTCGGCGCTTACCTTGGAATAAGACTGCTCGTCATCGTCTCCTCGGGGAGGAGAACTCACCGGACGACCGGAGGTCGACTGCCGGGCCAAGCATCCTTAACAAAGGTTGGTCATTTACACAATTTATCTTCTTTGTTCTTCTGACAGTGCTATATTAGCTCGCTGAAGAAAAAATGGGAGCCGATTTCCCGCTCTTAACGTAATTTATACGGACCGGGTGGGGCCCACACAGCAGGTGGGCGTGGACTAAATTTTTTCAGTGCTTATGCTGCGCATAACGGGATAAACCCATCAGCGACAGCCTTAAAGGGCGAAGCCTATATGACATAGAACTGTGTTTACAGCCAATGATTTGTGAAAGAGTTCCTGAGCTCATGCAGTGATGAACAGAATCAGACCTGTTTTTACTGTAGTGGCCCCTGAGGGCCCGGAGATCACAACCACCTAATACTGACGTTCTGACTGAGAGAATTTTTCCAGCTTCTTGAAAAACCTTTGATGGCATCATAAACTGTAGATGATGGGATAATCAAAGATAGAATTCAAAATGTTACTTCTAACCTACAAAGCTCTCAACAATCTAGCTCCATTTCCATCAAAGGTTTCTCACTTAAAGAAACTGGTCCAGATGACACAATTACAATTACACTTTTTTGTTGTAGCTCCATCTTATATTACAGATCTTATTGTTCCATAGTTTCCTAACAGAGCACTTCACTCTCAGACTGCAGGTTTATTTGTGGTTCCTAGAGTTTCCAGTAGTAGAATGGGTGGAAGATCTTTTAGTTCTCAGGCTCCTCTCTTGTGGAACCAACTTCTAGTTTCTGTCCGTGAGGCTGACACATTGTCCAGTTTTAAAACTAGGATTAAGACTTTCCTTTTTGATAAATCCTATAGTTAGGGTTGGCTTGGGTTTCCTGAGCTGTCCCTTAGTTATGCTGCTGTAGGCTTAGACTGCTGGAGGACAAACTGACCACATTTCATCAAACTAATAGATTGTATTTGTAATTATTTCTATCTTAACATGTGTTTTTTTGTTTGTTTGTTTGTGTTTCCTCCTAGAGAGGACCTGCTCGCCTCCATCCTGGACCTGCCATTCTGTGTCTGTCTCTCCTTCCTGTCCTCTCAAACCCAGCTGGTTGAAGCAGATGGTCTCTTGTCCTGAGCCTGGTTCTGCTGGAGGTCTCTTCCTGTTAAAAGGGAGTTTTTCCTTTCCACTGTTGCCACTGTGCTTGCTCAGAATGGGAGACTGACAAAGTGAAGATTCAGCACAATCTGCTGCTTCCTTAGATAGAGAATGTTTACTGATCAGCTTTTATAATGTCTGTGAATGTTTCTGCTCATTGTCCTGAGACAACTTCTGCTGTGACTTGGCGCTATAGAAATAAACTGAATTGAACTGAATTGATAATCTAAGCTTTTCAGTTTTCCATCGAGGAACATTATTCTGAAGTTGTTCCATCATTTCTAGATGCATCTTTTCACAGACTGGTGACTTTGACTCCTGACAGATTCAGCCTCTGTTTATACTGAGTCCTCTTAACAAACTGTTGTCAGTTAGTCAAGTTAGTTGCAAAATGCTCCTCCAGCTGTTTTTATTTGTTCTTCTCACTCTTACAGTCTGTTGTTGGGCCTGAGACAACATTTTGAGTTGGGCTGACTATGCTCCAATATAAAAATAACTCTGACTTTTATTGTCTGCAGTTGGGGAGCAAAGAGGGGGAGCTGGAAATACCCTCCATCCACCCGTCCATCCGTCCGTCTGTGCATGTTGTGAGTGCGTTAACTTGAAAGACAAGTGAGGTAACTTCCATTCTGGTGTGTCGCTACATCTGGTGTAAGAAAGGTCACTCAAAATTGCATTGCAACGTCAAAAAACAAGATGGCAGCTGTCATAAATGTATGTATGTAAACCTTGTGAGTTGGATCACTTGAAAAATCAGCAACATGCTGACTTTTATTTTGATGTGTGGCTGCATCTAATAAGAATGTTTCCATTCAATAACTGGGATTCCAAGTAAAAATCCAGTCCAGAAAAACACTAATCTTGAAAGCCTCAAACACTCGTTCTTCTAATCCCTCAGTGATAGTTAATATCAGCGCACCAGCTGTTTTTGTAGGCTTGCAATAATTGTAATTTTACACTTAAAGCTAAGCATTGTTGCTAAGAAACACTTGGACAGCCTGTTTGGTATTGACTGCACGTAGTTGCCTGGTGACAATACAAACTTATTTAAGGTTACTTCATTCTTTGTGAGGAGAGCTTGGTCTTCCAGACTCACGGATATGGTTGACAGGTGTTCAAACCAAAGCATGTCAGGGTCAGAGGAAGATCCCTGACCTTAGACTCTTGGTCATGCTGCACATACGTCAGATGGCCTCTGTCTTTAATCAAAGCAGCGGGGAGGACTTGTGGTGAAGCTGGCAGATTTATGTCAGGAAAAGAACAACCTGCAGGAAGAGGTGGAGAAAACAGGTCGGAGAAAGAGACGGGTGGGTCGACAGAGACAAACGGGTACAGAAGAATTTTCCATAATGCTTCCATAAAAAGATGATTTGTACGTTCTCACTGCCTACTTACATAATGCAGGACAGAAGAATGTGGTGAAACTTTCAGGTTTGGTAAGTTCCATATCAGTTCCAGTTCCAGGGTTTATTTTGCCCAATTGCAAAAGTACAAGTTAAATTTTAAAGGCAACAGAAGAAAACACATGTTGCCACCATCCTCAGTAATGATGAAACAAGGAAAGTAGGGCAATGGGTGTTGTCCAAAAGCACTCTGCTCAGCTGAACACAGCCGACGTTAAACAGCAGCAGGGCCTAGCCACGAACAAACCACAAATTAACACAACAGACACAACAAGTGGTGGGATGAGGGTCAGAATGTCAGAGTCCATCATGTGTGTGTCAGAGTCCGTCATGTTTGTGTGTCAGAGTCCGTCATGTTTGTGTGTCAGCGTCTATCTTGTATTTGTGTGTGTGTGTCAGTTTCCAGAGTTGAGGACTCTGATAGCTTGTGGGAGGAAGCTGTTCCACAGTCTGGTTGTGTTGGTCTCAATGCTGCGGTACCCTTTCCCAGATGGCAGGAGAGTAAAAAGTCCATGTGACGCGTGAGACACGTCCCCATAATGCTGAGTGCTTTCTGGATGCAGTGGTTGTAGAACATGTCCATGAGAGATGGAAGAGAGACCCTGATGATCATTGCAGCTGTCTTCACAATTCTTTGGAGAGAGTTGCAGTCCGATGCAGTGCAATTCCTGAACCAAACAGTGATGCAGCTGCTCAGGATGCTCTTGATGGTTCCTCTGTAGAAGGTGGTCAGGATGGGAGGTGGCAGATGAGCTTTCTTCAGTCTTCTCAGAAAGTAGACGTGCTGCTGAGCTTGCTTGGTGATGGCACTGGAGTTAAAGGTCCAGGTGAGCTCTTCCGCCAGGTGAACACCAAGAAATTGATCATCTGCCAGTGTTTGTGATCCTTGAAGGGGTCTGCAGAAAAGTAAATAAGGGCGCTAACACTTCATCTAAAAGAATAATGTCAGAAGACGCAATAAGTGCATTAAGAAATGATTTACAGTCGCAGAACTGGGAAGTTTTGTATGAAGAAAACAATACTGATAAAGCTTTTGAGACATTTCTCAAAATATTTAAAGCACTATACGATAAAAACTGTCCAACTGTCCCTTTTAGTGACAGATAGAAGTACAAAGATAAGCCATGGATTACCAAAGGATTACAAAATTCATGTAAAAAAAGAATAATTTATATAAACAATTTATAAAATATAGAACTTTTGAAGCAGAACAAAAATATAAAACTTATAAAAACAAACTAACCACTATTATGAGGAAATGTAAGAAGGAATACTATTCAAAAACATTAGAAAATAACAAACAAAACATTAAAGGAATATGGAAAACATTATATAGCTTGATAAGAAACAATCCTTCTAAAACTGTCACGCTCAGCGGCCCCCGCTGCCCCCCCCATCTGCCTAAGCCTCTGCTCCTCATATCACAGCCCCTGTTTTAAGATCATTCACGTTTTTTCCTGCCTCAGTTTCTGTTTATTTCATCCTGTTTGGTCCTGCACTGCCTATCACCCATTTTCTGCTCCTGTCACTCTCTCTCTGCAATCACCACTCACCTGCCACACCTGTTCAGCTCACTATTTAAGCTCCCTGTTTGTCTTCAGTCGGTGCCAGATAATTATAGGTTCTTCCCATAGATATCCTGCGTTCCCTCTTCATGTCACAGTATTCGACCATAGTTTTGCCCACGACCTCTCGTTCTCGCCTTTGCCCCCGTACTGGATTCCTCGCCTATATCTGACCATATTGACGACTGTTTTTTGCTCCTTGACCACGATTTTTGGATTCTCCTTTTGGTTCTTCTGCCTGGCTGCATTCCTCTCTGGTTTTGACCCTTGCCTGCCCCTGGATAAAGTTCTGCTGCCTAAACTCCTCAGCTTCACAGCTCGCCCATCCAGCCTCACTACTTGTTGGTGCTCACGCTGCGCGCTGCTGCTCTGTGCGCCCTTACGCATGTTACTGGCTCCTGAGATTCGGACCGGTACCGGGACCCACCTGGCCCACATCTCAGACTGGTTCCAGAGACAGAAGAGCGGTCCGATACCAGTACCTGAACCAGAACCTCCTGCCAGACGCCACCGGTTTTTAAAAATAAACTTTTTAAACCTTTTTCTGAGTCTGTGCTTGTCCGATCCACCCCAATTCGTGACAAAAACGATTCACCCTGAGCATTTTATTTATAATGACAGAACAGTGAATGAAATGACTGAGATAGTGAATGGGTTTAATGAATACTTTGTAAATGTGGGGCTTAAAATAGCAGAACAAATAAATGACTTAAACCTTCAGGATGGACAAACTCTGGAAAATTATATAACAAGAAATGCATCTTCAATGTACTTGGAACCAGTGAATAAAAAAGAAATTATTGAAATGGTCAATAAATGTAAGAATAAAAAGTCAATGGATTGGAATGGAATTAGCATGGCACTTATTTAAAAAATCATTGATATTGCAGACCTGCTGACCTACATCTGTAACTTGTCATTCATAACTGGATCATTTCCAAATACAATGAAAATTGCAAAAGTTATTCCTTTTGTCACGTTGGGTTTAACTAATCAATTAACCCACATGCAAGAACACCACAAAGGAGAGAGATGAACTATAATAAATGTTTATTTTGCGATAACTAAGCGGAATCAGATGAAGGTCTGGTCCGTGAGCGGGGCTGTTGAATGCTCAGCACACTGGAGAGAACAACAAGGGAGATGATGAGTTTGAGGTTGTAGGAAAATTAGATTTCTGGACAGAGAGTAATGAGAGCTTAGAAGGCGGCGTTGGAGGGTGGACTGGTAGGCAGAGGCTTGAAAGCATCAGAGGCGTAGACGGACTGCCAGTCGGTCTTTGGTGCTGGAGATCATATCAACTGTGTCAAGTGGGTGTGGGAGCTCGGGCATCCGTGGGGTAACAACCCACGGCGTCACAAGGAAACAACAAGAACCAGGTCAGGATCCACAAAAAAAAAAAAAACATCTGAGGGAAAAAAAAACAGAATCCACAGGAAACGGATTACTCTCAGATCACAGGGAGATAAATACAGAAAAAAACTCTGAGGAGACTTGAAGGGGCTGTGAGATACCATCACTGGTAACACTCTGGCGTCGAGGTACTGGCAGTCCTCCTCTCTTAACCTGCCGGTAAGGAGTTGATTGTCCACCGGTGTGCCGATGACGTCAGGTAAGACGCTCCTCTGCCAGCTGACTCCAGGACTCCATCTAGTGGGAAAAAGAATTCCTAACAACCCCAGGACCTAACAGTACCCCCCACCCCCTAACGGTCGCCACCTGGCGGCCGAGATGAACAGGAAGGAAGGGAGGCTCAAAATTCAGAAACGAGAGTAGGGTCTAAAATAAAGGAACCAGGAACCCAGAGGGAGTCCTCCGGACCGTAGCCCTCCCAATCGACGAGGTACTGCCACCCTCGACCTCGTCGACGGGAGTCCACGATCCAGCGAACAGAATATGCAGGGTGGCCACCCACATCCAGGGCGGGAGGAGGGGGCTCGGAAGGTGGGCACAAGGTGCTGATCTGAACCGGCTTGATTTGAGTCATGTGAAACGTCGGATGGATGCGGAGGGCAGTCGGGAGACAGAGACGGACGGTGGAGGAACTTATGATGGACTCTATTACAAAAGGACCGATGAACCTGGGAGAGAGTTTTCTGGACATGAACTTGAGGGGAATATTGTGTGGATAACCAAACCTTTTGTCCTGGTTGGTAGGCTGGAGTGGGGATTCGGTTACGGTCGGCAAACCTCTTGTTACGTAGGGAGGTGTGTTGGATGGCATCCCTTGTGGTTCTCCAGATATTCTTGCAGCGGCGGATGTGATGTTGAATAGACGTGACAGAGATTTGTCGGAGGTGAGTAGTGGTGGTTGGTAACCTAAAGATGCTTCAAAAGGAGATAAACTAGTTGCGGCAGAAACGAGGCTATTGTGAGCATACTCCACCCAGGGTAGGTACTGGCTCCAATCAGACGGGTTGGTCGAGGTGAAGCAGCGAAGAGTGGACTCGAGTTCTTGATTAAGCCGTTCCACCTGACCGAATGACTGGGGATGATAACCAGAAGTTAGCACCACTTTGGCATTAAGGGCTGTACAGAAAACTGTTTCCAAACTAAAGAAGTGAACTGAGGACCTCAGTCGGATAAGATCTCTAAGGGGATCCCATGTAAACAAAAAACATGTTTGATCAGAAGCCGGGCTGTTTGGAATACTGAAGGAAGTTTTCTGAGTGTGACAAAGTGGCAGGCCTTAGAGAAATGGTCAATAATAGTGTAGTGGACTAAGCCTACGTCGAAACCCAGTCTAAGGTCAAAACTCTTGACCTTTAGAACCTTGTGGGACAGAAGCTGTCATTTCATGTATTTGAATACATAAATACAGGTTCACCCATCCTGAGACTTTCTTTCTTGAAGATTCAAGTGAAAAGAACACTCTCTTTTTATTATCATTACTATCTTACAAATGTTGATAATCAAAGTGTCTTAGTTCAAACCATTTTAGATGTTGCAGTGAACTAATCAATTTTATTAACTGAGTAATGATTTTTATTCTCATGTTAAAAGCTGTGCAGAGTAATTATGCATTTTTCTGATTTCTGCTTTTGAATGAGCAAGTGTGTGCGTTTACAAGGTTACAGTCAAACGAAAAACGAGTTGTTATGTTAAAACTGTCATGTTTTAGAATCCTCTCAGACGTAAATAGAGATGTTTTGCACCTGTTTCTTAAGGCACGCCAAAACAGAACCCTCTCGGTCTGTGAGAACATTTCTGAGCTGTCTCATAACAATTCTCGCTGTCTCTAACCTCTTACGTCACAAAAACACACCCCTTCTGGTCGTTTCTGACCAATGAAAAATCCCAAAAAGTGAACCGGGAAAGAGTCTTTAAAATGTCAGTACTTCCTGGTCTACACAGACTCACAGGGACACGGAGAGACTCACAGGTATGCTCAAGAGTTCCCAGAGTTACGGAGAGAGAGTTTACGGAGACTTCATGAGTTTTCAGACTGCTGGAGTTCTGAAGTTGCTGGAGTAGTTCTGTTAGAGACGGGATGATTCTGACATGACAAAAAGCTCTTCCGAGTTTCATGGGATTATAACATTTCCACTGAGGTGAGCTGTGGCGGACAGAATCTCGCTGCTACTCCGGACGAGTAACAGCATCCTACGGAGACGCTGAAAGGGTGCGTTAAACGGAATCTCGCCTGAGACATCTCCAGGTAAAAGAGGCGTTTTCATCACCTAAGTGTACTGTGAGGAAGAAGCTGAAGAAAGCCCGGAGAGTGCCGTTCTGTTCAACACTCTACCTCAAACACCATCTTTCTCCCCTTTAAACTTCATCTTTCATCTTAAACTTTTCTATCAAGTAGAAATTCTTCCAGATATTTAGAAATGTCTGTGTAAAATGCTCACCCACATTCACGTGGGTAAAAGATCATAGTTGTACAGTTTTCATAAATGTCTGTTGGTGCAGCAACGAAAAATCATGGCCGTATGATTTTTCCTGATTGATTGCTTTGTTGTTATTTTCATAATTTGCCAAATTAATGTAAATGTTTGATGTTAAATTTGATTCTGTAAATAAATGACCGCATTCATTTTGATGGGTCAAATTTAAATGACGTCTCACGCTTGCATTTCCTTAAATTCAATGCACGTTTTATTCAGTCCAGAAAAATGAGGAACTCGCGTTAAATGATGAATATATCCCAGCATCTGTTCATCTACAACTGGTGGCTCGTACGTGCTCATAAATGGACTGTAACTAGTGTGCTAATTGATTTTCATGTTGGCATGTGTTATAAAATAACATTTGAACCGTGCGTCTTTACGCAGCCGGAGCTGCGCGCTTGGAGCTGCACCGCCTGAAGCGAAATGCTGCATGTTTTTAAGCGTGTTGGTCTGTGATGCTCAGAAAGCTCACAGAGAAGCTGAAATTGAGTCACAAGTCTTTATAAAGCTGAATTGTACGTCTGTATGTGTAACTTAAGCTGGCTTTGAGCTGTGGAAACGCTTCATTCTGTTTAAACTGTGTTCCGGACGCTTCTGGTCCGCTTCGGTTCTGTGGTTCCGACTCGGTTCTGGAGCTTCGAACGAGTTGTTTTAAATAGCTAGAAAGACGTTTTGTCACGGAGCGCCGTTCTCTGTGCAGCTCAGGGGGTTGTTTCGTTACAATTTTTAACAGAAAAAGTGCATTTTGATGGTTTAAAAGACGAAAAAGTGACGAACTATTTTACGCTAATCTAACTTGCTAGCTGGGGAATACGCTTCGTGGTTGGTTGTTTGCTGCTTTGGAAAGCTCTGATTTGCTGAGAACGGTTGACTGTCGTCACCTCCCCTCACCCCTACGCTGCGTCATTGGTTGAGAAAGACCGTGTGTAACGTTCTGATTGGATGAGGGAAGTGTCAATCACGCCACCCGGAAATGAAATTCGTTTTCATAGGGAATAAAATCTGCTTTTTAACGCTGGAAAGCGCATTAAAGCTGTGTTCTGAAACGCTGTTTACATTCTTCGAAGCTTATTCGCTGAAAGTTCGCCACGTTTGAGTTTAAAGACCGTCATAAAATGATGCTTTTGAACTACGCTAGCGATGCTAAATTTTAAGCTAACAAGCTAATGACCGGGTGGAGGACGTGTCACGTCACTTCCCCCAAGTCGGAAATGAGCTTTACCGTGCTTAAATTCGCTAAATACGGCTGCGATTTTGTTCCACAACACTCATGTTTCATGATATAAGGTCTGATTGAAAAAATTTTGCCACGTTTGTGTAAAAAATCCGTTCAGAAGTGTTGGTTTTCACCGAAGCGAGCCGATGCTAATTTTAGCTAACAAGCTAACGACCGGACGCCACAGGAAGTTACAGCACCCCTAGTGGACGACACAAACAGTGCCTGAGTTAAAATTGTTGAGGATCTGCTGACATCTTGTGGAGAAGACGTGGGATCACAGGTTTTCACTTCGTTTTTAGGTGAAGAGTGACATTAAACGTTTTTATTTTCCTGAAAGGCAATTTTGGAGTTATAAAAATTCCTCAAAGCTGAATAAACACTGTTATCTTGCGTTTTAAAAGTTATGAAGGTATTTATGCTGAGAGCTTTTGCCAAACAAATTTTTATTCACTGATAAATCCTTGAAAAATAGGTACATAATAAGAATTTAGAAACTTTTAAATAAGATACAGTTACATATATTCACAGAGTTGAATAGTTTACTCATTTTGCTAGAAGATAACGCATGTTTAATTGATGATTCACTAAATAAGAGTAAAACTTATCAGGAAAAAGAGATTTTCTGGTTTATTTTACCACCTAAACATTTACATCTACTATTTAACTTCTAAATAGCAGATAATGGCGGACGAAGAGGTAAACACTGACCCCTCACAATCCGAGGATGTGGTCCAGACAGCCTTACACATTTTGACAAATTCAATTCTTGGCAAAACTTTGGAGGACTTGCAAGTCCTTGATGACGATCAAAGACATGAGGAGCTGCAGAGTTTATCAAGAGCAGCTACAGTGAAGGAGGACGCAAAATCAAGCCGCATACGGTTAGCAAAAATCTCTCTGCTTCTGAAGGCGGAATTAGACCGTTTGGTGGTAGAAAAGGGCGTGCTATTCAACGGATATAAGTCTGAAAAAGAGAGGTGTGATGAATTGATGACTGAATCTGAGTTGCTGAAGCAACACATTGAGGCTGCTGAAGACCTCTCAAAGAAGGAGCTGTCAGAACAGGCTCAATCATATGAGGAGAAGTGTGCCGAGCTGATAAGTGAATCTGAGTTGCTGAAACAAAAGATTCAAACTGATAAGGACCTCTCAAAGAAAGATCTGTCAGAACAGGCTCGATCATATGAGGAGAAGATTGCGGAAAAGGAACGAGCGTACCAGGACGCGTGTGCAGATAACGATAAGTTACAAGCACAGTTGCAAACCGCTTTAAGGGAGCTGGCCGATTGCAAGGCAGAAAAGGGGTTAATAACCCGGAGTTGGCTGACTTTACAAGGTGAATATCAGTCAACAAATGAGCGTCTGGCAGCTTGTGAGGAGAATTTAGCTACAGCTACAGAATGGATTTCTGTAATGGAGCAAGCTGATCCGAGAGTCGAACAGGGTCAGCTACAACCGCCCCAGACAGATGCTGTTGCACCTCCTCCCCTTAGCCCCGTTTCAACACCCCCAACCCGGGGGATAAGGACGGGTCTGCACCCACTTGCACCTCCTCCTCCTGACGCCAGGCAGTCAACTCCACCCCCATCTCGGAGGGTGGGGACAGACCTGCACCAATATGCACCTCCTCCTACCAACCCTTATCAGCCACCCCCACCCCCACCATGGGCAGTAGGGGCGGGCCTTGATCAGTCTGCACCACCAGTCACACAAGTTAGACCGGTGATACAGTCTCCTTCAATGGATGATTTGCTGAAAATCTCAAAGTATGTACAACGCTTTGTTCCCGGGCCTATGGGGTCCGCAGGAACAAAAGCGTATCTCAAAGATCTGGAGTTCAGATTGAGGTCTTATCCTAATGCTACGGTAGACGATAAGATAAGTCTGATACGGCTCACTTCAGACAGAGAGGTGTTCACCTTCATCGAGCGTCTACCTGATGCGACGAGGAGGGATTACAACCTTCTGTGTGGAGCTTTGATCAGAGAGTACGACCCATGCACGGGGCCTGCTGGTTTTCCAGCTGCAGACAAGGTCATGCAGGGCAAGACTGAACATCCAAAAGTTTATTACAAAAGAATCTTCCAGGCCTATTTTGGTAACAGAAATGAGACCGGAATGGAAGAAGATGATGGTTTTAAGTTTGTTTTCAGCAAAAATCTCCACTCTGATTTTAAAAAATCAGTACAGATGATGGCAAATTTCAGAGAAAAATCCATCAGTGAGATTAAACAGTGTGCTGTGAATGTGTTTGAAGCATGTTCTCATGCTAAGACGCCCATAGAAGTGTTTCCTAGTGTAAAGGTTAAACCCCTCCCTCTTGAACTAGAAGGACGACGTGCTTCGCCGCCTCCTCCTAAGAAGAAAGAGAGAAAACAGTCTGTTCAAGCTAACAAACCGCGTACTGAAGGTGCACGCTGGGACAAAAAGGCTCCTCTTTCAGAGGAAGCCAGTGATTATCGAAAAATGGGTGAACGCGGGACGCAACGATATGAGAAACCATATCGGCAGGGGCAGTACGTAAAGGAAACCCCGCAAGACGTACCTGACCGTCCCCCACCTCGGACGAAACGATCCGAGGCGAAAAAATCACAAAAGTTCCAAAAGCAAGGCCCTACACCTCTGAGCTCGGAAGAGACAGAGAAACTACGCAGGTTGTTAGAAACTTTGAAACACACTGACACGGGAACCCAACCAGGAGCACTTTGCAGTAATGTAATTCCTATTACATCTGAGGGCGCGAATGATAACATAACAGATGTCGGTGGAACACACCAAGACATTGCTGTGGTTGCCTCAAACAACCCCTCATCGGAAGAAGGGGGGGTAAACACACACACGAACGATGACGTGTCATCGCAGGCTGAACACTCAGAAACAGCTTCTGCTGTGCTGACGGTTCAGGCAAACCAAAATTACACAGATAAGTCTGAACGCGTGAAAAAGCGTCAGAAAAAACCCAAGAGGTTTCTGTGTAACTTTATCAGAAGGGGGGTCGCCAAAAAGGCGTACCTGTCAGTAACACTCGAAGGTGTCCTCACACACGAAGCACTCTTGGACGGTGGGGCAGACATAACAATCATGTCAGCTAAACTGTTCGAGGAGCTGAGGACGGCCGCTGCCAGTGTTAACAGGATAATACCTCTCTCTGAATGTGCTATAGAAATGCAGGGTCTCTCAGAAATGAAAACAACCCTGACAGCTATAGCAATGGTTCACATGCAGATTGGCAATATGACACTGTACCATCCGGTACACGTGACTCATGTTGACTCATTCCCATTTTTGGTTGGCCAGGATTTTATAAATCGCTTCGGCGCGATTATAGATTATGGTGATCAAACAATGTGGACAACAGTGAGCAACCCACTGCCAATCGATACGCCTCCGGAGTGTGACACAGACTGCCCAACAGCAGGTACCGCGGAAGGCGCACAGGACTCCTCAGCCGAGGACACGAGCCCGGTGAGTACTCCTCTGACACCGTGTGAAACCAAAGAAACCCAAGTGATCCAAACTCTGACTCAACAAGACAGCCTCCTCTGTGGGCTGGAGCAGTCAGAGTCCACCAAACACTACCTACCACGGGTAGTTAAGGGTGTAGAGATCCAAGGGTCCCACACCAACGATGCTGTTCTGTCTCTGTGGACAGATAAATCAGCAATTAACCGAGCTTTCTACGAAACCTTGGTTCACAAACACGTTGGTCTAGAACTAATTAGGAAAGCTTTCCGCTTTCCATTAGTTCCCAATAGTTCACAGGTAATGACCGCAGAAGGAGTCATTAACCTAAAACTGAACTGGAATCAACGAGAACTGGTTCACCCGTTTCTCGTTATCCAAAACTTACCACATGCATCCTACATAGGCTCTGACATTTTGGTAAGGTTGGGTGTCCACGTGGACACCATCAACAAGGTGCTGTGGTCCCTGAAACCAGTCACAAAGGATACTCCTGTGCTAGACACAGCGAGCCTTAAGGCTGGGCAGACCATTCCAGAGGCCTGCCAAGTTGCTAGCAACCAAACCACCACAGTACCACCACAGGTGATTAACCTAATAGTGCGAATCCACATAATAGCTGGACAAGCTATTAGCCATAAACAGGCATACTTTCAACCCTCTCCTGCATTTTTCAACTTGGGACTGTCCGTGGAAGCCACGAACCAGGTGAGTCTTGACTCCAGGACCACATCTATTGCTGTGTGTAACACTGGCATGGATGAGGTGCTGATCCCAAAAAAGACTATGCTAGGATGGTTGATTTCAACCGACTTTCATGATTTTGAACTAGGCATTCCATTTCTGGGAGGACTCCCAGATAACCTGGTACCGAGTCAAGAAGCTGGGCCAGTATGGTTCACGGAACCAACACAGGCCATAGCTCTTTTCTCAACCAATGATGTCGACCAAGGACCTCAAACCTATGGTGTTTTACCCATAGACAGGCCCGACGACTCAGAAAGGGATTCGTTGGAGCTCCCCAAGGAGCAAGAACCCTTATCAGTCTCATCACAGATTGATCAGGTGGTCGCCCAAGCCGACGCTCTGACATCTGATGAAGAAAGAGACAAACTACGCCAAGTTCTTTTAAAATATGAAAAGTCATTTGCAACTGATTCGACAGATTGTGGGTTGACCTCGCTCCACGCAGTGAGAATCCCAACCCCACCCAACGCACCGCCAACATTTGTCAGACAATACAAGATCCCTCTGGCAGCATACCAGCCTGTCCAGGAGATCATTGATGACCTTTTGGTCAAAGGTATAATCAGACAATGTAATAGCACCTACTCTGCGCCTCTATGGCCAGTTTTAAAACCAAATGGTAAGTGGAGACTTACCATAGACTACAGGAAGCTAAATAAACAAGTACCTTTATCCAGGTGGCCAATGACTCAGCTCCATCAGGAACTGCCAAAGGTCACCGACGGTAAGTACTTCTCGACCCTCGACGTCGCCTCTGGTTTTTGGACCATCCCTGTGCGCGCCGAGGATCAACACAAACTAGCTTTCACTTTTGGCAGCCGACAATACACCTTTACCAGGTGTCCCTTTGGCTACGCTAACTCACCTGCAGAGTTCAACATCTTTTTGAACAAAGCATGTCCAGACGCCCACGAGCGTGGGACACTGATCTACGTGGACGACATCCTTTTGAGGCAGCCAACACTGGACTCTCATTTGGCTGAGATCGACCACGTCCT
>NC_056518.1:629942-633173 GCF_014905685.2 Nematolebias whitei
GGATTTAAACATGAGCCATGGCTTCAGAACAGAACGGCTCGAGCTGTCAGACAGGAATGTCGCAGAGCGGAACGCAGGTGGAGAAAGGACAAGCTGCAGGTGTCCCTTCAAATTTTTAAAGACTGTTGGCGCAATTACCAGGACACAGTTAAAGCAGCCAAAAAGGACTATTTTTCTAACTTGATTTTATCCCACAGCCACAACCCACGTGTTCTTTTTAGTACCATTGACTATTTTCTTAATTCTCCACAGACACCTGGTTTTGAATCATCTACTCAGTTGTGCAATAATTTTATGCAGTTTTTTTTATTGATAATTAAATTCAATTCAATTCAAAAATACTTTATTAATCCCAAAGGGAAATTATTTGATGTTGTAACTCATTATCCTTGTTTCATTAAGAGATGTTATAGATGCTGATGCTGTAGACAGGAAGGATCTCTTGTAAAGGTCCATCCCACAGTGGATCCTAAGAAACTGGCTGCAGATGCCGCCTGATCCGTCCACCCAGTCTCGACTGGCCTCTCAGTTCCCCCGGGCTGTAGGACCGCCCAAATGCTGGGCTGAACTCCTCCCAGAGCGATGGCCACTCCTCCCAGCAGTCTGCCGAGCTCCTCGTCGCTGCGGACAGCCAACTGTAGGTGCCGAGGGACGATCCTGTCCTTCTGCTGTCATGAGCCAAGTTTCCTGCTAGTTCCAGGATCTCAGTGGTCAGGCACTCGAGCACAGCCGGCAGGTAGATGAGAATGCATCCACATAACATCCTTTCAACTCACTTGAGATTTGGGGCTGTAGTTGAAATATTATTTGAGCTTTTGAGATGTTAATCAGCTGCTGTTGGTTGTAGAAACTGCCTTGTTGCCATGGTTACGCATCATAACAAATGTCCAAAACTAAAAAAGTTTCAGTAAAAATCCTTCCAGCTGCTCAGCATCTGACACCAGAGGAAACAATCATCCAAAAAATGTGATTTACATCCAGAAAAAGAGGAATTAAAGTTTCCAAAAGAAAAATCTCATAATGAAAGAAACAGAGCTGCTCCAACATGCAGCCACCTGGAGCGGCACAATTCTAGAACTAAGGTCACCTCTATAAGGGCTTCCATCTTATGCCCAAACTTTGACCCCTCTGTGTGTGTCCCCTGCTCTGCTGCTTTCAATGAGTTTGAGCTGGTGACTGTGTCATTTTTAGAGGACGTGGTCACTCAGATTAAGCCTTCTGGTTCTCCATATGATGCTCTTCCACCACACTTTCTTAAAGAGGTTTTCCCTTGTTTTAAACACTTGGTTCTTGACCTTTTTAACAGTAGTTTGTTGTCTGGAGTAGTCCCTGCTAATTTTAAACATGCTGTTGTGCAGCCCCTATTAAAAAAACCTGGTCTCGATCCCACTGTGTTGGGGAATTTTAGGCCCATCTCTAAGCTTCCCCTCCTGTCAAAAATCTTGGAGAAAATTGTTTATGCTCAGTTAAAATCCTTCCTGGATGAACATAACATCATGGATGTGTTCCAGTCTGGATTTAAAACTCTCCATAGCACAGAGTCAGCTCTGCTGAGAGTTTTTAATGACGTCCTCCTGGCATGTGACTCAGGTGATCATGTGATTCTTGTTTTACTGGACTTAACTGCTGCGTTTGACACAGTGGACCACAGCATTTTATTGTCACGTCTACAGCATCAAGTAGGCATTGGTGGGACTGCTCTGGAGTGGTTGGGGTCCTATCTGACTGACAGAACTTTCTCTGTAAAAACTGCTGGGCATGAATCCTATTCTGCTCCTTTGTCATGTGGCGTACCTCAGGGATCAATTTTAGGGCCTTTGCTTTTTTCTTTATATCTGCTTCCTCTAGGATCAATTTTTAGAAAACACGGCATCTCCTTTCACTGCTATGCTGATGATTGCCAAATCTATGTTCCTTTGAGGCGAGTTTGATGCCTGGTCCATTAAACCTCTTTTATCGTGTCTTGAGGATCTTAAAGCTTGGATGGCCCTAAACTTCCTGCATTTTAATGAAAAAAGAATGAGGTACTTGTCTTTGGACCTAGTGGAGCTTGCTTGAGCCCTCCAGTCGACTTAGACCCCATAACGATGTACGTAAAGTCTACAGTTACAAATCTTGGTTTTAAGATGGACAGTGATTTTAAACTCGACAGTCAAATAAGGGCCACAGTAAAGTCTGGTTTTTATCATTTGAGAAAATTGGCAAAAGTAAAACCTATTCTTTCAAGGCAACAGTTTGAAACAGTAATCCATGCCTTCATTTCATCACGGCTGGATTACTGTAATTCTCTCTATCTCGGAGTCAGCCAGTCCTCACTCGCACGTCTGCAGCTGGTGCAAAATGCTGCTGCACGTCTTTTAACTGGAACACACAAAAGACAGCACATCACACCTGTCCTGGCTTCTCTTCACTGGCTGCCCGTGTATTTTAGAGTTCATTTTAAAATTATTTTGTTTGTTTTTAAGGTTTTAAACAGTCTTGCCCCTCCTTATTTAACAGAGCTTCTCCACCATTACACTCCACCTCGGTCACTCAGGTCTGCTGACCAGCTGCTCCTGGTCATCCCCAAGAGTAAGAGGAAGTTTAGAGGAGACAGGGCCTTCTCTGTTAGTGCCCCTAAATTATGGAACACTCTGCCTTTGTACATTCGACAGGCCCCCTCGCTGTCCATTTTTAAAACCCATCTAAAAACTCATCTCTATTCATTGGCCTTCAACCCAACTGAGTCTTGATTGTACTTTATTTTATTGGTGTTGATTTTATCTGTTTAACTTGTTGTTTTATTGTGTTTTAAATTGAGTTGTGTGCTTGGGTTTGTAGCTCCGTTTTTATGCTGTCTTTTATCTTGTTTGTAACTGATGTTTCAGCACTTTGTTTCAGCTATGGCTGTGTTAAAGTGCTTTATAAATAAAGTTGATGATGATGTTGATGACAATCCAACATTTTTCAGTCAGCTCATCTGGACAGTTTCTTTTTTGTGCTGAAACGTTTCACCTTCCATCCAGAAGACTTCATCAGTCAAGGAAACACACAACACAAAACTGGTTCTTCCCACAACAGCTTACTCAAATGTGGAGCAAACCAGTTATGTTGGTGCTAAGATGGTGTATTTGGCATGCCCCCTCCTCTGGTGCTGGCCCTCTTCCTCGTTGACAGTCATGTTAAACTGGTTCAAAACCAACAAAGTCCATGCTCAATAATCCAGGTATACAATCCAACAATTTTCAGTCA
>NC_056518.1:633273-636778 GCF_014905685.2 Nematolebias whitei
AAAGGTGAGGATTGTGTAAGGTTAGCCAGTCAAAACCTAAAATAACAGGGGAGTTGGCAGAAGGAAAAACAAAAAATGAGATGTGTTCACTGTGATTACCGGAAATAACTAGGAATATAGTCTTGGTTTTATGTGTGATTTGGGGCAAGATTTTTCCATCCATACACGGAGGGGAGTGGGTAATGGAATGGTTTCTATAGAGAGTTGTCTGACAAGTTCAGCATCGATAAGAGTTTGTTCACAACCCGAATCTATCATGACTGATTAGAAGAATGAGTGTTTGATGTTGGTTACTGTAGAACAGCTCTGCAGAAAGAGTCAGGCGAGGAGAAAAGTTTTCGTTACTCTGACCCACCAGGTTCCTCACTTCAACTGGTGGGTCTGATGGTTTAATTTCTTCGGACAACGAGCGATGAAGTGACCAGTCTTTCCACAATACAAACAGAGATGGCCGGTCATGCGCTTCTGACGCTCCCCAGGACCTAACACCTTTATTTAAATCTGGCGATAAACATACTTTGTACCTTTTAATAATTATAGGCCTGTATCCCTGCTTTGTCAGTTTTCTAAAATTCTAGAAAAAGTGTTCTGTAAAAGGTTGGAACATTTTATTGAAAAGCATAACATTTTGACAGACTGTCAATATGGTTTCAGAGAAAACAGATCAACATCAATGGCATTGATGCAGTTAACAGAAGAAATCATAGACGGTATGGATAAAAGGAAATTTTCAGTTGGTGCATTTCTTGATCTCAAGAAAGCATTTGATACCATCAATCATGGTATTTTGCTAAAAAAGCTAGAAAGGTATGGAATTAGGGGGGTAGCATTAAATTGGATTAGAAGCTACATTGAACAAAGGAAACAGTTTGTACAAATAGGTAATCACAAATCAGAATTATTAAATATAACTTGTGGGGTTCCACAGGGATCAGTGTTGGGCCCAAAAATATTTAATTTGTATATAAATGACATATTCAAAGTATCAAACCTGCTAAAATACATTATATTTGCAGATGATACTAGCATTTTCTGCACTGGAGAAAACATCCAACAACTCTCTGAGGTGGTAACAACAGAAATAAAAAAAACTAAAACATTGGTTCAAAAACAATAAATTATCACTAAATTTAGATAAAACAAAATTCATGATATTTGGAAACCACAATAAACATGAAAACAATGCAATTAAAATAACTATTGACAGTGTTGAGTTAGACAGAGTCCATGAAATCAAATTTCTAGTTGTTATATTGGATGATACATTTTGCTGGAAACCACAGATTTGCTAAGTAAAATCTAAACTTGCCAAAAGTGTTGCTGTTTTGAGGAAAGATTTGTTCTGCACTACAAATCTCTGTTTATTTTATATAATACTCTCATTGTACCATATCTGAGTTATTGTGTGGAAGTTTGGGGTAATACATACAAAACAAACTTACAGTCGCTGTACACATTACAAAAAAAGGCAATCAGACTATTACATAAATTGGGATATTGAGAACATACAAATCCATTTTTTTTTTAATCAAATGTACTGAAATTCTGGGACCTTGTAAAATTCAAAACTTCAAAACAAAAAAAGAAAGAAACTGTCCAGATGACCTGACTGAAAATTGTTGGATAATTTAAATAAATGTATTTTAATATAGATCAAAATGAAGCAGGTGCTGTAATCATAATAACATTAGATACACTGAAGTCCATTCTGAAATAAATGATAAATGGACTGTACTTATATAGCGCCTTTCTATCTGATCAAGATACTCAAAGCGCTTTATACTATAATCTGTGTCCTCATTCACCCATTCATACAGCTCTATACTAGATCTCTACAAAGCTAATTGAACAAATCATTCTAAAGAAACTAATCAGAGCTTTATCACATTCATACACTGATGGGACACACATCAGAGGCAGTGAGGGGTTCAGTGTCTTGCCCAGGGACACTTCGACATGTGACTGCTGGTGGGTTCGAACCTCCAACTCTTGCATTGGAGGACGACTGCTCTAACCACTCAGCCACAGCCGCCCATGTCAATTGGCATGACTGTTATATTTTTATGTTTTTTATCTTTTTTTGTTTTTACTTTTAATTGTTGTTCAAAATAAAAATAAAATAAATAAATAAATAAAATTTGGTGCTCCTGGTGATTTCCACAGAGGACTTGTCAGTGTTCAGTGGGGGGTGATCCCTTTGTGTTTTCATAAAGTCAATGACCATCTATTTAGTTTTGTCAACATTTAGAGACAGATTGTTGACTTTGCACCAGTCCGTTAGCAGTTGTACCTCCTCTCTGTACTCTGACTCATTGTTATTGCTGATAAGTCCCAACACAGTTGTGTCTTCTGCAAACTTCATGATAGAATTCGAGTTGTGCATTGCTATACATTCATGAGTAAGCAGAGTAAACAGCAGTGGGCTGAGCACACAGCCCTGGGGAGCTCCAGTGCTCAGTGTGGTGGTGCTGGAAATGTTCTTTCTGATCCAGAAGGATTGCGGTCTCCCAGTCAGGAAGTCCAGGAGCCAGTTGCAGAGAAAGGTGGTCAGGCCCAGTGTGCTCAGCTTTCCAATAAGATGCTGAAGAATGGTGGTGTTGAATGCTGAGCTAAAGTTTATCAACAGCATCCTAGCGTAAGAGTTTTTTCTGTCCAACTGTGTGGAAGCCAGGTCAAGTGTGGTGACTTTTGCTTTGTCTGTTGAGTGCTTAGGACAGTACACAAACTGCAGTGTGTCCATGGTGGAAGGCAGCAAGGTTCTGATGTGCTGCATGACGTCTCTCGAAGCACTTCAAGGTGATAGGAGTGAGTGCTACAGGACGATAGTTTTTTAAGCGTCTGTGAGAACACCTGCCAGCTGGTCTGCACATCCTCTGAGTACTCTGCCAGGAATGTTGTGTGGTTCAGTAGCTTTTCGTGAGTTGACTCTGCATAGAGTTTTCTTCACATCGGCTGTGATCAGATGAAGCACCTGGTCATCGCCAGGGAGGGTGGTCTTCCTCGCCACTGTGTTGTTCTGTGCCTCGAACCGAGTGTAGAAATTGTTCAGCACGTCTAGAAGGGAAACATCACTGTCACAGGTAGGTGGTCTAGTCGTGTAGTCGGTGATGGCCTGGATGCCCTGCCACATGCACTGTGTGTAACCGCTGTTCTGGAAGTGGCTGTGGATGTTCTGGCCATGCTTCTCGGATTCCCCGGGACAGCTTGGCCCTCATTGTTCTCAGAGCGAGTCACCTGCTTTGCAAGTGGAGTCTCGGGCCCTCAGGAGGGAACCTCTATGAAAACACTTTGTCAACAATAGGGGTTGAACGAGTATATAATTTTTAAACTCGACATTAACATAATAAAACCCGAGTAGAACTCAAGTATTTGATGACGTCATAGATCTCAAGATACAAAAATAAATAAATAAATAAAACCGCAAAAAAGGTAATTATTTACAACAACAACAAAAAAGACCAACAAAACATTGGGAGCGTATATTATGCTCCTACCATTTATCATA
>NC_056518.1:636878-639579 GCF_014905685.2 Nematolebias whitei
TGGCTAACCTTACACAATCCTCACCTTTGCTGGTCCAAGAAACATGTCGAATCCTGGTCTAACCACTGTCATCCCACCTTTCTCCGCTCTGCCGTTCCACCAGGTCCATCCCCGGTGGTGAAAAATCAGGCTGACCCTCCAGAGTTATCGTCTGTTCCAGTAGAATACCATGACCTCGCACCCGTGTTTAGCTAGAACTAAGGCCTGTTCACTTCCCCTGCACCGTCCTTACGACTGTTCCATAGATTTATTGTCCGGAGCCCCATTACCTTCCAGACACCTGTATAACATCTCACGCCTGGAGCATGAGACCATGGAGAAGTACATCAAGTACTCTTGCAGCTGGGATTATCCACCAGTCCTCTTTGCCATTGGGGGCAGGTTTCTTTTTTGTGGGTAAGAAAGACGGGATGCTCAGACCCTGTATTGATTATCGAGGTTTAAACCAGATCACTGTTAAAAACAAGTACCCCTTACCTCTGTTATCTTCTGCTTTCGAACCTGTTCATGGGGCTACTGTTTTCACCAAATTAGATCTATGCAACGCTTATTACCTCCTGCGAATTGAACAGGGAGATGAGTGGAAAACGGCTTTCAAAACACCTATAGGACACTTTGAATACCTAGTTATGCCGTTTGGGTTATCTAATGCACCTGCCTATTTTCAAGCTCTGGTGAACGATGTTTTGCGAGATTTCTTAAACCTTTTTGTATTTGTCTACCTTGTCGACATCCTTATCTACTCCAAATCCCTGGCCGAACACAAACATCATGTCCGTCTCGCTCTGCAAAGGCTCCTAGAGAACAAGCTGTACGTAAAGGCGGAGAAATGTGAATTTCACAAACCATGTGTTTCTTTTCTTGAGTTCATCCTTGAGGGCGGACTGGTAAGGCCAACGGAGGAGAAAATAAAGGCAGTTCTGGAATGGCCTACCCCCGAGACATGTAAACAGCTCCAAAGATTCTTAGGTTTTGCAAACTTCTATCGATGTTTTATACGAAACTATAGTCTGACTGCCAAACCATTAACTGCTCTCACCTCTACCAAGATTCCGTTTCTGTGGTCTCCTGTTGCTGAGGCGGCCTTTAAGAAACTCAAGTTCCTATTTTCTAAGGCACCGGTTCTAGTTCAACCTGATCCTAGCCGACAATTCATTGTGGAGGGTGGATGCTTCTGACACAGGGGTTGGAGCAGTCCTTTCCCAGGTTTCCAGAACTGATAATAAGACTCACCCATGTGACTTATTTTCACGCAGATTGTAGTCGCCTGAGAGGAACTACGATGTGGACGACCGAGAACTGTTGACCATAAAACTGGCCTTGGAGGAGTGGAGGCACTAGTTGGAGGGGGCGGAGTTCCCAGTGTTGGTTTGGACAGACCATAAAAACCTCTCTTATCTCCGCTCGGCTAAAAAATTAAACCCACGACAATCCCGATGGTCTCTGTTTTTCTGAAGGTCCAATCTCTCCATTTCCTATCGCCCAGGTACCCGTAATGTCAAGCCAGATGCGCTGTCCCACCTGTATGCTTCTGTTGACTCCGAGAGGACTCCCGCCAGTATTCTTCCCCCCAGTTGTACGGTGGCCATTGTGACCTGGGAGATGGAGGACATAATCAAGCAAGCGCAACACTCTGAACCGACTCCCCAGAACTGTCCTCCAAACAGGATCTACGTCCCTTCAGTTGTCCAAGCCCATTTTTTGCAATGGATCCATTCTTCAAAGTTCTCCGGACACCCAGGTACGAGCCAAACCATTTCTTTAATAAATCGCAGATTCTGGTGGTCATCCATCCACAAGGACGTTAAGGAGTTCGTCCAAGCATGTACAGTCTGCTCACATAACAAGCCATGACATCAACCCCCCTCTGGACTCTTACAACCACTTTCCATTCCGAGACGCCCCTGGTCACACGTCGCCATCGATTTTGTCACCGACCTTCCACCATCCAAAGGTATGACCACTATACTCACACAGTGGTCAATAGAGCCTTCTCACAGTCTGAGTACCGTAATTCAGGGCCTGCCATCGTTTTGCTGGCGTAGGCCACAACACGCTTGTCTTTGTCGTGTATTTGGTACAGACCTGCACTCATGCAGTAAGGTGAGAAGCCCACTTCCAAGTAGAACTCTTTGGTGTAGTCTGGGTAGACTAGACATGGGGCTAACTTGAGCCTGTCTTTAAGAGCGTTCATTGCCTGCTGCTGTGTATCAGTCCAGACAAAAGGAACGTCTTTCTTTAAGAGTTCAGTCAGTGGTTTTGCGAGGTCCGCATAATGCTCTATGAACTGGCGAGAGTAATTACACACTCCCAAGAAACTCTGCAGTTCCTTGAGATTGGTTGGGACTTTGAGGTTGTCTAGGCCTTGGGTGCGAGTCAACTGTGGTTGTATTCCGTCTGGACCTACTAGGAGGCCAACGTAATCCACCTTGGTTCTGCACCACTGGCATTTCGACAGTGAGATTTTAGCACCAGCAGTCGTTAGCTGATTGAGGACGTGGTCGATCTCAGCCAAATGAGAGTCCAGTGTTGGCTGCCTCAAAAGGATGTCGTCCACGTAGATCAGTGTCCCACGCTCGTGGGCGTCTGGACATGCTTTGTTCAAGAAGATGTTGAACTCTGCAGGTGAATTAGCGTAGCCAAAGGGACACCTGGTAAAGGTGTATTGTCGGCTGCCAAAAGTGAAAGCTAGTTTGTGTTG
>NC_056518.1:639679-645524 GCF_014905685.2 Nematolebias whitei
TGTTTAACTTTCACAGCAGATACTAGGTGAATTGACTCCACGAAGTCTGAAGTTCTCCAACAATCTTTCTGTCTGTTTTAAACAATCTTAATCTCTATCCTTGACTTTCCATAACACCTTACATCACAAACCACACCTCTGTTCTGGTCTATCCACCAATCAAAAAGCTCTCAAATGACCCGGAAGTCGAACCCATTTAAATGTGGCAACTTCCCGGTTCTCTCGAAGTGTGTGTCGAGATGAGACGAGACGAGATGAGAAGAGCTTGAAAGAGTGGGAGACAAAGAATTCAGAGTTCTTAGAATCCAGAATGCAGAGACGATTTTGGGAATTATAACTTCTGTTTGGATAACCTCGCACGACTCTCTAGGTATTTGGCTGTTCTCAACGGAGACGCTGAAAGAGTCAAAAGAAGAGCTCTACACCGACGCTGAAACTATCATCAACCAGGTAAAAGTTCTATTTCGACCAAGCGTACCGTTGGCCAAGCTGAGTTCCGAAGGAGCGTGCACGTTCTGGTTAAAACAAACAAATTCCCTCACACATCTCTCTGTAAGATAAACCTCCATTTTCCATCTTTAAACTCTCCTTTCTCCTAAAATCATTACAGATATTTTTAGAAATGTCTGAAGCAAAGTTTCTCAATCACCGCCATGTGAATTGATGTCTGCTGTTCTGCTGAAAATTGAAAACAATCGCCGTATTGTTCTCACTTCCTGTAAAACTAGCCATGTTGTTGTTTTCATATTTTGCCAAATTAATGTAAATGTGTGATGTTAATCTTTGAGTCTGTAAATAAATGACCGCATTCATTTTGATGGGTCAAAGATAAATAACGTCTCTCGTTACATTTCTGTTAAACTCAATGCACGCATGTTACACAGTCAGAAAAATGAAGAACCCGTTAATGTATGAATATATCTCAGCATCTGTTCATACTACAATTACATCTAGGCTTCCATCCATCCATCCATTTTTTTCCGCTTATCCGGGGTCGGGTGGCGGGGGTAACAGCCTAAGTAGGGAGGCCCAGACTTCCCTCTCCCCAGCCACTTGGGCCAGCTCTTCCAGGGGAATCCCGAGGCGTTCCCAGGCCAGCCGAGAAACATAGTCCCTCCAGCGTGTCCTGGGTCTTGCTCTGGGCCTCCTTCCGGTGGGACGTGTCCGGAACACCTCACCAGGGAGGCGTCCAGAAGGCATCCTAAACAGATGCCCAAGCCACCTCAACTGGCTCCTCTCGACATGGAGAAGCAGTGGCTCTACTCTGAGTCTCTCCCGGATGATCGAGCTTCTCACCCTATCTCTAAGGGAGAGCCCAGACTTCCTGCGGAGAAAACTCATTTCGGCCGCTTGTATCCGAGATCTAATTCTTTCTGTCACAACCCAAAGCTCGTGACAATAGATGAGGGTAGGAATGTAGATCGATCGGTAAATTGAGAGCTTCGCCTTTTGACTCAGCTCTCTCTTCACCACGACAGACCGGTACAGCGCTTGCTTCACTGCTGACGCTGCACCTATCCGCCTATCGATCTTGCGCTCCATTTTTCCCTCATTCGTGAAAAAGCCCCCAAGATACTTAAACTTCTCCACTTGGGGTAGGACCTCCTCCCTGACCCGGAGAGGGCACTCTACCCTTTTCCGGCTCAAGACCATGGCCTCGGATTTGGAGGAACTGATCTTCATCACGGCCGCGTCGCATTTGGCTGTGAACCGCTCCAGCGAAAGCTGTAGATCATAATCTGATGAAGCCAATAAGACCACATCATCTGCAAAAAGCAGAGACGCAATCCTAAGGCCACCAAAACAGATCCCCTCAACACCTTGGCTGCGCCTAGAAATTCTGTCCATGAAAGTTATGAACAGAATCGGTAACAAAGGGCAACATTGGCGGAGTGCAACTCTCACCGGGAACAAGCCCGACTTACTGCCGGCGATGAGGACCAGGCTCTGACACCGGTCATACAGGGACCTAACAGCCCGTATCAAAGGGCCCGGTACCCCATACTCCCAGAGTACCCCCCACAGGCCCCCCCGAGGGACGCGGTCGAACGCCTTCTCCAAGTCCACAAAGCACATGTAGACCGGTTGGGCAAACTCCCATGCACCCTCCAGGACCCTGCTGAGAGTGTAGAGCTGGTCCAGTGTTCCACAGCCAGGACGAAAACCACACTGCTCCTCCTGAATCCGAGGTTCGACTATCTGATGGACCCTCCTCTCCAGAACCCCCGAATAGACCTTACCAGGGAGGCTTAAGAGCGTGATTCCCCTGTAGCTTGAACACACTCTACGGTCCCCCTTTTTGAATAGGGGGACCACCACCCCGATCTGCCAATACAGGGGAACTTCCCCCGATGTCCACGCAATATTGCAGAGTTGCGTAAGCCAACACAACCCTGCAACATCCAGAGCCTTAAGGAACTCCGGGCGAATCTCATCCACCCCTGGGGCCCTGCCACCGAGGAGCTTTTTAACCACCTCGGTGACCTCAGCACCAGAGATTGGAGGGCTCGACCCAGAGTCCCCAGGCTCCGCTTCCTTAGTGGAAGACGTGCCGGTGGGATTGAGGAGGTCTTCAAAGTATTCCGCCCACCGACCCACAACATCCCGAGTTGAGGTCAGCAGCACACCACTCCCACTATAAACAGTGTTGGTGGCGTACCGCTTTCCCACCCGAGACGCTGGATGGTAGACCAGAATCACCTCGAAGCCGTGCGGAAGTCATTCTCCATGGCCTCTCCAAACTCCTCCCATGCCTGAGTTTTTAAGCTCAGCTCAGGCTCCTTCCCCACCAGTGTGGTGACATTCCACGTCTCAATAGCCAGCTTCTGTAGCCGAGGATCAGACCGCCAGGGTCCCCGCCCTCGGCCACCACCCATCCCACATTGCACCCAACCCCTTTGGCCCCTCCCATAGGTGGTGAGCCCATGGGAAGGGGGACCTCTTCTCCTCTTCGGGCTGTGCCCGGCCAAGCTCCATGGGTAAAAGCCCGGCCACCAGGCGCTCGCCCGTGTGCCCCACCTCCAGGCCTGGCTCCAGAGTGGGGCCCCGGTGACCCACGTCTGGGAAAGGGAACATTAGGTCCGTTTATTTTTCTCATCAAAGGGGTTTTTCATTTTACATCTAGGCTTGATTATTGCAATTCACTCCTGTTTGGTATCAGTCAAACCTCCATTGCACGACTACAACTGGTCCAGAATGCAGCAGCCCGATTTTTAACCAGTACAGGCAAAAGAGAGCACATTACACCAGTTTTGGCCTCACTGCACTGGTTACCGGTTCACTTTCGAATCCAGTTCAAAATACTCATGTATGTCTACAAATCACTGAACAGAGTTGCCCCCACATCTCGCTGATCTGCTACAACCGTATGTCCCACCACGTTCCCTGAGGTCAATGGACCAGTTGCTCCTCACAGTTCCAGGAACTCGTCTTAAGCGCAGAGGTGACAGGGCCTTCTCTGTAGTAGGACCAAGACTCTGGAATGAGTTAATTCTGTTTTTCAGACAGGCCCCCTCCCTCTCGGTTTTCAAGTCCCATTTAAAAACTCACTACTATTCAGTAGCTTTCAACACCAGATCATCTGTGTTTTGATCCTGTATGCTCCACACTGGTTTGTCGTCATTATCTGCATCGTTTTTATGTCTATATTCTGATTTACCTCGTTTTGTATTTTGCTTGGTGTGTTACCTGTTGTTTTGTCTGTACAGCACTTTGGTTGGCTTTGTAGCTGTTTTAAGTGCTTTATAAATAAAGTGGTATGGTATGTTATGGTATGGTATGTGTCCAGCAGAGGGACGAAGTGGTGAGTTGTGTGTCGGGTGTCATCAGAAATGAGCCTCCTAAATGATCAGCAGGCTCTGAAGTTACACGAGCAGTGCAGTGGAGGCGTTGTTCAGACATGAAACAAGTTGTGGGTGGGAGTCTGTCTCTGGCCATGGTGAGCAGAAAATTTTGTTGATCTTGGTTGGTTAACAACCATTCAAAAATGTACAACAAATCAGGAGTGAGAGAAACAAGAGTGTTTGGATTCTCTTCCTGTTTTGACACGAGTAGACCTTCAGGTCCACAGCTGAGTGTCAATCTAAATTTTAGAATCAAGTCTCTAGCCAGTAAATTTACTGGGCAGGAGCCTGACAGCAAAACTTGATGATCATGTGATGATTGGTCAAATG
The DNA here is from genome assembly GCF_014905685.2 of Nematolebias whitei. Classification (NCBI taxonomy): domain Eukaryota; kingdom Metazoa; phylum Chordata; class Actinopteri; order Cyprinodontiformes; family Rivulidae; genus Nematolebias; species Nematolebias whitei. Next base: position 643,852 of record NC_056518.1, read on the forward strand.
GATCTATAATTTTCAGGGGAGTTGTAACAACTTCAGGAACAGCTTGACCAGATGCTCCTGTAGAGTGAACAATTTTGCCTGAGAGTGGAGCATCAGGAAAACATTTTTTTCATGATTAAAGATTGTGTTACTCCTGACTCTACAAGAAATTTAACAGGGACGTTTTCATCCAACACTGTGAGCATGGGTAACTTCAGATATGCTGATTGGGTGTATGTGTAATATGTAGGAATAATCTCGCCTGTGTCTGACAGAAAAGCAGGTGTGTGTGTGTGCTGATACTTGCAGTTTGGAGTCCTGGGTCCTGGTTTCCCGGCACTAGTCAGGTGGAGTAACCTCCTCTCCAGATTCTGCCCCCTGGATGCCCCAAACCACGTCCACCGCGTCGGTGTGGGCTTGGGTAAAAGTTCTGTCCATTTTGTGGCTGCTGTTGGCCTGGGCCGTGCTGCTGAGGCCTCGGGCCCTGTGGTATTGGCTGGTATGGTGGGCGACCTCTGCCACGCCACTGATTCCTTTTGTGTGGGCAATCTCTGATCCAATGGTCAAGTCTTCCACACAGATAACAAGGACGAGGTCCAGCTGGGTCGTTCTGGTGTTGATAAGGCTGGACAGGTTGCTGCTGGGGTGTTGGTGGGTGAGGTAATTTAGCAGCAGCACTATTAAGTGTCATCTGTGTGGCTGCTTGTAGCAGTGTGAGCTGGGCCTCTTCAGTTTGTCTCTGTTTTTCTTCTGGGTGGAATTTTGGTCAGCTGTGTGCTGATCCCAGGTGTGTCTGGTGTGTCTGAGAAGCTCATTCAGATGGACACCAGTTTTCCACCTGATGTAGGTGGATTGAACAGCTTTGCGGATTGGTGGGAGAAGTCTAGTCATCAGAGATTGGCAGAAAATAATCTCAAAAGGCGTTGCTTGAGGGGCTTCTCACCAGTCATCATTATCGATGGGAATACCAGAGTGGGTTCTGAAGATGGGCAGCAGTCTGTTATCATAGTCTTGTGGGGTTTCATCTGGTCTTTGACACAGTGTCTGTGATGGTGGTGAAGCTTGGGGTCTGAAGACACGCTGCAGTGATGTGTTCTGTGATCCTTTCCACGTGTGTGAAGAATTGTTGGTTGTCCTTGTGATCTGCCTGGACATTGACAGTTCGATGACCATCACGTACATCAAATAGTTGGTCTCTGATGGTGCTGATGAACGCAATCCCATATACATAAGCCAGTATCATTTTGAGTTCAGCTAGTGTGGGACGGACCACTTCTATCATATTTATCATAGCAGCAGCTACAGCAGCAAGTCAAGGGCCCAAGTAGGTTTTGGTGGTGGGAGCAGCTGAGCTTGACCTTTAATGGGTAGTTCTTGTGATTTTTCCTTCTTTTTCTTTGCCGTTACAGGTGGGGCGTACGATGGTGGGTCAGTGAAAACAGCCAGAGAGGGGTACAGCTGTGCCATGGGAGACAGAGGTCTACAGGACTCCGGTTTATGTGAATAAAAAGAGAGAGAGGAGAGAGACATGTTTAATTTGTCCTTTAACGATCTAGTTTCTTTTCCTGACTTAGCTTCTGGAGTATTTTGTGAATTTGTCATTGTCTCGTTCTTTGGATCCAGTTTGGTTGTTTTTTCAAATTTTTTAGTCATTTGATAGGTCCTGGACGCTGTTATTTGTGTTAATGATTTTG
>NC_056518.1:645624-648384 GCF_014905685.2 Nematolebias whitei
AGTCATTTGATAGGTCCTGGACGCTGTTATTTGTGTTAATGATTTTGACTGAATTTTCCATAACTTAAATGTCTGTTCATGATTGTGCATCACTACAAAAATATCCTGTGGTATTTTCTTCATATTACACATTTTTTGTTTCTGTCTTAACAACTGTTCTTCTTATTTTTGAATTTCTTTGGGGTCAAAAGAACCATTTTTTGGAAAATTAAATTTGGAATGCCACTGTGAGACAAAACTGAGACTTGAATCACCATGCTGTCTGCGCATCCGGTCAGCTTCTGGACCGCAAGGAATGTAATCCTCTGTTTTACTATTTCCTGAACCCATTTTCTTTTGTTTTATCGCTCAGACTCTTTCTACTGAGACTTACCTCAATTTGGTTTCACAAATCTACCTCAGTTTTAAATTATTAAAACCTAATTTGTCACTATTTTATTTCTCAGTCCCTTATCAGGAACCTACCTCGATTCATGTTATACAAATCTACCTCGGTTTTATTTTTAAAACCTACTTTGTTATATATTAAAAAGTTTCTCAGTTTACCTTAAGTGGTTGTTTTGTTGTCTCAGTCTGGTTCAAATTCTGTCGAGGTCAAATCCTCCTGATGGAAAACCAGACGTCCCCTCGCTCTTAAAGACTAGCAGAGGTTTAGAGGAAGAATCCTGCGATTCTTGGTGATCAATCCTCGTCCTGGGTCCACCGAGCGGACGGACCAGCGAAGGACCCTGTTCGTGACGCCAAATTGTGGAGTTTTATCAAACTTTGTTGTTCAATAAAATTTAGCAGACTGAGAACTTTGTTAAAAACACGAAGCAGGGTTTATTTCTCTTCTGCAGAAGGGAGAAAACACATGAACAAGCACGCAGCCCAAGAGTTCCTGTGTGTTCTCTAAAATCATGAGCAATACAGTCTCATTTATACACCTTCACACGTAACATGTTTTGACACAACAGGAGCTCATTTGCAATCTTATCAGAGTAAAAACAGACAGTACGTTTGTGGTCAGTGACTGGTTCTGGAGCTGGGTTTGAGAAATGGAAGTTAGACAGTTTCACATGTAGTGGACTAGGCCCATGTCAAAACTGACCAGATGGACAGAAACTGTTATTTCATTGATCTGCATCCAGAAATACAGTTTGACCCATCCTGAGACTTTCTTTCTTGAATTAATCAAGTAGAAAAAGACAATTCTCTATGATCATTACTATTTTACAAATGTTTGATAATCAAATTGTGTTAGTTCACTCAATGTTTACAGGTTGAAGAGAACTACTCATTTTTATTTACATAAACAGTAAGTAATGATTTTTATTCCTCATTCAAAGAAGAAATCAGGGTAATATGCATTTCTTGATTTTTCTGTCTTCAATGAGCAAATTTGTAAGTATGTTAGAGGTCGAGTTTCGGTCAACTAAAAGTTTACTGAAAAAGAAATGTCATGTTTAATCTTTACGGCAGATAATAGGAGAGTTTGACTCCACGAAGTCTGGTTTTCTCCAATAATCTTTCTGTCTGTTTTAAACAATCTCAATCTCTGCCCTTGACTTTGATAACACCTTACATTACAAACCACACCTCTGATCTTGTCCATCCACCAATCAGAAAGCTCTAAAATGACCCGGAAGTCAACCCATTTAAATGTGGCAACTTCCCGGTTCTCGCCAGAGTTAAAGAGTTGTTGGTGTTGCAGAATGCTCGAATGCAGCTCATGGAGAAGTGTCAACAAGGGGTCTGATGTCTGTGTCGAGTCTCTGTCAATGAGAGACGCGACGAGATGAAAGAGCTTAAAGGAGTAGAGTTCTGAAGGAGTTCAGAATTCTGACAATCCAGGATGCAGAGAGGATTTTGGGAGTTATAACTTCTGTTTGGATAACCTCACACGACTCCTAAGGGTTTGGCTGTCCTCATGGAGACGCTGAAAGAGTCAGAAAGGAACCCTACGCCGACGCTGATTTTATCATCAACCAGGTAAAAGGTTCTATTTCGACCAAGCGTACCGTGGCCAAGCTGATTCCCCAAAGAGCATGTTGTTCTGGTCCTACAGATAAATTCCCTCACACACCTCTCTGTAAGATAAATCTCCATTTTCCATCTTAAACTCTCCTTTCTCCTAAAATCATTACAGATATTTTAGAAATATCTGAAGCAAAGTTTCTTGATCACCGCCGTGTGATTGATGTCTGTTGTTCTGCTGAGAAGTGAGGACAATAGCCTTATTGTCCCACTTTCTGTGAACTTGCCATGTTATTGTTTTCATATTTTGCCAAATTAATGTAAATGTTTGATGTTAAACTTTGATTCTGCAAATAAATGACCGCATTCATTTGATGGGTCAAAGATAATTAACGTCTCTCTCGTTACATTTTTGTTAAACTCAATGCACGACATTTACACAGTCAGAAAAATGAAGAACTCGTGAAAATGTATGAATATATCCTGCATATGTCATACTACACACACACTGATGTTGAAGGGGTTTAGCTGCTACAGTTTTAGATAAGCTTTAACAGAGTGTGATATAAAGTAAATGACTAATAAGAGTGATGATAAAATTGATGAACAAAATAAACTGGTATCAATGTTTTCATTTCCACAAAGTTGTAGGGGTTGCAGTTGTGCTTCACTCCACAGATTCTGGTTACCTGGGAGACAGGATTTATGAGCCACAGCTGACAGCCATCTACACCAATCAGACTGGGACTATTTAAGACTGAGGACTGGCTTCATTCAGTGCTGAAGCATTTCCTGCTTATGACT
>NC_056518.1:648484-649823 GCF_014905685.2 Nematolebias whitei
CTGAGGACTGGCTTCATTCAGTGCTGAAGCATTTCCTGCTTATGACTGGTTTTCCAGTGCCTCCCATCTTGAATCAACCTGAGCACCTGTGGACCTGATGAACAGGGCTTTCCTGGATGTGGTTCCTCGTCTCATCTTATCTGCAAACAGCTTCCTCCGGTAACATCTTACATCCATGCTCCACCTGAGTCCTCCCTGGAAAGTCTTTGGACCTTGGTTGGAGAATCTCCTGGACTCACCCCTTGTGATACAAAGACTGGACATTAGCCACTGTAAATAAAACACTGATCTTTATTCTCCTGAGTCTGTTATCCTTCAGTCCGTTCATCTGGGTCCTTATTTAATGCTACCTCATGACAGAATGCTTCAGCCAAACAAACAGACCCAGAACGTGACTGAGGGAGAAAGTTCTCGGAAGACTTCAGATCCAGTAAATATACGAATGGATAGATTGGAGTCTACACTCCAACAAATGGTGACACAACAACAGACTCAGCAATCCCACCTCAGAGAACTTGGAAGTATGTTGTTCGACGCTAATCAAAAACTTTCTCAACTTCTTCCTGCCCCACAGGCGAGTCAACCCGAGAGTCCTCCAGTCAACACTACTTCTGGATGAACACCTTCAAGCGAACCTGTTTTCAGACCCTCAGAGTTCTTCAGTGGTAATCCTGATCATTATGGAGGTTTCATTCTTCAATGTCGCCTGAGTTTTTCTAGAGCTCCTCGTACCGTCCCCACGGACGTTGCTAAGATCACCTATGTGATAAATCATTTAAAGGGTGACGCTCTTAGCTGGGCTACTGCACACCTGTCGTCACGATCACTCGAGTCACTAACCTTTTCTGATTTCCTCAAGGATTTTTCGCTGATCTTTGATCACCCGTTGCAGCAGGAGGACGCTGTCAAGCATCTGTTAAATCTCCGACAAGGAAGGCGGCCGGTGTCAGAGCACGCTCTACGCTTCCGCATCATGGCGGCGAAGACGGGTTGGAACGATCTCGCCATCAGAGGTACCTTTTTAAACTCTTTATCAGATAGAGTAAAGGACCAACTTGCTCTGAGAGATGAACCAGGCTCTCTGGAAGAACTGATAAATTTGGCAATCAGAGTCGACAACCATTTTTATGAAAGAGGAAAGGAAAGAGACTACAAATCCCAGTCTCCTTCCACTTCCGGTTCCTGGCCGGCTCTGGTTTTTCAAAATAAAACCAAATCCAACTCTGACTCAGAAGAACCGGAGCCCATGCAGATTGGCCGCACACGACTGACACCAGAAGATAGACAACGATGGCTCAGAACTGGGAGATGTATTTATTGTGGTCAGAGAGGCCATTTC
>NC_056518.1:649923-652087 GCF_014905685.2 Nematolebias whitei
AACAGTCAAAATCACCGTGTTGCCCTCAGAGGGGGGCAAGCCAGTGAAAAAATCCAGTGCTACATGGGACCACGGACGACTGGGGGTGGGCAAGGGCTGCAGTAATCCCGCTGGCAGCTGGGTTCGGCTCTTGCTACGAGCACAGGTCGGGCAAGCAGCTACAAATTCCTTAACGTCTTGGGCCATAGTAGGCCACCAAAAATGTCTCTGAACAGATGACAGCATGCGATTAGTACCTGGGTGACATGACAGTTTGTGAGAATGGACCCAGTCCAGCACCTTGGCTCTGACTGTTGAAGGAATAAACCTCCTACCCGGAGGGCCAGTACCTGGGTCGGGTTCAGATGCTTGCTCTTCCTGGATGTCCCATTCGATAGCCCAAGTGAGAGAGCCCACCACGACAGAAAGGGGTAGAATGCGTTCCTCAGTCTTGTGCTGATCCGACATAGAGAACTGTCTGGACAGGGCATCAGGTTTGGTGTTCTTGGACCCCGGTCTGTAGGTCAAGGAAAAGTTAAATCGTGCAAAAAACAACGACCAACGGGCCTGTCTAGGATTCAACCTCTTGGCATTTTGAAGGTAAGTTAAGTTCTTATGATCTGTCCAGATCAAAAAAGGTGTCTTGGTACCCTCCAACCAGTGTCTCCACTCTTCCAGTGCCAGTTTAATGGCCAAAAGTTATCTATCACCCACATCATAATTCCGTTCAGCAGGGCTTAAACGTCGGGAGAAAAAGGCGCATGGATGAACCTTGTTATCCTCCAGAGACCGCTGAGATAGAACCGCTCCCACACCTGAGTCCGAAGCGTCGACCTCTAAAATGAATTGCCTCTCCGGATCTGGATGACGAAGGATGGGGGTAGAGGAAAATAGACATTAAAGTTCCTTAAAAGCCTTTTCAGCCTCAGGAGTCCAGGAGAAAGTTCGTAAGGAGGAGGTAAGTTAAGTAAGCGGTGCAACGATGCAGCTATAATTCTTAATGAACCTCCTGTAAAAATTTGCAAACCCCAAAAAACGTTGCAGCTGTTTACGAGTCTCGGGGGTCGGCCATTCCTCCACAGCCTTCGTTTTCTCAGAATCCGTGCAAAAACGGCCCTCTTCGAAAATAAACCCCAAAAATGACACAGAGGAGACATGAAACTCGCATTTCTCCGCCTTAACAAACAGTTGATTCTCAAGGAGTCTCTGAAGTACAGCCTGTACATGACTCTCGTGTTGTGCTAAATCCCGAGAGTAGACGAGTATATCATCTAGGTATACGAACACAAAGTCGTTCAAGAAATCCCTGAGAACATCATTAACAAGTGCCTGGAAGACAGCAGGGGCATTAATAAGACCGAAAGGCATTACCAAATATTCAAAATGTCCCAGTGGCGTCCTAAAAGCGGTTTTCCACTCGTCAAACTCCCTTACCCGTACAAGGTGATATGCGTTGCGTAAATCTAATTTAGAAAATATAGAAGCTGTCTGTAGCTGGTCGTGAATAGAACTAATGAGAGGTAAAGGGTTCTTGTTTTTAACTGTAATGTGGTTAAGACCACGGTAGTCTATACAAGGGCGTAAGGTTTTATCGTTTTTAGACACGAAAAAGAAACCCGCCCCTACGGGTGAGGTTGATGGCCGAATGATGCCGGACGCCAGAGACTCCCCGATGTATTTCGTCATAGTCTCCCTCTCGGACCCTGACAAGTTATACAGTCCACTAGAGGGTAGGGGAGCACCCGGGAGTAGATCAATGGCACAATCATAAGGGCGATGTGGAGGCAAAGACAGAGCCTTCTCTTTATTGAAAACAGAGCACAAATCATTGTATACAGGGGGAATCTTACTTAAATCAACATCTTGTGTCTGAGAGTCACTTGGAGAGGTCTTAGGTATGGCAGAGCAGAGACAGTTCTGTAGACAATAGGAGCTCCACTTGTCAATTCTCCCCTCTGCCCAGTTTAACAACGGGTTATGTTTCTTTAACCAAGGAAACCCCAATATCAGTTGACTGGTGGGAGAGTAAAAAATGAAGAATTCACCTTCCTCATGGTTATTTCCAGAGATGATGAGGCGAAGAACCTGAGTCTTCCGATGGACCTTGGCGAAAACCTGTCCGGTGAGGCCGGCTACCGTCAGAGCGTCCTGCAGGGTGTAGGAAGGAATAGAGAGTTGCTCTATT
>NC_056518.1:652187-664073 GCF_014905685.2 Nematolebias whitei
CTGAGGACTGGCTTCATTCAGTGCTGAAGCATTTCCTGCTTATGACTTTGGTTTTCCAGTGCCTCCCATCTTGAATCAACCTGAGCACCTGTGGACCTGATGAACAGGGCTTTCCTGGATGTGGTTCCTCGTCTCATCTTATCTGCAAACAGCTTCCTCCGGTAACATCTTACATCCATGCTCCACCTGAGTCCTCCCTGGAAAGTCTTTGGACCTTGGTTGGAGAATCTCCTGGACTCACCCCTTGTGATACAAAGACTGGACATTAGCCATTGTAAATAAAACATTGATCTTTATTCTCCTGAGTCTGTTATCCTTCAGTCCGTTCATCTGGGTCCTTATTTAATGCTACCTCATGACAAAAGTACTGATCCTTTCTGAGACTCAGAGCTAAACTGCAGGCAAACACTTTAATTATCATTTTAAGTAAACTGTAAATTGTGTAAACATATCAAACTTTTATATTAACAACCCAGAAAAAATCAACAACCCCCACACCCCCGTGGAGCAATAACTACAACTAAATGTTCCTGGTAAGGTAAACGCTGATTTGAATATTTATAAAACTGAGAAGTAGGAAATATTGAGCTAAAATCGAAGCCACTTATTAACAGCAAAGGAGCAAATAAGAGTACAGTGGTCCCTCATTTATTGCTGGGTTTAGGGTCCACAACCCCCACGATAAGTGAAAAATCGTGAAGTAGGGTAGTCCAAGTTCAAGTAAACTTTGTCATTACCATCTCGTGGTACATCAGATGGAATGAAATTATGTACACAAGTAGTAGTAGTAGCAGTGTTTCCCCTACCATTATAGACGTAGGGTGTCCTGCCCCATCAATGGAACCCAGCGCCCTGTCAACTGAACCCCTCCCCACCCCCAACTACCTGTCAGCATTGAAGTAACGCTAAACTAGCAGCTCACAATGCAGTTGCACGAGCTAAAAAGCTAAAGGCAGTCTCTTCCCTTATGCAAAACCCTCACGCTGAATTCCTCACACAGGCACAGAACAACACAGTGGTGGGGAAAAAAAAAACAACCTGTCGGTATAAACAGCGTGCTGTCAGCTCAGGATGTGTCTCTGTCCACCCCCCCCCCCCCCCCCACACACCCACACACACACACACACACACACACACACCCCGACAAAAATCATGGAAGAGATGAGCGCCCCACAATTTAGCGCAAGTTATCTAGGGGAAACACTGTGTAGTAAATAGTACTTTAGTTTATTTCTGTATTTATATACAGGTATGTATTGGCGTTTTAAACCCTTCCCACACGTTAAAAGCTTGTTCAGACTTGTAGTCCCCCTCGGCAATCAGATCTTTGAACTTTGTATTAACAAACTCCTCCGCTCTTGCTGTATCAGCGGACGCAGCCTTTCCATGCAGAGAAACACTTTTTAATGCAAATCGGTTTTGAAATTTGTCGAACCATCCTTTGCTGGCACTGGATGCTGTGCAGTTTCTTGCAGTTAAATAACTGGAAAAAGTACCATTATGTTGAACACATTAAACATTATTCCCATACCCAAAGTCGAACCCGGGCCACCTGGGTGAAAACCAGGAATCCTAACCGCTAGACCATATGGGATTTTTTCTTTTCTGTTTGCATTTTTTTTTTATCTTCAATAACCAAGCTAACCATTGCGATCACACATATACATATTTATACATATTTTTTCAAGGACAGCTTGGGCCTGAAGGCAGCCGCTAAATGTTGTTTCAGTCTGAGTTGACAAAGTTACTTTGAACGATTTTACTTGAAAAGTCTCTTCCAAAACTGCCATCTGAATTTTGAGGTTACGCTGGATGATTTTTCTTGAAAAGGTGTTTCTAATGCATCCGTCTGAGTTGACGAAGCTACAATGGAAGACTTTTCTTGAAAATCTGTTTCCGAAACATCCGTCTGAGCTGATGGAGTTATCAATTCCAAAACATCTGGTTGACTTGACGAGGATACCGTTTCCCAAACCGAGTTGACAATGTTACTTTTTCCATAACATCCGTCTGAGCTGAAGAAGTCACAGTTGATTTTGATTCTGTGACAGAGTCTACTGTTTGAGTAGAAAAAGTACCAGTTGAATGAGGTTTGGACTGAAGTGAAAGTTCTTCAACTATCTGCTTCAGTATCTCGTTCATGCCTTTTTGCTCCTGAGCTTGTTTTCCAAGTCTAAGTGTGATGCTATTTTAGATCTAAGCTCTTGTTCACTGCTTTTCAGTTCTTACAAACAAGTTTTTTGTTTGTTCTCTGCAGTGATGCATTTTTTGTTCTCAAGAAAAAGAAGGAAGTTCTTTTTCTCGAGTTGTTCTTGCAAAATGTCCACTTGGTGCTTGAAGTGGTTTAACTCGTCAAGGTGGACACAGGGTGATGGCAAGCTGGGTTGTGAGTAAAATCTGTTTTGAGGTAGATTTTGATAGCCACTATTCTCGAGCCACTATTTCTTTTTTTTATATTGTTATGGAATTGTTTTGTACTTTTTTTTAATGAATAAACTATATACCATACCATACCATAGCCACTATTCCAGTTTGTACGGTTTCCAGTATTGCCATACAGAGTCTGTTTTTTTTCTCTGGATGTAGTCATAAGATGGTTTTGGATCAGAGGTGCATGCATTCTCCCATCTCCCGTTATACATGCCGGGAGAAGCATGCCTTGAACCAGAGATGTTGGGACTTTCATTTTCCCTTCTCTCGTTACATGTTCCAAGAAACAAACGCTCTGAACCAGAGATGTATCTATATAGATTTATATCTTGACAAACTTCTCCCAGATGTCGAAAAACGGTACATGGAAAAATAGGTAAACTGGAACTGTCGACCAGGTTGAAAAAAATAAAGGAGCAGAGACCCTGAGTAATATTTGCTTCCACTGACATTCCCAGTCATTTTTGCATACCTGATCTGTGTCAGTACTTACACTGCAAATAATTTAAAGAAAAACAAGTCACTGGAAGTGCTTGTCCAATCTACAAATGTCTGGGTGGACGATTCAGACATTTTTAAAGCCCCCGGATTGTGAATATGTTGTGGTTTGAACAAACATACGTTGTTCTTGGCTCCTCAATTTTACATGAATTATTAATGTACATTCTTTTACAATCAATCAGCCTTCTATATCCTGATGCATGCTCAATAATCCAGGTAGAAAAATCTAAAAAAGTTAAATCTGGTCCTCTGGACATTCAAAAAAACAAAACAAAGCAAATCAACAAAAAATGTAGAAACGTTGCGTCTCTCATCCGAGAGACTTCCTCAGTCTGAGGAGCTGTATTCAGCTCAGTCTCTTAAATAGCACCGTCTCAGAAGATCAACATCATCAGGCCAGGACTCTGCGGTCTACACTCATCTCCAGGCCAGCGGTCACTCTTTCAGGGATGAAGATGTTCACATCCTGGACAGAGAGGAACGATGGTTTGAGAGAGGAGTAAAGGAGGCCATCTTTGTGAAAAGAAACCGTCCATCATTAAACACGGGTGGAGGCCTCCGGGTTCAACTGTCCCCCTCTTACAATGCTGTGATTGCTAGTATCACTCAGCCCTCTGTGAGTAGTAAACAGCCATCAGGTGCTAATGAGCCATTGTTAGGCTGATGGTCCTTCTTGAGCATGTGATCAGCTGGTTTTGGTTGTCAGCAGCAAAACTGGTTGATCCACTCTGAGACGGTGCTATTTAAGAGACTGAGCTGAATACAGCTCCTCAGACTGAGGAAGTCTCTCGGATGAGAGACGAAACGTTTCTACATTTTTTGTTGAATTGCTTTGTTTTGTTTTTTTGAATGTCCAGAAGACCAGATTTAACTTTTTTAGACAGCCTTCTGTATGCGTTGAGTCTTAACAAGTGTGAACACGTGATTTTTAAAGTACGTTTTTAACTTATTTATGAAGCTCCAAGTTGAAACAGTTAAATTACACCTAATTTTTAATGCCTTGAGCTCATCTAATAACAAAAACATGTAGACTTCAAATCTTGATTGATATATATATATATATATATATATATATATATATATATATATATATATATATATATATATATAGTAGGATTTCATATTTTTATACCTTTTTATATTTCCTAACAAGCATTCAAATGTCATGTTATACAAAGTGGGTGTGTGTCTTTTTTCCAGGGTTGCACTATATTTATAGAAAATGTTTACTAATTCTAACTAGTTTACCTTTACATATAATCTTATATTAGCTAATGATATTTTACAAGTTCACATTTGATATATTACAAGCAATCAAATGACGCCAGATAGCAGACGGATTAACATAAATAAAGCTAGAACACATTTCTTTAATTTAGACTTAATATAGTTTGACTAAATAAAATCCCTCAGGATCTCTCTTAATAATAACCATTAACATTTAATCATCGTTGAATACAGGGTCGGTTTAGCTGAAAGGACACAGGGTTAATTGTCACAGTAAGCTACAACAACAACTAAACTAAAAAGTATAAAAAGGGATCAAGTAAGAACACGCAAACATGAGTTAGATAATAATTAATAGTTATTAATTATTCCTAGAAATAAACAACTTTAACTCAAATCATTTGGTATCACTAGGGTATAATCACGTTAAACAAACAGCTAAAACGAACGATTTCAGTGTGCCATAAACTTTCAACTAACGTCCTTCGGGGGGCGGGCTAAACCAGTAACCATGGGAACTGAAGGGGCTAAACCAATCAGAGGAGCTAGCTTTTCCAAGCTTTTATAAAAGCCGGAAATGACACACGCTCATCGGGCATTTCCGGGGAAGACCAGACCGAGACGGTTTGTTCTTTAATGCTCCAAATATATGCATATATTTTAATAATGTAATTGTTTGTCTCTGAATATCTGTAACCCCTGTTTGTCAAATAAATCTTTTATACCGAGGGCGATGTCTCAGCTGTTTTGAACACAACGTGGTAACCAGCCACGACAGAATGGTGACCTGACGTGCAGCGAGATGCTGCCTAGACTGAATTGGATCGAGGTGGCTTGCGGTGCACACGCAGAGAGGAACTGGGCCCGATAATTTCAGGTAAGCTGGTTAACTGTTTGGACCTTAAGGTCCGGAGTACTGGCTATTCGGCCGTAAACCAAATTCAAACAAAATTCAAATTCCTCTGTTGGTGTGCATGCAGCCATCTCCGGAAAATAAAGATGGTTTGTTTAAGCTAACTTCCGGTGATTCGTGTTAATTCTGACGAGGTGGGTTACGATATTCAGACAGTTTAAGCGCCGAACGCTTTCTTTGATGTTTAGGTAGTGTTTTAGTTAGTTTCACAAGTTTTACTTGTGCCGGAGGAAGGCAAGTGGCCTGCCGGGAGTTCACGTCGGACGTGAGCGACATGTTTCCCTTTTTCTTCAGCAGAAGTGGCCATCAAAGCCTTAAATCTGACGGGATTAAGGCTCACTCGTGTCAGGGACAGAGTGAAGGCTACGGGGCGGGTCCTCCGTTTGATGTGTCGACTGCATCATAAATTGAGCTCAATTAATAGTTTAGTAATAAGGGAAATGTGGAAAAGTCTGGGACTTAGTTAGTTTTACCAAATTTCATGTGGTCAGGGACCATGTTAGTTTAACTTTACGTTGTAATAACTTTGTTTGCGCCGTGTTTTGTGTGTCGTGTGTAGGCTTCAAGGCCGGGAGACGTTGAGGGAGACGTAACAATGGAGAGAAGGAAAAAAGAGGGGGCAGTAAGCATGTCTGAGTCTGTGTGTGGGGGAGAAACGAAAGATTACTTTAGTTTTTTTCCTTTTTTCTCTGTGTGTGGGTCTGTGTGTGAGTGGAGCTTCCATATCCTGACCGAAAGGGGGTGCTGTTGTATGAGGCATTTACAAGTCTTGACTCACTGAGTTTTCAGACTTGAGAACTGTTTTATTACAACGGAGGCCATGAGTGCATGAGGATAAAATATTTGAAAGCCTGAGTGGGTGAATGTGTCATCAGGTGTGGAACTCATAAATGAGGAACATGTGACTCCTGTGGAAAGTCTATAGGATCAATACATGAGTTAAGAGCATATTGGTAAACAATCAAAACAATTTGGAACATATGCGAATTATCAAAAAAAAAAGAGGCAGTTAGCTAAAGACCGGCAGACCAATTGCTAAAACAAGCAGAAATAAGCTTAAAGTACAAAATTAAGTGGGTACTGCTTGGCTATCCTGAATTAGGCTGTAAAAGGTGGATTAATTTAAAAAGAAAGGTGGAATTAGCTGATATTGGCATGTAACAGCTAAATAGTTTCTGAAATGTGAGCAGAAATAGCTGAAAATCTTCCAAACATTAGCTGAAAGGAGCGCAATGCTCAGAAATTAGCAGTAATAAGTCAGTAGTAGTAAAACAACGTTGAAGTAAGCTGAATACAGCTTAAAAGAGGGTGCAGAGAGGAGGTCGTTGGCTGAACATCCTTAATGCTCTCATTTTAGGGGTGATCTTGGCAGGAGGAGATCAGAACGCCATTTTCAGTCACTGAACGTTGGGAGAGGAACTTCATACATCGTTTAAATTAGGGGAAAGGTAATGCATCGTTTAAACTAAAAAACAAAACCAGTAGGAGAGAGGCGGCGGAATTAGATAATACGAGCACGCAGTTGATTACACCACAGCTGTCTGATGCCAGACATAAACGGGGATAAGAGGGCAAGGTTAAAAAACAATTTTCTGTACAATCAGAGTTGACGGTGAGGAAGGAGGCAGTGACCTCTGGAACAGTTGATCTGCAGCAATGGTTTGAATCTCAAGGCCAGAGGGGACATCACATGTACGAGCTGTAATTAACCAGGAGATGGAGTCAGAGTGAGTCAGCTGGAGGTAAGGTTGGAACATCTCACTGTGTGGGAAGAGGTAGATGTCAGACAGCCACAACAGATGGACAGCCACTCACTGAGCGGGCAAGGGACAGAGGTGAATTGATAACAAACGTATTGAACATACAGGCGAAGGTGAAGAGTTGCTGACAGAGAGCTGGTGACATGATGCAGAGAAGGAAGGTAGATGGTTGAGGTGTCAAAGAGACCAAGTGGAAGAGCAGCAAGGCTCACAGCAGTCGTGATGGGTTCAAACTG
Source organism: Nematolebias whitei (assembly GCF_014905685.2). Lineage (NCBI taxonomy): Eukaryota > Metazoa > Chordata > Actinopteri > Cyprinodontiformes > Rivulidae > Nematolebias > Nematolebias whitei. The sequence continues at coordinate 659,255 of NC_056518.1, forward strand.
GTTTATCAGGGTGTGGATAGAAAGGGAAATGGTGTAGGGGTGGTCTTGGAGGTAGTAAACAAATTTGTCAAAATTTCTTCTTGGAATTGACAATAAAATCAGGTTTTAAATTCAACTAAAAAACGACAGAATAAAAAATAAGTAATAAACAAAATCCTTGACACTCGTAAAACAAAGAAAAAAATTTATTCTGGTCAAAGAAACTCTTAACTAAACTCAAATTGAAATGCTTAGGTCAAATAAATTAGGAAACTAAACTCGAGTTGAAATACTTGGATTGAATTAATCAGTCTTAACTAAACTCAAATTGAAATACTTGGGTTAAATTAATCAGTCCACATGAGTTTATCACATATTGAAAATGTTTAGCGTTTAGGAGCTGTTTCCTTCTAAGAGCTGCCGGAACTAGGTTAATTATGGGACAACAACAATTCTAGTGGGTAAATGACATGACTTTAACTTTATGACTTGAGATTTCACACAGGTCCTAGGAGTGCAAAAGGACAACAGAGATGTGTACATGGTGAGTTTAAGAAGTTGTACTTTGTGAACAAAGGTGCATGTAGACGTTTTTGTGCAGTGACAATGGACTCTGTGATGTCTTGAAGGGTACACATAGTCTTAATTGATTTGAATTACAAGTATTTTGTTTGTGATACAGTGAAACAGCATAGTATGAGATGAAATGATTTGCAGATTTGTTATATAACAAGAAGTGATTACATATTATCATGCTGCCTAAACCTTTACAAGGTCTAAAAGGATAATGTGGACCTGAGAGTGGACTTCACTGTCAGGTGGTGAGTCAAAACACATATTCTACAAGATGGAAGACATTGTTTTGAAGGGAATATTTTATGCAGTAGGGGTAAAGACTTAGATTGTGCAGTGTTTAATGGAAGTTTTCACTCTTATGTAATTGAGCGTTTAACACACCTGTTGTACAGTCCAGGACACCGGAATGACTCCGTTGAAGGTAAACGCTGCAGTTCCAGAGTAGAACTTGCTAACAGATGATTAATGTGGATAACAGATGAATGTTGAATCAGATTTTAATAATTGAATTGTTTATTTTTCCTTCTCAGCGGCCTGAGAGGACAGACCTGTGGATTGGGAAGATGAGTCTGGCTAGGCCCACAAAACACAGAAGTTAGCATTTAAATGCATATAGCATCCATCTGAGTTTTGATCGGGACTCTCTAGTGCTGGGTGCCGGATCAGATACCAGATGTGTTCAGGTGGGCGCTGAAGTTGGGTCTGTGAAACTGACCAATGAGACGGTTCAAAGAAGTTGTCAGTCAAGCACCACTGACACAACAACAAAGAACTTGTCAGCCAAGTAACGTGACTTTTCAAAGATCTAACAGTCCAACAGCGAACTGAATTAACTGTCCAGAGGGGGTCCTGGAGTTTGTCCACAGCGAGAATATCCAGTCAAGTCTTGTTGTATGCTGAGATATGAACTGTTGCACAAAGCTGAACTGGTCTCCAGACCGAGGGAGACAAACTGAAGACTGAAAGGCTGAAAGAAGAGCTGGTGGTCAATCTGTCCAAGGTCACTAACATCAACTGCAGCCTGACGGAGGTGTCAACCCCACATTTGGTCTGTGATGGTCATCCGAGCGCCTTGGTGTCGTGATCAAAACTACAGTTGGCTTTGATAATAATCACTCACATAGACTCATTTTAAGACAGGTGCCAAAACAGGACACAGATAGTACTACTACTGTGGGGATGCTAGATGATTCGCCCTTCTCTAATTGCTCTGAGATGAAAATTGTTTTATTACCTCTAAACCTAATAGGACGATAGATAATGCTCCCCACCCCTGAGCAAAATATTGATTTTTAACTTTCCGTTTGTACAGGTCAGGAAGTCTCATTCAAGAGTAACCTGTACCTGAGACCTGATTTGGATGAAGTTCACTAATGTTTTCTAAAATAATACTAAATGATTGTCTTTGCCTTGAATGAGCTCATTTGGTGGGTCTGGTTTGATAACAAGGGATGAAATTTATTTAATGGTTAACTCTTTGGAAAATTATATGAGAGCTTGGGTTATATTTGGATATTTTTTTGCAAACCCTGGATTGAATAACAGTAGGGGAAGATTTAAAACTACACCATATTTTATGTTTCTGAAACTAATACTCAGACTGGGGTGTTAGTATATTACGACCGGTAATACTTCAGATTTGAAACCGAAAACTGTTTCAAAGAGGGGGAAGGTGAAGGCTGCTCTTGGCAGGAAACAGTTCATACAATGATTAGATCATTACAAAATATACAAAAACTTCTTAGGGTTTTATATTTAAATGAACAGTAAATAACCAGTAGTAGGTCTGAGGCGATTAAAGGATCATGTAGGATAATCACATTGACATTTGGAAATGAATAAATCAGAAACCTACATAACGACATTGCACTTGTATATATATCAGTTTAACAAAAGTATCTTTCTCTTTCTTTGTTGTAATGTGTACAGATTCCAGAAAGGGGGACGCCCCTAGCCTGAAGTGGATTTGAGCAAAGGTTAAAGGGAAATGGGGTGGTTCGATATTTTTAAACACAACTGACTTGACTGGACTTGACTGGACTTATAGTTTAATTGGGCTAATAAAAGGTTTCATGAACAAAGTATTTTAACCACATTTTTTCTCATTCTCTCTCTTTTATTTTTTCCTCTTTCTCTCTTTTCCTTCCTTGCTCTTTCTTCCCCTCTCTAGCACAGACAGGTACCTGGATGGAAGATTAAATTCTTTTTTTTTTCTCACAGTGTTATATGTCAGTTGTTTTAAACCTTGTAAAGTTATATTGTACTTTGATGTTGTGCTCAAGCGTTTAATGAAGTTACTTCCACAGGCTCCAGGAGGAGGGAGGCCGGCGTGGGGGATGATTGCTTATTGCAGGGTGTTGTTGTGCATGTTTTAACTTTACTAATTGTAGGTAGACCTGTTGACTGCAAAGGCTTGGATGGGTGAATGAAAGACGAGACGAGAGAACACAGGTATCCCTGGAGAAGTCCAGTAGGTTCCTCATTTCAGTTTCAAGTGTATAGATGAATGTAAGAATAACATTTTATTTCAGTTTTACAAGTTCTGTTTTATTATAACATTAAAGTGTAAGAGTACACACTAGCAGTAGCAATAATAACCATCAGGGTGTCCCATAATTAAGAAACAGGTTTTACTCACTAGGAAGTAACCACAGTCAGTTTTCCAGGCCCACAAATGGGTCATGGATCCCACAGATAAAATAATCAAAAGGCCATGCAGGGTGTTAAACAATTTGCAAGCTTTGGTGTCCAGCTTTTCTCATCAGGAGGGAGAATCTTTGACCGAGGAGATTGACTACGGACCATCACAACGGACTGGGTCCTGCTGAAAAGAGGGAGAGGACGCCACCAGGTGGTGGAGAGAACATCACACGCCATCGGTCTCCAGAATGAGAGTGACACCTGTTACGACCACAATCAGTGCGCCCCTGGAGAGTAGCGGAATCGATCGCTGGACCAGATGGAGGGTGATCTGAGGACAGCTCCCCGCTACACCTGGAGGAGGTGACAGGACCTTCATGGGAGCTCACTCTTTGCCCCTTTGTTCTGGTAGGAAAAAGGCAGTAGCAAACATTGGAGAAGAACTCTCCGCTCTGCCTAAGTCGGTCAGTCAAGTGGAACGGGTAAGGACGGAAGATTACCAGCCCTGACCGTGAAGAACAGAAGACGCGTCAAACTGATTTTAGTTTTGTCCCAATGCACACACACGTCATTTAGAATGTCTGATCAGACTGATAAAGGTTCTGAGGACTTTACATGAAGATATCTCCGTGGGCCGAATCCCGCCGAGCACCAAAAGGACCCTTGTGGACGAACAAGTCCTCCCACCGCAAGCTCAAGAACTGAAGACCTGCTAGATAAACCTGTTTAAATTGAGGGTGTTGTTTTATCCTGTTTAATATGAGTGTCTTGTCTTTCCTTTCAGTCATTCTGAAAAACAACCAGAGAAGGGTCGTGGATTCAATTGGAAACTCTTAACTATTCAAAATTTTACTCCATTCAATTGGGCATGTCATCATTCTAAAATCCCACGAGGTATTTTAAAGGTGGTTTAAAAAGAGGTCAATTTTGGTATTAGGGTGGAGTTTTACTTATTTTAGTGTGTTGGGCATTTATGTCTTACTAGGAGTGTTGTAGTTTTTTTGTATTTTTATAAAGGTTTATGCACTTGGTATTTTTTTACAGGTTTTGAAGGGTTTGAACCAGGGGTCTGGTCCAGGACCCCTGGAGGGTTGCAGTAAGTTTGGGTCACTTCCATATGGACAAATCCAAAAAGGGGTGATCTCCCATGAATATGGGGAGATCAAAAGAGGGATTGTTGGATTTCATATTTTTATACCTTTTTATATTTCCTATCAAGCATTCAAATGTCATGTTATACAAAGTGTGTGTCTTTTTTCCAGGGTTGCACTATATTTATAGAAAATGTTTGCTAATTCTAACTAGTTGACCTTTAAATATAATCTCATATTAGCTAATGATAATTTTACAAGTTCACATTTGATATATTACAAGCAATCAAATCATGCCAGATAGCAGACTGATTAACATAAATAAAGCTAGAACACATTTCTTTAATTTAGACTTAATATAGTTTGACTAAATAAAATCCCCCAGGATCTCTCTTAATAATAACCATTAACATTTAATCATTGTTGAATACAGGGTCGGTTTAGCTGAAAGGACACAGGGTTAATTGTCACAATAAGCTACAACAGCAACTAAACTAAAAAGTATAAAAAGGGATCAAGTAAGAACACGCAAA
>NC_056518.1:664173-671701 GCF_014905685.2 Nematolebias whitei
CCATTCTTCCGTACAGAACAGCTTCAACTCTGGATGTTGGTGGTTTCCTCACATTAACTGCAGCTTCAGGTCCTTCCACAACATCTGGATTGGATGAAGGTCAGTACTTTGACTTGACCATTCCAAAACATGAACTTTATTCTTCTTGAGCATTCTTTGGTAAAACATCTTGTGTGCTGAGGGTCATTGTTGCTGCATGACCCACCTTCTCCTGAGATTCAGTTCATGGACAGATGTTCTGACATTTTCCTTTAGAATCCTCTGATTTAATTCAGAATTCATTGTTCCATCAATGATGGCAAGAAGACCTGGTCCAGATGCAGCAAAACAGTTATAAACCATGATACTACCACCACCATGTTTCACAGATGGGATAAGGTTCTTTTGCAGGAATTCAGAGTTCTCCTTTCTCCAAACAGAACTCTTTTCATTTAAACCAAAAAGTTCTATTTTGGTCTCATCCATCCACAAAACATTCTTCTAACAGTCTTCTGGTTTGTCCTCAAGATTTTTATCAAACTTCAGACGAGCAGCCATGTTTGTTTGGAGAGCAGTGTCTTTCTCCTTCAACCTGCCATGACACCATTATTGTTCAGTGTCTCCTGATGGTGGACTCATGAACATCAACATCAGTCAATGTGAGAGAGACCTCCAGGTGTTAGAAGTTACTCTGGGATCCTTTGTGACCTCGCTGACCACACCTTGCTCTTGGAGTGCTCTTTGGTGGTCCACCACTCCTGGGGAGGGGAACAATGGTCTTGAATTCCCTCCATTTGCACACATCAGTGTGACTGTGGATTGGTGGAGTCCAAACTCTTTACAGATGTTTTGTAACAATTTCCAGCCTGATGAGCATCGATAACTCTTTTTCTGAGCTCCTCAGGAATCTCCTTTGTTCCTGCCATGATCCACTTCCACAAACACGTTGTGAAGATCAGACTTTGATAGATCCTGATCTTTAAATCAAACAGGGTGCCCACTCACACCTGAACATCATCATTGATTGAAAACACCCGACTCCCACTCACCCAGCACACACATTTTTTGCCCCACTCCCCTCAGGAAGGAGGTTAAGGAGCATTAAATGTAGAACCACTAGACTGAGGAACAGCTTCTACCCTGAGGCTGTTAGACTCATGAATCTCTAACTAGAATAATCACTGTGAAAAACCATATCATGTTGCTGCTGATCTGTTTCATGTTGCTGCTGATCTGTTTCATGTTGCTGCTGATCTGTTTCAATGTTGATGTGTTCATGCGTGCACATCTGCTCACAGACTCATGTTCATGTTTGTGCTGATGTTCAATGTTTTATGTTATGAGTGCTTAGTGTATATTTAGTTGATGTTTTTCTTAGTTCATATCTTAGATGTTATTACTGTTTTTCTTATACATTTTATTGTTGGATGTAACTGGGACCCCGTGTACATAATTTCGCTCCACCACATGTACCACATGAGGTGCGAATGACAATAAAGAAACTCTGACTCTGACTCTGACTCTCTAATTTCACCTTCAAATTAAGCTAATACTAGAGGTTCACATACTTTTACCACTCACAAATATGTAATATTGGATCATTTTCCTCAATAAATAAATAACCAAGTATAATATTTTATCTCATTTGTTTAACTTTTTTACTGTTTTACTTTCCTCTTTATCAAGGGGGGAGTAGTGGTGCAGAAGTTAGAGCAGGGCCTGGGCCTGTGATCAGAAGATCGTCGGTTCGAGCCCCGGTACCGACAACATAAAAAAAAATGTGGGTGGTGTAGGTGAAGCACCCACACCTGCCCCCACCCTCATTCGTCCCACTCTGGGCCCTTGAGCAAGGCCCCTAACCCCCACCATCTGCTCCTCTGGGTGTCCTACACAGCAGCTCTCTGCTCCACACAGAGGACTGTGGTAGCTTGGTGTCTGTGGTTGTGTCAGGAAGAACATCCGGCGTAAAATAACTGCCAAGTCTTCGTGCGACTTAGTGTGCTGTGGCGACCCCTAATGCAGGGAGCAGCCGAAAGAAGAAGAAGACTTTTCTCTTTATCAAATTTTAAGAATTGTGTGAAAATCTGATGATGTGTTAGATCATATTTATGCAGAAATATAGAAAATTATAACGAGTTCACAAACTTACAAGCAGCACTGTACTTATTTGTCTTCATGGTTAGAAAAAAATATTTTTTAGAAAGTAGTTAGAAGATGTACAGGTACATCTACTACTGATTTGGAGTCACCCCAATTTTAGACCATTTTAATTTCTGATTATCACTGATGTTTCATGTGATGTGATACTGATGTGACATTAATGATGTTTCAAGTCTGTCTATACAGAACCGTGTATATGGAATAAACAAAATGTCTTTTCAAACATCTTAAATTGGAATTGATGGACCAGAGCTAAGGCAGCATGGTGGCGCAACTGCTAGAGCTGCTGCCTCTCAGCGAGAAGGTTGCCGGTTCAAATCCAGGTCCGGGGGCCTTTCTGGGTGGAGTTTGCATGTTCTCTAAGTGCATGTGTGGGTTTTCTCCAGGTACTCCAGTTTCCTCCCACAGACCAAAAACATGCATGTTAGGCTGATTGGTAACTCTAAATTGTCTCTAAGTGAGAGAGAGAGTGAATGGTTGTTTGTCTCATTTGTCTCTATGTGTCCCTGTGATGGACTGGAGACCTGTCCAGGCCTCGAACTGTGATTGCTGGACATGGGCACCGGCGACCTCCGTGACCCAAAATGGAAGAAGTGGGTAAAAGATAATGGATGGATGGATGGATGGATGGATGGATGGATGGATGGATGGACCGGTGCTAAATGTGGTAAAAACTTGTACAATTCTCAGATGAAAGCTCTTAGTGACACTAGTTATCTCCAGAAATAACTTGTGCTATCTGATAAGTTTTAAACTATTCTTCAAAGTTAAGTTTTGCCTTGAAGCACAATTATCTGTTTTGAAAATCTAAATTTCTCCAGTGATTTGAGTCCAACATTAATTCCAAACTGATTACAGGATCATGACACTTAATAATTCATCGGCAGCTTTTAAATAAAATTAAGACTAAATCGGATCAATTTGCAGAGCCCATAGTTTTCAAATGTTATTTTCCTGTATCCCATGGTATTTAAAACTATTTCATTTTGCCTGGTTTTATGACTTTTTCATCCAGCAGTGCAGGAAGACAGTTTAGTTTTCCTTCCTTCTTCTATGGGAGTGTGTGAAATCACATTAGACGCCTGCTGATGGAAACACGACGTTGTGCCTTGCTTTGTCAGCGGACAGGAAGAGCTTGTTACCTGTGGCCTGACTGAGAGGAATCCATTCTTGTTTTGTGAGTCACTTGGAAAAAGAAACAATATTAAATCTGTATCAAAGCTGCGCCTTGACCTTTGTTAAAACGGTGCTGTGACTGGTATTCATGGTGTTTCTGTGCCGAGGGCCTGGTGACAGACATCAACAGCTCACAGCTCGTGTTCAATCAGTGTCACCTGATTGGTCAGCAGCGATGAGCACAGTGAAAGCAAGAACAGATAAATGGATTTAAGTAGTTGTGCATGCACTGATTGAGGCAAACATCAAACCCACCCAGTCTTCATTAACATGTTGAATGAATGTCGCCTGGTGTCTTTCATGCAGGTCTTGTAAACTAAGAGCAGTTTAAGTTGACAAATGGTCGTTTTGGGCAAATGTCAGAAATCACACTCAGAGTATGGACTGCTCATGACTCTCAGCTACAACCACATAAATCCTAGTTCATTATATGTCAAACTGACACATTTGTAAGCGTTCTGTGTTGACTGAGATCGATTAGCTGTGGCGGCCACACAACTAAACTTGCACAAGAACTGTGCAAAATATGAAACAAGCACCACATTTGTCATGATTGTTCCCAAGAGTCTTCTGAAAGGTTCTACCAGATTTGACATCTAAAAATCCAAGCCAGTCAAATTATTATTAATTTACTAATTATTCATTAAGTTAATATGTTTTACTTGCATAGTACAAGACAACTGATATGAGAAAACCTAATTTGATATAAAGATAATTTAAATTGATCAAGTAATTGAATTATTGATTTCTGTGCAGAAATAATCTCATTTCGACAACCATCTGGAAAAAAAGGCCAGCACCTTGGATTTTCAACTAGCCAGACAGATTTGACAATTACTGCAAAAAAAAAACATGTCATATTTGGTGCTTCTATCACAGTTTGCATGAGTTTTCTATCTGCTCCATTAATATTGAATTGGGTCGAGTCCAAATGTAAATCGGTTGCAGACAATTGGAAAACATTATCACATTCCAGTGAGCAGTCAATGAGATATTTAGCTAACAAAGTGGATGACAATTGCTCAAGATTTAAGCAAATATTTTGCAGTGAACAGCGCTGACTCGTGGACCAGCACAGTTTTACCTCAGTATCTATAAAACTCGTTGCTCCCATTACTTCCTGAGGTCTGTCGTCTGTTTATCATCATAAAGTGAGGTAGCTCTATAGCAGGCAGCTACATTGTTCAGGGGCCACAGTTACTGAAAGACAAGCGTTCAGGGGCCAAACATCCGGCAACTATTGTCATTAAGCATGTTTGTTTTATGGTTTCAAATCTAATTTAAAAATGAACCCATTGGTGGGCCGAACTGAACTCACCCATGGGCCTGATTTGACCCCCGGGCCGTCACTTGAATAGCCCTGCTCTAAATGTTTAGTTCTATTGATTTCTATCAGAGAGTTCACAACAGAAAAGTTCATTTTTGGCTTTGCAAATGTAAAACAGTGAGCTTTTATTAAAAACTGTAGTGATGGAAAGATCAACCACTCACAGAAAAGGACTTGTTCCACACTGGATCAGATTTGGTACATGGTCTCTGCATGTTTTATTTCTACGTTTTCAAAGAAAACAGTCAAATAAGTGACTTGGCACTTAAAACAGCAAATGACTCATTCATAAATTCAAACGTGCCAGTGATTAATCTGCTGTCTACCCTACCTTAGATATATACTAATTGAATTTTTATGTCTATGAATGTTTCTGTTCAGTGCCCTGAGACGACTTGTGTTGTGACTTAGAGCTACAGGTCCTTCTCAAAAAATTAGCATATTGTGATAAAGGTCATTATTTTCCATAATGTAATGATAAAAATGAAACTTTCATATATTTCAGATTCATTGCACACCAACTGAAATATTTCAGGTCTTTAATTGTTTTAATACTGATGATTATGGCATACAGCTCATGAAAACCCAAAATGCCTGTCCCAAAAAATTAGCATATTTCATCCCACCAATGAAAGACAAGTGTTTTTAATACAAAAAACGCCAACCTTCAAATAATCATGTTCAGTTATGCACTCAATACTTGGTCGGGAATCCTTTTGCATGAATGACTGCTTCAATGCGGCGTGGCATGGAGGCAATCAGCCTGTGGCACTGCTGAGGTGTTATGGAGGCCCAGGATGCTTCGATAGCGGCCTTAAGCTCATCCAGAGTGTTGGGTCTTGCGTCTCTCAACTTTCTCTTCACAATATCCCTCAGGTTCTCTATGGGGTTCAGGTCAGGAGAGTTGGCAGGCCAATTGAGCACAGTAATACCATGGTCAGTAAACCATTTACCAGTGGTTTTGGCACTGTGAGCAGGTGCCAGGTCGTGCTGAAAAATGAAATCTTCATCTCCATAAAGTCAAGTCAACCTGTTGAACCAACCTATTCCCCCACTCGCCTGTGGGGGCGCTGCACAAGAACTACTGAAAGAAATGACACAAAAACCTCTGAAGACACGTCTTCTTCTACTGTAAATAAAAACAAAAACGAAGTGGCATCAAGTTTTATCAGTTTTAGGAGTTATATTTTGTCATTTTTCAAAAATGGACTCAGCATGAGCAGAAGATGAGACAGAAGACCATGGAGAATATTGTTTTTCCACACAATTCAGCTGACGGCTCCATATAAGAGAAATGCGTGTTTGTTTACCCTGCGGAGCGGGGCCGGTCTGTTTACATTCACACTGTACTGGAACCGTGCTGGAGTTCTCTTCTACCGGACCCAGACCTAGGTTTTAGCCCGGGCCAGAGTTCGCCTTTTTGTTCCGTGACAGAGTTCGATGGTGCGTTCACACCTCCCTAAATGAACCGGACTTTCTAGGAAAATGAGCTGGAGTTGGATGAAAGCGACTAAACAGGGCTGATGTGAATGCAGCCTAATTAAAAGTCCCATTTCTGTTGAACCATGTATCCCTACAACTATAAGTAGTGATGACTTCATGAGATTCTTTATAAATAAAATTATTTCAATTAGAGATAAAATTCAAACCATCCTTCCTTCTACTATCTCTAGTCCCCTGTCAAATGAGACAACTTTAAAAATTTCACTAGAGCCTGATTTATGTTTGGACAGTTTTTGCCCTGTTGAGCTCTGAATTGTCAAAAATAATAACCTCATCCAAACCATCCACATGCCTGCTAGATCCCATCCCAACCAGACTGTTTAAAGAGGTATTTCCACTAATTAATGTCCACATTTTGGATCTACTTAATTTGTTTTTAATGGATGGTTATGTACCACAGAGCTTTAAGGTTGCTGTAATTAAACCTTTACTTAAGAAGTCTCACCATGCCAGCCTTTGCTCCTTCTTCTTTCCTTTTTAATGGCACTATACAACAACACACATCAACAGCACATCTAGGGGTGGGGGTGTATGTGTCGGGGTCTTATTTTTATTTATTTATTTTATTTTATTTTTTTCTCCTCTTCCTACCCACCTAGTTCCCTGACTGCCATTCCGGGGGTGGGGTCCGGGAGAAGGGCAGGCCGTCGGGTGTTGACCAGGACTATGTGGGGGTTCGGGGTCTAGGGGGTTGCCATGGGCGGTGCTGGCGCTGTGCTCTCCCTGGGGTTGTTTGGACCCCCTGAGCTTGGCTCTTGGGTGCCATGGTTGGCCCGCTGGCCGGGGTGGCTGCCGGGGCCTGGCAGGCGGTCGGCTGGGGGTGCGTGCTTGGTTGTTGGCGGTGTGTGGGGGTGGTCGGTGGCGTGTCCTCTTCATGGTGGGGGGGTGTCCTGTCGGCGGGGCATGGCCTGGGCCGGGTCTGGGGTATTGGCTCTTCTCCGCTCAAGAATGAATGGGTTTACCTCCTGGGTTTGGGCATGGGCTGCCCCCTGTAGAGGGCGGGTACATGTCTTGGACCTGGGGGGTATAGAGTGTGTATCGGGAATAAGAATGAAATGTATCGTTATTGTATGTCTTTGAGTGAGTGAATGTGAGACTGAGGTTGGGATTGTGTGATTGTGTCTGTGTATGAATGGGTATTTGTTAGGCCGAGACTCGGACTGCCCCCTCTTTGATACAACTGGGGGTGCTTGGCATCGCGCCCCTATTGCGCGGCCCCCTGGTGGGGTGTGCCCTTGCCTGCCGGCGCGCTTGGGGCCCTTGGTATCGGGGGCTGGGCGCTTGGGCGTGTGTCGGCTCGGCCTGGTGTCTGCCTGGTGGGGCTCGGGTCCTCTGGCCCTGTCAGGCCTTGGCCTGGGTGGTGTGAGTCCTCGGTGCCCGGGC
>NC_056518.1:671801-695035 GCF_014905685.2 Nematolebias whitei
TGTTTGAAGAGTTTCAGTCAGGGTTTAGAGCTCATCATAGCACAGAAACAGCACTAGTAAAAGTCACTAATGATATTCTCATGGTCTCAGACAATGGACTTGTGTCTCTACTGGTCCTGTTAGACCTCAGTGCTGCATTTGATACAGTTGATCACAATATTTTACTACAGAGGCTTGAATATGATGTTGGGATTACAGGAACAGCTCTAAAATGGTTTAAATCATATCTATCTGATAGATTCCAGTTTGTAAATGTAAATAATGAATCTACTTCATACACCAAAGTTAGTCATGGAGTTCCTCAGGGCTCAGTGCTTGGGCCAATACTCTTTACTTTATATATGCTGCCATTAGGTAAAGTTATTAAACAGCATGGGATAAATTTTCATTGTTATGCTGATGACACACAATTATATTTGTCCAATAAACCCAATCAGCTACTTAGACTACAAGCATGTCTTAAAGACATAAAAACCTGGATGACCCTTAATTTTCTCCTGTTGAACACAAACAAGACTGAGGTTTTGGTTTTTGGACCTGAGCACCTTAGGAATGAATGTTTCAGTCTTTCTCCCTCCTTATATGCATTAATCTGTCCTCCAGCTCTAATGTTAAAAATCTTGGTGTTATTTTTGATCAGGACATGTCTTTTATCCCCCACATTAAAAACGTTACTAGAACCTCCTTCTTCCACCTGCGTAATATCACTAACATTAGAAACATCTGATCTAAAGATGATGCAGAAAAACTGGTCCATGCATTTGTCACGTCTAGACTGGACTATTGCAATGGTTTATTATCTGGGTGTCCAAATACTTCTTTAAAACGTCTTCAGTTGATCCAAAATGCTGCTGCCAGAGTCTTAACTGGAGTTACTGGGAGAGATCATAGCTCTCCAGTTTTAGCTTCTCTCCATTGGCTCCCTGTCAAATCCAGAATAGAATTCAAAATCTTACTTCTAACCTACAAAGCTCTCAACAACCTAGCTCCATCTTATAGTACAGATCTTATTGTTCCATATTTTCTTAACAGAGCGCTTCGCTCTCAGACTGCAGGTTTACTTGTGGTTCCTAGAATTTACAAAAACAGAATGGGAGGCAGATCTTTTAGTTATCAGGCTCCTCTCTTGTGGAACCAACTTCCAATCTCTGTCCGTGAGGCTGACACATTATCCAGTTTTAAAACTAGACTTAAGACTTTCCTTTTTGATAAATCCTATAGTTAGGGTCAGCTTGGGTTTCCTGAGCTGTCCCTTAGTTATGCTGCTATAGGCTTAGACTGCTGGAGGAAAAACTGACCACAAATTTCACTCTACTATCCTGATGCATGCTCAATAATCCAGGTAGAAAAATCCAAAAAAGTTCAATCTGGTCCTCTGGACATTAAAAAAAAAAATAAAAAAAATAACAAAACAAAGCAAAATGCTTTGTTTTGTTTTTTGTTGTTTTTTTTGAATGTCCAGAGGACCAGATTGAACTTTTTTGGATTCACTCTACTACTGACTTTACTTACTCTGCTAAACCTGTTTTGTATTTGTAATTATTTTTTCTATCCTTAACATGTGTTTTTTTTTTGTGTCTTTCAGATACACCTGGACCTATATCTGGACCTGGACCTATATCTGGACCTGGACCTATATCTGGACCTACCATTCTGTGTTTGTCTGTCTCTCCTTCCTGTCCTCTCAACCAGCCGGTCAGAGCAGATGGTCTCTTGTCCTGAGCTGGTTCTGCTGGAGGTTTCTTCCTGTTAAAGGGAGTTTTTCTTTCCACTGTCTCCACTGTGCTTGCTCAGGATGGGAGACTGCAACGAAGACAAGATTCAACTTGTCTGCTGGATTCCTTAGATAGAGAACTTTACTAATTGGCTTTTACGTGAATGTTCCTGTAAAGTGCCTGAGATAACTTTGTTGTGATTTGGCGCTATATAAATAAACTGAATTGAATTGAATTGAATAGACCCACACAAGACAGGCTCTAGAGCATGTGGATATTGTAGATGAACATATGCGGTCATATATTCATAGATGAAACGGATTCTTTCATTTTTCTGGACTGTATAATAACGTGCATCTGAATTTAATAAAATGTGGACGTGAGACGTTAATTATCTTTGACTCACCAACGACAGTGGGTCATTTATTAACAGAATCAAGTTTAACACATCACACATTTACATTAATTGGCAAAAATTGAAAATAACGACAGCTTATTAATCAGTTTTACAGGAAGTAAACAATGCGGCGATTGTTTTCTCACTTCCAGCAGAACAGCAGACATTAACCACAGCTCAGTGATTGAAAAACTTTGCTTCAGACATTTCTAAAATTATCTGTAATGGTTTTTAGCAAATAGAAGAATTTTAAAGATGGGAAATGAAGTTTATCTTGAGAGAGATGTGTGAGGGAATTTGTCTGTTTAACCAGGACAGCACGCTCCTTTGGACCAGCTTAACCCAACGGTACACTTTGGTTGAAGATCGACTTTTTACCTTTCTGAAGATATGTCAGTTCCGGCGTAAAGTTCCACTTCAAGCCACTTTTCAGCGTCTCCGTAAGGATAGTAGGGAACCGCTCGGAGTCGTGAGATCGTCCAGAACAGACTTTCATAATTCCAAGATCTTCTCTGGTTCAGTTTGATTTTCTTTCAGCAGCATCCTGAATTCCAGCCTTCATGAACTCTGGAACTGCTGGAGCTGCAAACTCTCCACCCGACTCCAACTGGAGGTGGAACCTCTTGCAGAACTCTCCATCATCAGCTGACTCTTCTCAAACTTACTGCTAGGTTGAACTAGGAAGTGCCAACATTTAAAGAAAGCTCACTTCCGGTTCATTTGAGAACTTTCTGATTGGTCGATTGACCAAAGCAGAGGTGTGTTTTGTGATGTAAGGTGTTATGAAAAGTCAAGGAAAAAGATTAAGATTGTTTAAGAACAGACAAAAGATTGTTATGAAGAATTCAGACTTCGTGGAGTCACTTCTCCAGTATCTTGCTGTAAAAGTTAAACATGACATTTCTTTTTCAGTAAACTTGCAGTTGACCGAAACTTGAACTTTGACCAACTTACACACTTGCTCATGGAAGACAGAAAATCAGACAATGCATCATTAACCTGATTTCTTCTTTGAATGAGGATTAAAAATCGTTATTACTGTTTCACAGTTGATTTAAAAATGAGTAGTTCACTTCAACATTTAAACATTGTTTGAACTAACACAATTTGATTATCAAAACATTTGTAAAATGGTAATGATAATAGAAAGTAGTCTTCTTTTACTTGATTAATTCAAGAAAGAAAGTCTCAGGATGGGTCAACCTGTATTTCTGGATTCAAATCAATGAAATGACAGTTTCTGTCCCATATGGTCCTTAAGGTCAAGATTTGACCTTAGGCCTAGTTCACTACAATATCCTAACTGGGCCTTCCTGAAAGCAGAGAAGAAACCCAAACAGGACTCCAGTCAGCCATCAGGTGAAAAGGAGGAACCCAGACCCAGACCAGTGGTCATTCCATATGTTGAAGGAGTATCAGAGAAACTGAGACGTTTATTTTCTAAACATAACGTCCCAGTGGCTTTTAAACCCCAAAATACATTACGGCAAAGACTGGTTCATCCCAAAGATCCAGTCCCCCGGCACAAACAGAGTAATGTTGTGTATGCTGTTCAGTGTCAAGAGGGCTGTGATCAGTCTTACACCGGGGAAACAAAACAGCCACTGGCCAAAAGGATGGACCAGCACAGAAGATCAACATCATCAGGCCAGGACTCTGCGGTCTACACTCATCTCCAGGCCAGTGGTCACTCTTTCAGGGATGAAGATGTTCACATCCTGGACAGAGAGGAACGATGGTTTGAGAGAGGGGTAAAGGAGGCCATCTTTGTGAAAAGAAACTGTAAATGGACTGTACTTTTATAGCACCTTTCTATCTTATTTCAAGATACTCAAAGTTCTTTACAAAAACAATCTGTGCCTCATTTACCCATTCATGCAGCTCTCTACTAGATCTATACAAAGATAACTGAACAGATCATTCTAAAGAGACTAATCAGTGATTTGAGATCACATTCATACAGCATCATTAAACAGGGGTGGATGCCTCTGTGTTCAACTGTCTCCCTCTTACAGTGCTGTTATTGCTAGTATCACTCAGCCTCCTGTGAATAGTAAACAGCCATCAGATCACTAAAGATCCATTGTTAGACTGATGGTCCTCGATCATGTGAACAGCTAGTTCTGGATGTCAACAACAAACTGGTTGATCCACCATGAGAAGGTGATATTTATAAGACTGAGTTTGTTGCAGCTCCTCAGACTGAAGAAGTCCTTTGGATAAAAGATGAAACGTTTCAAGAAGAAGAATCCTCCAGAGGACCTGACTCAACCTGGTTAGATTTATCTACTGTACCTAGATTATTGAGCAGCATCAGGTAGTTAGAGATGCTTCACATCCCAAACTCCACCTGTCTGATGGATGAGGACTTCCTGTTATCACCTCCTACGTTTCATTATTTTTGATGGATCAGCAGCCTAACATCAAGGAGTGTGCTGTGGCTGCTCCTCCTCCAGCTTCACTGAGACATTGACAGTCTCAGCAGCAGAAGCTGCAGGAACAGCAAACAGTCTGTCAGTTGTTCCCATTGCTTCATGCTCCTCTATTTCATTTGACTTAAAGACAAATGTTTGACTGGCAAATAGCTGCCTTTTGATGGCTAACTGGTCCCTGTTTGCCTGGGTGGGGAAAGTGTTTTTGTTTGTGTTGCCCGTTGGAAATGTGGAAAAAGAGAAATCTGTTTCAGTCCGTGATTCCTGGTCCAAGTCTGGAAGTTGGTGAACTCCTCTGGCTGCTGGAGGCTCATTGTTGGCAAAATGACAGCTTGTTGAAGGCAGATTAACATCATTGTTAACTGCTGATTGCCAGTTATTGGAGCAAAGAACAGCTGGAATCCTGAAAAATATCAAAAGAAAATAGTAAACACTCAGAAATGTTCAAATTATATTCTCAATGCCCTCTTTGTGACACAAAAACACATCAATGTCCCAAAAATCTTCTAATACTGTCGTCCCTCGTTTATCGTGGGGGATCCGTACCCTGAAGCCTCGCAATAAGTAAAAAACCACCAAGTAGGAACAGTAGTACAAGTAGTATATTTTGCCTGGCCAAAAAATAAAAGTCACCACCTGGATTTAACTAAGCAGACGAGCCCTCAACTGCTCTTGGCTGCTCTCGGCCATGCCCACTTCTCAATTCAAATTCAATTCAAAAATACTTTATTAACCCCAGATGGAAATTAAATGGTATGGTAACTCATCATCCTGGTGTTGATATTTTCTGGGTTGTTAATATAAAAGTTTGATATGTTTACACATTTTACAGTTTACTTTAAAATGATAATTAAAGTGTTTGCCTGCAGTTTTAGCTTTGAGTCTCAGAAAGGATCAGTACTTTGTGGAAATGAAAACATTGATACCAGTTTATTTTGTTCATCAAGTTTATCATCACTCTTATTAGTCATTTACTTTATATCACACTCTGTTAAAGCTTATCTAAAACTGTAGCAGCTAAACCCTTTCAGCATCAGTGTGTGAAACCTTTTAACTTCCATTTCTCAAACCCAGCTCCAGAACCAGTCACTGACCACAAACGTACTGTCTGTTTTTACTCTGATAAGATTGCAAATGAGGTAATGCCTGTTGTGTCAAAGCAAGATCTGTTACGTGTGAAGGTGTATAAATGAGACTGTATTTTAGAGAACACACAAGAACTCGGGCTGAGTGCTTGTTCATGTGTTCTCCCTTCTGCAGAAGAGAAATAAACCCTGCTTCGTGTTTTTTAACAAAGTTCTCCGTCTGTTAAATTTTATTGAACAACAAAGTTTGATTAAACTCCACAATTTGTTGTCACAAACAGGGTCCTTCGCTGGTCCGTCCGCTTGGTGGACCCAGGACGAGAATTGATCACCAAGAATTGCAGGATTCTTCTTCTAAACCTCTACTAGGTCTTTGAGAGCGAGGGGACATTCTGGTTTTCCATCGGGAGGATTCGACCTCGACAGAATTCGAACCAGACTGAGACAACAAAACAACTACTTAAGGTAAACTGAGAATTTTTTTAATATATAACAGAGAAGGTTTTAAAAATAAAACCGAGGTAGATTTGTATAACACGAAGCGAGGTAGGTTCCTGATAAGGGACTGAGAAATAAAATAGTGACAAATTAGGTTTTAATAATTTAAAACTGAGGTAGATTTGTGAAACCAAATTGAGGTAAGTCTCAGTAGAAAGAGACTGAGTGATAAAACAAAAGAAAATGGGTTCAGGAAATAGTAAAACAGAGGATTACATTCCTTGCGGTCCAGAAGCTGACCGGATGCGCAGACAGCATGGTGATTCAAGTCTCAGTTTTGTCTCACAGTGGCATTCCAAATTTAATTTTCCAAAAAATGGTTCTTTTGACCCCAAAGAAATTCAAAAATAAGAAGAACAGTTGTTAAGACAGAAACAAAAAATGTGTAATATGAAGAAAATACCACAGGATATTTTTGTAGTGATGCACAATCATGAACAGACATTTAAGTTATGGAAAATTCAGTCAAAATCATTAACACAAATAACAGCGTCCAGGACCTATCAAATGACTCTAAAAAATTTGAAAAAACAACCAAACTGGATCCAAAGAACGAGACAATGACAAATTCACAAAATACTCCAGAAGCTAAGTCAGGAAAAGAAACTAGATCGTTAAAGGACAAATTAAACGTGTCTCTCTCCTCTCTCTCTTTTTCTTCACATAAACCGGAGTCCTGTGGACCTCTGTCTCCCACGGCACAGCTGTACCCCTCTCTGGCTGGTTTCACTGACCCACCATCGTACGCCCCACCTGTAACAGCAAAGAAAAAGAAGGAAAAATCACAAGAACGACCCATTAAAGGTCAAGCTCAGCTGCTCCCACCACCAAAACCTACTTGGGCCCTTGACTCTGATGATGATTTTTTAGGATGTGCACCAGCATCTGATTCAGAGGAAGAAGATTATGAAACCTCACCAGTGTCCTCGCTGAAGACCCCAGCTGGTCTAAAGGACCTGTCGCTGGAACCAGTACTAAAGTCATCACAAGACAAATGGGAAAAATTAAGGCCCTTGAAGAAAAGGCTGAAGCTATAAAAAAGGAAATTTACGACATTAAACAGCAAGGCCTAAAGAAAAAAAAAAAACGCAGATCATCATTATCTGACCTTCCCCAAGCTGCAGATGGAGTGGACGACCCTGCAGACCTGCTCACCAACCCGATGCTGGAGGTTGGAGGGCCAACTGGCCCTCAACTGCTGTACCGTACATGGCCAAAGGCGACCCTGATCGAGATGGTGAGCCAGCACTTGCCTGACCTGGCACAAGGAGGAGCTGTTGTAGCTGCTGCTATGATAAATATGATAGAAGTGGTCCGGCCCACACTAGCTGAACTCAAAATGATACTGGCTTCTGTATATGGGATTGCATTCATCAGCACCATCGAAGCCCAACTATTTGATGTACGTGATGGACATCGAATTGTCAACGTCCAGGCAGATCACAAGGACAACCAACAGTTCTTCACACACATGGAAAGGATCACAGAACACATCACTGCAGCGTATCCTCAGACCCCAAGCTTCACTACCATCACAGACACTGTTCAGAGACCAGATGAAGCCCCACAAGACTATGCTAACAGACTGCTGCCCATCTTCAGAACCCACTCTGGTATTCCCATCGATAATGATGACTGGCAAGAAGCCCCTCAAGCAACGTCTTTTGAGATTATTTTCTGCCAATCTCTGATGACTAGACTTCTCCCACCTATCCGTAAAGCTGTTCAATCCACTTACATTGGGTGGAAAACTGGTGTCCAGCTGAATGAGCTTCTCAGACACACCAGACACACCTGGGATCAGCACACAGCTGACCAAAACTCCACCCAGAAGAAAAAACAGAGACAAACTGAAGAGGCCCAGCTCACACTGCTACAAGCAGCCACACAGATGACACTTATACAGCTGCCGCTAAATTACCTCACCCACCAACACCCCAGCAGCAACCTGTCCAGCCTTATCAACACCAGAACGACCCAGCTGAACCTCGTCCTTGTTTCCTGTGTGGAGGACTTGACCATTGGATCAGAGATTGCCCACATAAAAGGAATCAGTGGCGTGGCAGAGGTCGCCCACCATACCAGCCAATACCACAGGGCCCGAGGCCTCAGCAGCACGGCCCAGGCCAACAGCAGCCACAAAATAGACAGAACTTTTACCCAAGCCCACACCGACGCGGTGGACGTGGTTTGGGGCATCCAGGGGGCAGAATCTGGAGAGGAGGTTACTCCACCTGACTAGTGCCGGGAGACCAGGACCCAGGACTCCAAACTGCAAGTATCAGCACACACACACACACACACCTGCTTTTCTGTCAGACACAGGTGAGATTATTCCTACATATTACACATACACCCAATCAGCATATCTGAAGTTACCCATGCTCACAGTGTTGGATGAAAACGTCCCTGTTAAATTTCTTGTAGAGTCAGGAGCAACACAATCTTTAATCATGAAAAAATGTTTTCCTGATGCTCCACTCTCAGCCAAAATTGTACACTCTACAGGAGCATCTGGTCAAGCTGTTCCTGAAGTTGTTACAACTCCCCTGAAAACTATAGATCCATTTGACCAATCATCACATGATCATCAATTTTTGCTGTCAGGCTCCTGCCCAGTAAATTTACTGGCTAGAGACTTGATTCTAAAATTTAGATTGACACTCAGCTGTGGATCTGAAGGTCTACTCGTGTCAAAACAGGAAGAGATTCCAAACACTCTTGTTTCTCTCACTCCTGATTTGTTGTACATTTTTGAATGGTTGTTAACCAACCAAGATCAACAAAATTCTCTGCTCACCATGGCCAGAGACAGACTCCCACCCACAACTTGTTTCACGTCTGAACAACGCCTCCACTGCACTGCTCATGTAACTTCAGAACCTGCTGATCATTTAGGAGATTCATTTCTGATGACACCCGACACAAAACTCACCACTTCGTCCCTCTGCTGGACACATGACTATTGTTTTGTTTTGCTGACCCTCAATGACAAGGTGACACCCCAAACACCCTATTTCACAGTGACTGACTCTTCTCCACATTTCACTGGCAAAACCACCTGATTCACAGTGGCGTTCTCTGGGCCCCTTGGCACTCAGAGCACACACTGCCTCAGACTTGGAACCACGTGACAGCTGTTTTCTATTCACCCTCTTTCAACATGTACAGACAAGATTTTTGTCATCTGCTGACTGTACGCCCCACAAAAGAAGTGATTGACAATAACAAATGACTAACAATGTCCACCTTGTCTCAGGTCGACCCAGAATTGGCAGCAGTCCCAACACATCTATGGGCACAGACTAAATATGATGTAGGACTCATAAAAGGCCAAGAACCCATTCAAATTACACCTAAATCCTCATATCGACCTAAAATACCTCAATACCCACTCAAACCTGATGCAGAAAAGGGAATTACTCCTGTTTTTCACTCTTTGCTGGAAGCTGGAGTAATTGTCCCCTGCCCATCATCACCTGTCAGAACACATATTTTTCCTGTGAAGAAAATCAGACCCAAGCCTCCAGATGAATGGTGTTTTGTTCACGATTTAAGAGCTGTGAACTCTGTGGTACAGGCTCGTGCCCCCATTGTTCCAAATCCTTATGTAATTTTGTCACAAATCCCATCTGGCTACACCCATTTCTCTGTCATTGACCTGGCCAATCCATTTTTAGTGTGCCCGTCCATCCAGACAGCCAATTTTGGTTTGCTTTTCAATTTCAAGGAAAGTCTTACACTTTCACCCGCTTGTGTCAAGGTTACTGTGAGTCACCCACTATTTTTCATCAAGCACTGAATGACAGTCTTGCTGGTTTTACACTTCCTTCTGATTGTGCTTTGTTACAATAGGTGGATGACCTTCTGTTGGCAACGCCCACAGAACAGTCTTGTAGAGAAAATACTGTCCGTCTGCTCCAACACTTGAACAACACGCTGAACAGGGACACAAAGCATCATTGTCTAAGCTGCAGTTTGTGCAAACTACTGTGACATTTCTAGGCCATAGAATCTCAGCAGCAGGTAGGAAAATTGCAGACACTCACGTTAAAGCAATAGTGAAACTGCCACTTCCTGAGACTAAGAAGCAGTTGATGTCCTTTTTAGGACTTTGTGGTTACTGTAGACATTTTATTCCAAACTATGCTGAAATGGAGACTCCTCTACGTGTCATCTGTCATGAAAAAGGCCTACTGATGTGCTCTAAATTGACATGGTCTAATGAGGCACTGCAGGCCTTTGAAGCACTGAAAAATCAACTGCACCAAGTCCCAACTCTTGGAATTCCAGATCTTACACGCCCTTTTATTCAGGCTGTGTATGAGCGCGGTGGCTGTATGACTTTTGTTTTGCTCCAAAAACATGGTGACAGATTGAAACCAGTCGCCTATTTTTCTGCTAAATTGGACTCAGTAGCAGCAGGCTTGCCTTTTTGTTTGCGCGCTGTGGCAGCTGCTGATAAGGTGGTCCTAGCTAGTCGTGATATTGTGGGATATTCTGATCTGACCCTCCTCGTTCCCCACGCTGTCACACAAATTTTAAATGAACAGAAAACTGCACATCTCTCAACAGCACGTTGGTTAAAGTACCACACAACTCTGTTGGACATGCCCAACATAACCATACAACGTTGTAATGTTCTAAACCCAGCCACACTCTTGCCAACAACTGAAGATGGCACCCCACATGACTGTATGGCTGAGTTGGAAATTGTTTGCACCCCCAGGCCTGATTTGCAACAACACCCTCTGGACAGTCCAGATTGGGATCTGTTTGTTGATGGCTCTGCATCATGTAACCCAGTTACAGGCCAGATAAGAAGTAGTTATGCTGTTGTAACACACACACACAGTTGAAGCTGCTCCCGTGCCATCATGTTCTACACAGGCCTGTGAACTGATTGCTCTCACACGTGCTTGTGTTTCGTCTGAAGGGAAAAAAGTAAATATTTACATTGACAGCAGGTACGCATTTGGTGTTGTTGATTTTGGAGCTCTGTGGAAACACAGACGGTTCCTGCGCTCAGATGGACAACCCATTTTGAATCATAAATTGGTGTCTGACCTCTTGACCTTTATCACCTTACCAACACAAATTGCTGTCATAAAATGTGCTGCACACACTTCCAACACTGACTCTGTCTCGAGAGGAAATGCACAGGCTGATGAAGCTGCTAAAGCTGCAGCCTGCACACTTCTCACACAACCTCTCGCTCTGACTCAGACACACACACAACCCGATGTACCATTCTCTGTTTCTGACATGTAAAGGTTTGTTCCTGCCAGTAAAAAAGCTGAATGGAAAAAACACGGCTATGTTTTTTCTGAAAACATCTGGATTGGCCCAAATGGTAACCCATGCTTACCAAAACATTTTTTAACCCTCTTTTGCTGTTTTGACACATTCTTTGGATCATGTGTCAAAGGGAGGGATGTTGAGACAAATTAATGCTGATTGGTTTACTGTAAATTTTTCAAAAACAGCAGCCCAACATTGTGACTCCTGTCTCGTGTGTGCCACTCACAATGTTTCAAAAACAACAAAAACAACAGCTCCAGGAGCCCACAAAACTGTTATAGCACCATTTCAACATTTTATGATTGACTTTATTGAACTAACACCAGTTCAAAACAAAAAATACTGTCTGGTCATAGTGGACATGTTTTCCAAATGGGTTGAAGCTTTCCCCACAAAACATGCCACAGCCAGCACAGTTGCAAAAAATCAGTTGCAAGAAGTGGTGTCAAGGTGGGGTATCCCACAAAGAATTTCTAGTGACAACGGTCCACATTTTGCTAATCAGATACTTGAAGAAGTGTCTACCACGCTGAACTTTGACCTGACTAAACATTGCGCATACCACCCACAAAGTGGAGGTGCAGTAGAAAGAAAGAATGGAACATTGAAAAACAAACTGACAAAAATCTGTGACGAGACAAAACTCAACTGGGTTACATGTTTACCCATTGCACTGATGTACATGTGCATGCGCAGAAGGGCTAAACATAACCTTAGCCCTTTTGAAATTTTATTTGCAGCTCCACCCAACCTGGGAGTGGGACCTGTGACCAGCCCAACTAATGACCTGAAACACTGTAATCATAACATGCTTACCTACTGCATTGACTTGACTAACCATTTAAAATCCCTCAAGTCTCAGGTCCAAGGAGGGCTTCCCAGCCCAGCTCAAGAACAACTGCATGACATAACCCCTAGATACTTTGTTATGATTAAATCTTTTAGGAGGAAAAGGTGGAACTCCCCCAGGTGGACAGGTCTATTCCAGGTGCTGTTCTTCTTCTTCTTCTTGTATTATTGGCGGTTGGCAAACAACTGAAGGAAGCATTACTGCCACCAACTGGTAAGGAGTGTGGACCGCATGACAAAAAAAAAAAAAATAATAATAATAATAATACTAAACCCTCTCTTTCCTTTTAGATCTTATCATACAACCTACACCGTTTTAAATAATAAAATATAGCTTGATAGCCTCTGTTTCCTGAATCTTTCTGCAATAAATCAATAATGTCTAATTTCATTTTCATTTTACTAAGATGTCTAATCAACTTGTTTCTTTGAACCTGGTATCTCCTGCAATGCAATATAATGTGTTCTATGGTTTCCTCTTCTCCACACTCACATGTCCCTGTCTGATGTTTCCATATTAAACATAATGTGCTGTTCAGTCCAGTGTGCACAATTCTGAGTCGTGAAATAATTGTTTCTTCTCTCCTGTTTCTTTCAGTTCTTCTCCTTTCTCCAATTTTCCTTTGGATTTTATAAAACCACCGGCCTTTCCTTTCTTCCTCCCATAATTTTTGCCACTTTTCTTTAATTTTTTGTTTTATTATACCCTTTATTTCTGTTATACTAAACCCAACATTAATATCAACCACGTCCCGACCAGTGCTCTCCTTAGCCATCCTGTCTGCCTTTTCATTCCCCAAAACCCCGTGATGAGCTGGAACCCATATAAAATTTACTGTAATCCCCATCATGTTGATCCTATAGAGTGTTTGTTGTATTTCAATTAATATATCTGGTCTACTATCTGACTGGTTGTGTTGCAAACTGGACAATGATGAACTAGAATCTGAGCAGATGATTGATTTTAATGGTCTTAACTCTTCTACCCACTGAACTGCTAAAAGTAAAGCAGCATTTCTCCTGTATAAACTGATACTCCATCACTAACCCTTTTTCCTACTTTAATATGAAATTGTGGTACTATGAATGCTATCCCAATTTTATTAGTTGTATTTTTTGATGCGTCTGTGTATATATGTACATAATTATAATACTGGTTAATGTATTCCTGTACTGTATATTTATCCATAATAAAAGATTTATTCTTGTTTTTCTTTTCTAATAATGAAAAATCTACTATTGCATCAGGAAGTATCCAAGGTGGTGTTGTTGATAATGGAACTTTCTGACATATATCTAGTTGATCTAAATGGATTTCATTAACTTTGGCTTTTATCATCCACCCAAAGCTTTTGATTTTTTCTTTTTCCCAACCTGATTTAAGCACCTCTAATGTTGGATGATCATTTCTTTGTCCTTGTAAATTTGTCCAGTAGTTCAAAGACAGCTGTTCCCTTCTAAATTTAAGAGGCATTTCTCCCATTTCAACCTGTAATGCTGCTGTTGAAGACGTTTTAAAAGCACCTGTACATATTCTTAGTGCCTGGTATTGGATATTATTTAACTTATTGAGGTTTGTATCTGCTGCTGAGTTGTAACATATGCACCCATAGTCCAAGACTGACCTAATTAATCCAGTATAAATGGCTGTCAATGAATTTCTATCAGCTCCCCACTCAGTTCCAGCTAAACACATTATATTTAACACTTTCCTACATTTATCTATTATTTTCTTAATGTGTATACCCCATGTCATTCTTTCATCAAACCACAACCCGAGAAATTTAAATTCTTTAACTCTTTCCAACTCTTGACCATATAATTTTAGCTTGATTTTCTCATCAACTCTTTTCCTTGTAAAAAACATTATTTTAGTTTTATCTACAGAAAATTTTATTCCCCATTTATACAACCATTTTTCTACTACTGAAATTGCTCCCTGAAGTTTCTTTATAATAAATTCTAGATTTCTTCCTCTTTTCCACATTGCCCCATCATCAGCAAAAAGTGAAAATCCCATTCCACCCTCTACTTCCTTATACATATCATTAACTATCACTGAAAATCCAGGTGCTGTTGACGACCCACACAGCTGTTAAGGTGGCTGAGCGAGCTACCTGGATCCACGTATCCCACTGCAAGCTGTTCAGAGGAACCAATCCACCATCAGAGGGAGGACCAAAGGGAGGACCAGTAAAACCAATTTCCTAAAGTCACTCAGTGGACAACTGAGACAGCGTTCACTAGATCCAGTCTGAATCATAGACTTTTTACAGTTACTCTCTCAGAAGAACCAAGATGGGCCTGCCATCACATCCATGGAAGACCACCCTAGCCATTGGCATGGTGATCCTTCTAGCCTGTGGTATCATTTTCCTATGTGAACACTGTTGTTTGTTTCCAGGTGAATGGCCCTGGGCAAAAAATCCTGGTGCAAAAAGAGAGATACAAAAACACACCTGCCCACACTGGAAAATAGGCATCTCTATCGATTATGAAATAAACACAACCACGTCTTTTCAGTTTGACTTATGTGATGTGATCGATTGTGGTACCAATAAACAATACTACCATAGTGCAGACCTTTACCTATGTGTAGACACAATCATGACTTCAGCAGCTCGACCCACTTGTGAAAGTCAGTCACCCATATTTACTCAGAACATTCAAGGTTCCTGGTCCCATAGCCAATTGCGAGGCTCTCGCACTTGGACCCCTAGTTGTCAGTGGCAAGAGACCACTCTTTATACAGGATTATGGACCCCCACCCGCTCGTACCTAGACGAAGGCACAAAATCGTAGTGGGATAAGGTCACTTTTCAGAGAGATTACAACCCGTCCAGTAACCCTGTAACCTTATCTTTGAATAATTTAGCTGGACCTCCTAAACATTTTGTGGCACCTGGTCACTTAAATCCGACTCATTACATTTTCCTGATCTGTGCTGACGTTAACGGTAAAGACCCAATGGGATTCATCACCATTAAATTCAAACCTCCAACTAAACCCCTCGAGACACCAACCTCTACTCCATCTCAAAATGCTTCATCCACTCCTCCTCCCTCAGGAAAATTATGGGGAGCAGAAGTACCAATCGTGTCAGTTGATTATACAAAATTAAAACCTGAATAGCTAATAGAATGTGCAAATGGCCATGGGGATGACAATATGTGGCTCTCATGGCTAGTTGAAGCAGCAAGAGAAGCCCAACTTAGCAACTGCGTCGCCTGTGCTGTAGCCAGACCAAAATTAGTCACCCAACCCGCCCCACTGTTTCCCGAAGATACATGGGGATACAACTGTATGCTAAATTTAACTAGACAAAACCCTGTGATAAATTGCACAACTCTGACCGATATCTACCCACCTATTCATAACAAAACACACCCCGGATCATTTAGACCTGACCAAATACTAGGCGGCTACCACTGTTTTAATTTTACATCTAACAACCCCAATCTAAACTATGGAGAAATACAACAAGATTGGTGTAACCTAACTTTAGCTGTGAATACTGACAAAGAAGAAGATCCAACAATTGGATCCTGGGCCAGAGCTGGCCTGTATTATTACTGTGGTGGTCAGAGATTATCTGTTAAAATTCCCACTAAAACTAAAGGACTTTGTGCCTTGGTCTGCCTTGCAGCTCCCCTCACCCTAGTAGGACATAGCTTAGCTCCCAGCACTCTCAGAAGAAGACAGCGTTCCACTGATTTTGACCAAAAAGACTCAAAAACCTACATAGATGCAATTGGTGTTCCTAGAGGCGTTCCTGATGACTACAAATTAGCCAATCCTATAGCAGCAGGTTTTGAATCTTTGATTCCCTACGTAAAAGTAAACAAAAATTGTAGCCAGAATAAATTTAGTCCATTACAATGTTTGGCGTCTGACCAACCTAACTCGTGATGCTGTAGAAGGCATAGCTGACCAACTTCGCCCCACATCCAAAATGGCTGTACAAAATAGAATTGCCCTAGACATGCTTTTAGCTGAACAAGGAGGCGTTTGTCACATGATTGGTGATGAATGTTGTACCTTCATACCCAACAACACTGCCCCTGATGGTAAAATAGCTTGTGCTTTAAAAGGACTAAAAGATCTCTCTGTAGAAATGCAAGATCAGGCATAAATGACCCAATATCAAACTGGTTTACTAAAATGTTTGGGCAATGGAAAGGTGTAATCGTGTCCCTAGTAATTTCCATAGGCGTCTATTTGGCCATTTTAGTTGTGTGTGGCTGCTGCTGTGTCCCATGCCTCCGCACACTATCAACACGCATTATCTCGACAGCCTTGACCCCTGAACGCTTAGCTGAATCTTATGCTCTCCTCTTAAAGGATGGAGCCCAAGACTCAGGTGAATTAACTGAAACCGAACACACCACTGCTTTTGTCCTGACCAACAAGAAGACAACCATTATGTAAATATTTTGTTTTATTATGTTTTTGCTTGGCAGCACGGTGGCGCAACTGGTAGAGCTGCTGCCTCTCAGCGAGCAGGTCCCTGGTTCAAACCCCAGTCCAGGGGCCTTTTTGGGTGGAGTTTGCATGTTCTCTCCGTGCATGCGTGGGTTTTCTCCGGGTACTCCGGTTTCCTCCCACAGACCAAAAACATGCATGTTAGACTGATTGGTAACTCTAAATTGTCCCTAGGTTTGAGTGGGAGAGTGAATGGTTGTTTGTCTCGTTTGTCTCTATGTGTCCCTGTGATGGACTTGCGACCTGTCCAGGGTGTACCCTGCCCCTCGCACAGTGATTGCTGGACATGGGCACCAGCGACCCCCGTGACCCAAAATGGAATAAGCGGGTAAAGAAAATGGATGGATGTTTTTGCTTTTCACAATTTTGTCATTTTATTTTTATAATTTCTTTTACTTTTCGCTTGCTCTCATTACAGGGGTCTGTCCCCCACAAAAACAGCCTTAGCAGATTTCTAACTGATGTTTATGATAGCCATATGTTAAACCATACTCCGCATGACACATGTGCCTTGATGTTCCTTTTATCAGTGTCTGATCTTCTGTCTGTTAATACTTGTTTTATTGTAGTTGTTCCTGAAGGAACAAAAGGGAGGAATTGTTGATATTTTCTGGGTTGTTAATATAAAAGTTTGATATGTTTACACAATTTACAGTTTACTTTAAAATGATAATTAAAGTGTTTGCCTGCAGTTTTAGCTCTGAGTCTCAGAAAGGATCCGTACTTTGTGGAAATGAAAACATTGATACCAGTTTATTTTGTTCATCAAGTTTATCATCACTCTTATTAGTCATTTACTTTATATCACACTCTGTTAAAGCTTATCTAAAACTGTAGCAGCTAAACCCTTTCAGCATCATTGTGTGAAACCTTTTAACTTCCGTTTTTCAAACCCAGCTCCAGAACCAGTCACTGACCACAAACGTACTGTCTGTTTTTTCTCTGATAAGATTGCAAATGAGGTAACGCCTGTTGTGTCAAAGCAAGATCTGTTACGTGTGAAGGTGTATAAATGAGAATGTATTGCTCATGATTTAGAGAACACACAAGAACTCTTGGGCTGCAATTCCGTTCCATGTGTTCTCCCTTCTGCCGAAGAGAAATAAACCTTGCTACATGTTTTTTAACAAAGTTCTCAGTCTGCTAAATTTTGTTGAACAACAAAGTTTGATAAAACTCCACACTAGTTTCATTAAAGAGTTGTTCTAGATGCTGATGGTTGTGGGCAGGAAGAATCTCTTGTAGTGGTCTGTCCTACAATAGATCTGAAGAAGCCTCTGACTGAAGACTCTGTGTTTGTTGTATGACAATCTGATGAAGAGGATGCTGAGGGTTGTCTATAATGTTCTTCATTTTGTGAAGAATCCTTCTTTGTAAAATCATCTTCAAAGGTTCTAGAGGAGTCCCCAGAACTGAGCCAGCCTTCTTTATGAGCTTGTTGATCTTCTTTAAGTCTCTTGCTCTGGTGCTGCTCCCCCAGCAGATGATGCAGAAGAGATAGCGCTCTCTACAACAGACTTAAAGAAGATATGCAGCATCTTGCTGCAAACACTGAAGGACTTCAGCTTCCTCAAGAAGTACAGTCTGCTCTGTCCCTTCTTGTAGACGCTTCACTGTTGCATTTCCAGTCCAGTCTATAGTCCAGGTGATCCCCAAGATATTTATTCTCCACCACCTCCACTTCTTCTCCCATGATGGAAATTGGGTTGGACCTGTTCTTATTTCACTCTGCTACTGTCTTTACTTACTCTGCTCATCCTGTTTTGTATTTGTAATTATTTTTCTATCCTTATCATGTGTTTTTTTTGTCTTTCAGATACACCTGGACCTATACCTGGACCTACTATTCTGTGTTCGTCTGTCTCTCCTTCCTGTCCTCTCAATCAGCCGGTCAAAGCAGATGGCCGCTTGTCCTGAGCTGGTTCTGCTGGAGGTTTCTTCCTTTTAAAAGGGAGTTTTTTCTTTCCACTGTTGCCACTTCGTTTGCTCAGGATGGGAGACTGCAACGAAGCCAAGATTCAACTTGTCTGCTGGATTCCTTAGATAGAGAACTTTACTAATTGGCTTTTATGTATGTGAATGTTTCTGTAAAGTCCCCTGAGACAACTTTGTTGTGATTTGGCGCTATATAAATAAACTGAATTGAATTGAAATCTACAATCATCTCCTTTGTTTTGTTCACATTCAAGATGAGATGATTGTTTCCACACCATGCCACAAAGCGGTCCACCAGTTCCCTGTACTCAGCTTCTTGCCCATCTCTGATACACCCGACCACTGCAGAGTCATCAGAATATTTCTGCAGATGACAGGAGTCTGTTTTGTACTGGAAATCTGAGGTGTACAGAGTGAAAAGGAGTGGTGAGAGTACAGTCCCCTGTGGTGCTCCTGAGCTACTGACCACCTGGTTAGACAAATGATCAGTTTTCTCTGCTGCAGAATGGAGATCAGTTGCAGGAGGAAGCTTCTCACGTAGCTGTGGGCTGCACACAGGTGCTAAATAATTTTAAAGAATTTATTTTAAATAAAAATTTAATTTCATGTCCACTCTTACTTTGAAAAACCGCGATAGAGTGAGTCTGTGAAAAACGAACTGCAAAGTAGACTACTGTGTTGTTCACAGATCTGTATAAACATGTTAGTGAGCACTTCTCCTTTGCTGATTAATCCATCCACCTCACAGCTGTGGCAGATCAAGATGCTGAATTTATAGCTGTAATATTCATTAAAGTGTAAAAATTCGTTATATGTTACATTAATGCAGAACAGCATTATGTAGCTTTATAGAGAAAACTAGAGAAGACTGAAATGTCCAGAGATTTTCTGCTGAGATGAAAACTGACTCAAAGTCTGGTGAAGTCATCAAGTTAGAACTCTGTTTCAGTTCAGAGGAACAAACTGACTGCAGGCCAGACTTTTCTTACATTATTGTTCAAATCTTGTCTCGTATCGTGATTGTCCAAAAATCCTGTGATTCTACAAGAATGTTTCCATGCAACAAAAAGTGCACCTCCAGCGGTGACCCATGTTTGTCTTTGCGGTTGTGAATGAGAATGCACGGACCTGGAGAGCTGCTGCTGAACTTCCTGAGCAAGTTGATCACACTGAGCAAAGTACGAGGCCTGAGCATCCACAAAGTCCAGAAGGCTGCGCATGTGGCTGGTCTACGAGGAAAAATAACACAAAACACACAAAATGAGAAGAAAAAAATCAGCAACCACGTGACATTTATTGCTCAAAGGTACTTTTTAGCTATTGTGTGCATACATACGTGAGTTTTACTGATTCCTTCGACAACCCGTCTTGTGATTTCTGCTTGTCGATTGAAAAGACTCTGGAGGATCCTCAGCTCTGTCTCTGCCTACAAAAATTCAATCCGACATGTTTTCTTTCAGAAAAGACTTGTCTGCAGAAACACACTGAGCAGCACAATATGCTGGGTAAACAGAATCTGACCCTATTTTAATTTAATTCAAGTGAGAGCATGGTAAATATTGATGGACCTTGTTTTGTAAGCAGATTGTGGTCATTGTGATCATGAGCCCGCAGCGTGCACACGAGCTGAAGCTCTGTATCAACACCTAAACCAGGGGCTCCTGCTGCTGCAGCACTCTGCAGCTTTGGAAAACAAATCATGAATTTTTCATTGAAATTTAAATTATTAGTTTGTTCCTTTTTTAAATGTAATTCGAAATTTGCAGATGATGGATGTAACATTTAAACATGTCAACATCAAAACATGCCTGACGTCAAATAAATGTTTTTATTTGCCTGGAATTTTGCAACTATACGTTTTACATTGTTTAGTGACATAGTTTTTGTTTATTCGGGTTGAACGCACACTTTAGTACACGCAACAAAACGATGACGAGCACAAGCAGACAACAGTTGTGCTTTCATTTCAGTCTGGCTTCTTGCATCATGATGATGCAGTAGAGGTGGTCAGTTTAAAATTAAAATCAGACACCACTCTGAGCAGCAGGACCACGCTTTCCACAGAACAACTGGGTCAACTCTTGAAACTGTGCCTGCAGTCAACCTACTTCACATATGGGGAGCAATATTATAGGCAGAAACATGGGTGTGCTATGGGGTCTCCAGTTTCTCCTATTGTTGCCAACCTGTACATGGAGGAGGTAGAAAAGAGAGCCTTGACGTCCTTTTCAGGGACACCACCAAGTCATTGGTTCAGGTATGTTGACGACGCCTGGGTTAAAATCAAATCTCAGGAAGTCCAACATTTTACTGACCACATCAACTCTGTGGATAAATACATCAAGTTCACACGAGAAGATGTAAAAAATGGCAGGTTGGCGTTCTTGGACTGTGAGGTCTCAGTCTCTGATAGAGGACATTTGCAAACTGAGGTGTACCGCAAACCCACCCACACAGACCAGTATTTGCAGTTTGACTCCCATCACCCTTTGGAGCACAAGTTAGGAGTCATCAGGACTCTGTATCACAGAGCAGACAGCGTCCCCACTAGCTCAGGAGCCAGGCAGAAGGAGAAATCCCACACAAGACAGGCTCTAGAGCAATGTGGATATCCTAACTGGGCCTTCCTAAAAGCAGAGAAGAAACCCAAACAGGACTCCAGTCAGCCAACAGGTGAAAAGGAGGAACCCAGACCCAGACCTGTGGTCATTCCATATGTTGAGGGAGTATCAGAGAAACTGAGACGTTTATTTTCTAAACATAACGTCCCAGTGGCTTTTAAACCCCAAAATACATTACGGCAAAGACTGGTTCATCCCAAAGATCCAGTCCCACGGCACAAACAGAGTAATGTTGTGTATGCTGTTCAGTGTCAGGAGGGCTGTGATCAGTCTTACATCGGGGAAACTAAACAGCCACTGGCCAAAAGGATGGACCAGCACAGAAGATCAACAACATCAGGCCAGGACTCTGAGGTCTACACTCATCTCCAGGCCAGCGGTCACTCTTTCAGGGATGAAGATGTTCACATCCTGGACAGAGAGGAACGATGGTTTGAGAGAGGAGTAAAGGAGGCCATCTTTGTGAAAAGAAACCGTCCATCATTAAACAGGGGTGGAGCCTCCGGGTTCAACTGTCCCCCTCTTACAATGCTGTGATTGCTAGTATCACTCAGCCCTCTGTGAACAGTAAACAGCCATCAGTGTGCTAATGATCCATTGTTAGGCTGATGGTCCTTCTTGAGCATGTGATCAGCTGGTTTTGGTTGTCAGCAGCAAAACTGGTTGATCCACTCTGAGAAGGTGCTATTTAAGAGACTGAGCTGAATACAGCTCCTCAGACTGAGGAAGTCTCTCGGATGAGAGACGAAACGTTTCTACATTTTTTTTGTTGATTTGCTTTGTTTTGTTTTTTTGAATGTCCAGAGGACCAGATTTAACTTTTTTAGATTTTTCTACCTGGATTATTGAGCATGCATCAGGATAACATTTATGAAGAGTTTCAATCTGGTTTTCGCCCCTACCATAGCACCGAAACAGCTCTAATAAAAATAACTAACAACCTTCTTCTTGCTGCTGACTCTGCTCTTCTGTCTATCCTCGTTCTACTTGATCTAAGTTCTGCCTTCAACACAATCTGTCATTCTATCCTTCTCAACAGACTAATCTCCATTGGCATCTCAGGTACTCCGTTAAACTGGTTCAAATCATATCTCCCTGACCGCACTCAATTCATTCAGCTCAAATCCTTTCGTTCCCAGTCTTCCCACGTCTCTACGGGTGTCCCCCAAGGCTCTGTCCTCCGACCCCTGCTCTTCATCATTTACCTCCTTCCTCTAGGTCACATCTTCCGTAAATTTGGTGTCCATTTTCATTGTTATGCTGATGACGCACAGCTCTACCTGTCAACAAAACCAAACTCCACCCACCCACCCTCCATCCTCACCGACTGTCTCAATGATTGATTGATTGATTGATTGATTGATTTTATTGTCAATTCTGCATATGTACAGGACATACATAGAAATTGAAATTGCGTTACACTCCTACTCAAGTTGCAGCAAACAACAACATTAGCAAAAATAAACTAACACAACTAGTTATATAAAAAATATAAAAGTAAAAGTGAACAGCAGCAGGACCTCTGATGCACGTGCTCAATAGTGACTAACAGGAGACAAAGGGACGCTGACTGAAGACAATAACGTGATGAGAGGTAGATAATGGATGTGCAAGGCCAGAGTAAACAATAGTGCAATATAAAGTATAAACCTGAGAAACTTAGTAAAGTGAAGGTGTGCATACCGGTTCTATATAGAGTCACAGTTATGTACTGATGAGGTGATTAAGTGGAAATGACAATACCAGAATTACCAGAATAGACAGGACGAGTTGATCATAACAGTAGTGCAAAATATAATGCAATAAACAGTAGAGTGAGCTTGTAGGCTGTTAAAGTGACCGAGTTCATAAACTATTCATGAAAATAAATAAATGTCCCAGAGCAGTTTTGAAGGGGGGGGGGTGTGAGGGGGGGGGGG
>NC_056518.1:695135-700745 GCF_014905685.2 Nematolebias whitei
GGGGGGGGGGTGTCAGGAAGCTGAGTTAGTGTGTGCAGGGTGGCAGAGGTGGGAGAGGGGGCTGAGGGGGGGCAGGCAGAGAGTTCAGCATCCTCACGGCCTGATGGACGGAGCTGTTCCACAGTCTGCTGGTCCTAGAACTGAGGCTACGCAGTCTCCGCCCTAATGGCAGCAGGTTGACGAAGCAGTGTAGCGGGTGGTCAAGATCTCCCACCCAGCAGAGGGCTTTACTTCTGAGGCGAGAGCTGTGGAGGTCCTGAAGGCAGGGGAGAGAGGTGCCAATGATCTTCTCAGCTGTCCTCACGATCCGCTGGAGGGATTTGCGGCAGGATGCTGTGCAGGCCCCGTACCACACAGTGGAGCAGCTCATCAGGATGCTCTCGATGGCCCCCCTGTAGAAGGTTGTCATAATGGGGGTGGGGGCTCTCGCTCTTCTCAGCTTGCGGAGGAAGTAGAGCCGTTGGTGAGCCTTTTTGGTCACTGCTGCTGTGTTGATGGTCCAGGAGAGGTCCTCAGAGATGTGCACACCCAGGAACTTGGTGCTGCTCACCCTTTCCACAACAACACCGTTGATGGATAGTGGAGCATGTTTTGTCTGAGTTCTCCTGAAGTCCACAACAATCTCCTTGGTCTTCTCTGTGTTCAGCAAGAGATTGTTGCGTTTGCACCAGGAGACCAGCTGGCTCACCTCGCTCCTGTAGAGTGACTCATCGTTGTTGCTGATGAGGCCTACCACAGTCGTGTCGTCCGCAAACTTGATGAAGAGGTTGGAGGGGTGTGATGGAGAGCAGTCGTAGGTTAGTAGAGTGAACAGAAGGGGGCTCAGCACACATCCTTGTGGGGGCCCCGTGTTCAGAGTGATGATGCTGGATGTGTTGCTGCCAACCCGTACTGCCTGTGGTCTTCCGGTAAGGAAGTCAAGCAGCCAGTTGCACAGTGATGTGTTCAGACCCAGACTGTCCAGTTTCCAGATGAGTTGTTGTGGAATGATTGTGTTGAATGCAGAACTGAAGTCGATGAAGAGCATTCTGATATAGGTGTCTTTCTTGTCCAGATGTGTGAGGGCTGAATGAAGAGCAGTGGCGACGGCATCATCAGTCGAGCGGTTTGACCGATATGCAAACTGGTAGGGGTCCAGGGAGGGGGGGAGGGAGGACCTAATGTGTTGCATGACTAGTCGCTCGAAGCACTTCATGAGGATGGAAGTGAGTGCAACCGGGCGGTAGTCGTTGAAGCAGGAGGGAGACGTTTTCTTGGGGACAGGGATTATGGTGGTGGTTTTGAAGCACGTGGGGACCACAGCCTGACTCAGTGAGGTGTTGTAGATGTCAGAGTACACCTCTGCTAATTCGCCAGCGCAGTCCTTCAGCACGCGACCAGGTATGTTGTCGGGACCAGGAGCTTTCCGAGCGTTGATCTTGCTGAATGCTCTCCTCACCTTGTCCGGGGACAGTGTGATCACCTGGTCTCCAGGAGGGGGGGTGGCTTTTTGTGCAGGTGTGCCATTCTGTGCCTCAAACTGAGCGAAGAACCTGTTCAGGTCATTCAGCAGGGAGGGGGTGCTGTCACAGGTCTGTGGAGAGGGTTTTTGTAGTCTGTAATGGACTGAATTCCCTGCCACAGGCTCCGAGAGTCTCTGCTGTCCTTGAAGTGTTGGGCTATTTTCTTGGAGTGCTGCCTCTTAGCTTTTTTAATGCCTCTGGACAGGTTGGCCCTAGCTGTCTTCAGGCCTGCCTGGTCTCCAGCAGCGAAGGCAGCATTCCTAGCCTTCAGCAGCTTGTGGACCTCTCCTGTCAGCCATGGCTTCTGATTAGCACGGATGGTGATGGTCTTCAGGACAGTTACATCATCAATGCACTTTGTGATATAAACAGAGACAGTTTCTGTGTACTCCTGAATGTCAGTGAAGTTGTTGTGAGTAGCAGCCATTTTAAACACATTCCAGTCCGTGGTGCTAAAACAGTCCTGGAGTGCCTCAGATGAGCCCTCAGGCCACACTCGTATCTGCTTCAGAACTGGTTTGTTGACTTTAACCAGTGGTCTGAATGCTGGCATTAACATCACAGTCAGATGGTCAGAAGCACCAAGGTGGGGGAGGGCCCGGGCTTTGTAAGCTCCTCTCCGTGTGGTGAAGACCTGATCCAGCGTGTTATTGCCTCGTGTTGGAAAGTCTATATGTTTATAAAGTCCAGAAAACACACTCTTTGGTTCTGCATGGTTGAAATCACCAGCCAGGATGAGAAAAGCATCCGGGTGGGCTGTCTGCTGCTCACTGATGTTCTGATATAGTTCGTTCAGCGCTTCGCTCCTGATGTTAGCGGAGCTCGGAGGCAGATAAACAGCAGCTATCAGCACAGCTGAGAACTCCCTCGGTAGATAAAACGGTCTGCACTTTATAATCATCAGTTCCACCACCGGTGAGCAGTACTTGCAGACCACAACAGCGTTGCGACACCAAGCATCACTAATGTAAACACAAAGTCCGCCGCCGCGTGTTTTACCTTCAGTGAGGACTCGGTCCGCTCGGTAGCATGTCCGCCGCTCGAGCTGAACTGCGTGGTCCGGGATGTTGTCTTTAAGCCAAGTTTCCGTGAAAACATAAACACAACAGTCCCTCACGGTCTTCTGAGTTGACTGAAGTAAGCGGATGTCATCCAGTTTGTTGTCCAGAGAGCGTACGTTGGCCAGTATCATGGAGGGGATGGCTGGCTTGTGTGGGCTAGCAGCTAGCCTTGCTCTTATACCTCCGCGCTTACCCCTCTTCTGCAGCCTCTCGTTCCGCTTGTGGCGCTTCCATTGTGGGCGCAGCGCAGTGGAGGGGGTTGGTGGTGGAGCCGGAGTTCTGAGCAAGCCGCTAGCACGCAGCCCCTCTCGAAGTTCAGAGCTAAGCTCGAAAAGTGAGCTTTTGCCGACATCAAGCAGCGATTCACGGCTGTATGTGCGCTTCAAGACGTGAGCGCACGACGGAGACGTGCAAAAATACTGCGATTTACAGGAAAAAACACATGAAAAAGCTGCATTCTCGGGAGAGAGTGTAGCCGCAGCGTGTGCACGCGCCACCATAGATAGAATGAGCTAAATCACTGATTTTCTAACAACTTCCTACAACTAAACAGTAACAAAACAGAAATCATTCTTGTCGGTACCAAAAACTCTCTTTCAAAATCAGAAAATCTTCTCATCCCCCTTAACAACTCCCTGCTATCCCCCTCGCCTCAGGTCAAGAGTCTTGGTGTCATCTTCAACACCACTCTCTCCTTCACTTCACACATCAACAATGTCACTCGGTCTGCCTATTTCCATCTCCGAAATATTAACCGTCTCCGCCCTTCTCTCACACCCCGCTCCACAGCCATCCTTGTGCACAGTCTTGTGACTTCTTGGATTGACTACTGCAACTCCCTTCTTTATGGCCTCCCCAACAAATCTCTCCAGAAGCTACAATTGGTCCAGAACTCAGCTGCCCGTGTCATCACTCAAACCTCCTCCTATAACCACATCACACCAGTCCTGCAGCAGCTCCACTGGCTCCCGGTTAAATCACGCATAGTCTTCAAAATTCTTCTTCTCACTTTCAAAGCTATCCACAACCTTTCCCCTCCGTACCTATCTGACCTCCTACACATCTCCATCCCCTCTCGCTCACTCAGATCCTCCTCTTCACTACACCTCCGTGTACCCTCTGCCCGCCTCTCCACCATGGGGAGCAGGGCCTTCACCTGCTCTGCTCCTCATCTCTGGAACTCTCTACCCCCTGACTTTAGAAACACCACCTCTCTTTCTATATTCAAGACTGCTCTGAAAACACATCTCTTTAGACTCGCTTATCCTTAACTTTGCTGTATGTATTTTATATTCTTTACGTATTTTATATTCTGTATGTATTTTATATTCTTTATGTATTTTATATTCTTTATGTAATTTATTCCTGTTGATCTTTGTTCTTACTGTAAAGTGTCCTTGGGTGTTATGAAAGGCGCTTTTTAAATAAAATCCATCCATCCATCCATTTTCTTCTGCTTATCCGGGGTCAGGTCGCAGGGGTAGCAGCCTAAGTAGGGAGGCCCAGACTTCCCTCTCCCCAGCTACTTGGTCCAGCTCCTCCGGGGGAATCCTGAGGCGTTCCCAGGCCAGCCGAGAAACATAGTCCCTCCAGCGTGTCCTGGGTCTTCCTCTGGATCTCCTCCTGGTGGGACGTGTCCGGAACACCTCACCAGGGAGGCGTCCAGGAGGCATCCTAACCAGATGCCCGAGCCACCTCAACTGGCTCCTCTCGACGTGGAGAAGCAGCGGCTCTACTCTGAGTCCCTCCCGGATGATCGAGCTTCTCACCCTGTCTCTAAGGGAGAGCCCAGACACCCTGCGGAGAAAACTCATTTCGGCCGCTTGTATCTGAGATCTCATTCTTTCGGTCACAACCCAAAACTCGTGACCATAGATGAGGGTAGGAACGTAGATCGATCGGTAAATTGAGAGCGTCGCCTTTTGACTCAGCTCTCTCTTCACCACGACAGACCTGTACAGCTCCTGCTTCACTGCAGACGCTGCACCTATCCGCCTATCGGTCTCACGCTCCATTTTTCCCTCATTCGTGAACAAGACCCCAAGATACTTGAACTCCTCCACTTGGGGCAGGACCTCCTCCCTGACCCGGAGAGGGCACTCTACCCTTTTCCGGCTCAAGACCATGGCCTCGGATTTGGAGGAACTGATCTTCATCCCGGCAGCGTCGCATTCAGCTGCAAACCGCTCCAGCGAAAGCTGTAGATCACGACCTGATGAAGCCAATAGGACCACATCATCTGCAAAAAGCAGAGACGCAATCCTAAGGCCACCAAAACGGATCCCCTCAACACCTTGGCTGCGCCTTGAAATTCTGTCCATAAAAGTTATGAACAGAATCGGTGACAAAGGGCAACCTTGGCGGAGTCCAACTCTCACCGGGAACAAGCCCGACTTACTGCCGGCGATGAGGACCAGGCTCTGACACCGGTCATACAGGGACCTAACAACCCGTATCAAAGGGCCCGGTACACCATACTCCCAGAGTACCCCCCACAGGGTCCCCCGAGGGACGTGGTCAAACGCCTTCTCCAAGTCCACAAAGCACATGTAGACTGGTTGGGCAAACTTCCACACACCCTCCAGGACCCTGCTGAGAGTGTAGAGCTGGTCCAGTGTTCCACGGCCAGGACGAAAACCGCACTGCTCCTCCTGAATCCGAGGTTCGACTGTCCGACGGACCCTCCTCTCCAGAACCCCCGAATAGACCTTACCAGGGAGGCTTAAGAGCGTGATTCCCCTGTAGTTGGAACACACTCTACGGTCCCCTTTTTGAATAGGGGGACCACCACCCTGGTCTGCCAATCTAGGGGAACTTCCCCCGATGTTCACGCAATATTGCAGAGTCGCGTAAGCCAACATAGCCCTACAACATCCAGAGCCTTAAGGAACTCTGGGCAAATCTCAGCCACCGGGCCCTGCCACCGAGGAGCTTTTTAACCACCTCGGTGACCTCAGCACCAGAGATTGGAGGACCCGACCCAGAGTCCCCAGGCTCCGCTTCCTCAGTGGAAGACGTGCCAGTGGGATTGAGGAGGTCTTCAAAGT
>NC_056518.1:700845-702480 GCF_014905685.2 Nematolebias whitei
GGAGCCTCCGGGTTCAACTGTCCCCCTCTTACAATGCTGTGATTGCTAGTATCACTCAGCCCTCTGTGAACAGTAAACAGCCATCAGGTGCTAATGACCCATTGTTAGGCTGATGGTCCTTCTTGAGCATGTGATCAGCTGGTTCTGGTTGTCAGCAGCAAAACTGGTTGATCCACTCTGAGAAGGTGCTATTTAAGAGACTGAGCTGAATACAGCTCCTCAGACTGAGGAAGTCTCTCGGATGAGAGACAAAATGTTTCTACATTTTTTTGTTGTTTTGCTTTTTTTTTTTTTTTTTTGAATGTCCAGAGGACCA
Organism: Nematolebias whitei; assembly: GCF_014905685.2. Taxonomy (NCBI): domain Eukaryota; kingdom Metazoa; phylum Chordata; class Actinopteri; order Cyprinodontiformes; family Rivulidae; genus Nematolebias; species Nematolebias whitei. The sequence goes on from NC_056518.1 coordinate 701,162, forward strand.
GATTTAACTTTTTTAGATAAACAGAAAGCCTTGTCTATGTTGAAAGGATTTCATGCCTTGACACTTGGGTCCCCTTCCTGCATGCAGAAAACGGACAGACTTTTATTCACATTCTAGAAGAAGTAATAATGTTTTTTCTGTAATGAAATAATTGTTTACTATGAATAACTAAATAAGTCGCTATGCGTGCTTCTCCTGCAGCTGACAAGAACCTGTGTAGCCCAAAAGTTTACAAACTTGTTTTCTGTTAATAAGGTTAACAAAGTGTTTGTATTGGTTTTAACCTCATTTAAAGTTGATAAGTGTCTTAAATGGTTTTATTTGATGACTTTTTCAACAGAACAGATTAAAATAATACTTTATTTAGTTGATAAAGTTCAGCCCTTCCATTCTGATTGGTTCAAATTAACCACCTCTTTCAAATCAGAGGTGTGGTCAGTTGTTTACAAGAGAGGAAGACCTCTCAGATGAATTTTTAGAGGATGAAGAGATGAATTTTAGAAGTTGAGAGAAGTAGTTGAACGAGAGAAGACAGGAGGATAAGTAATAAGCTTTTAAGATACAATCTATAAAAACTTCCAAGGAGAAAATTAGTTTCAACTTTAGCAAAGTTTGATAGAACCCTCTTCAGCGCTCCAGACACCTGCACTTGTCATCATCAGAGTTAACTACAGCTGTCCAGAACTCCAGGAGACGCTCCGGCTGGCCATTAGAGCCTGTGACCAAACTCTGCGCCTTGATGTCAGGGATGTGAAGGAATTTCCACCTTTACATCACAAAACCATCTGAGCAGAAAGAGTCCAACATCTGGTATCTTCAGGCGGCCATTCGAAGACGACTCCTGGTAGGAACAGCTGATCTATACTCTGAAGGTTGATTCTGGTGTCTGAGAATTTAGATTTGAACCAAATTAGTATTAACTCAGTTCAGTAAATATTTTTCCTTAAATTTCAGACCAAATTTTAACTATTGAACGATAAAACGTATTTCTTTTAGTTAAATTTGCATAATTAATCTGCCCTGCTGAAATTTCAAAATTGTTCTACATTGCATCTTGTTTTGGTTTGGTTAAGCACATAGAATCATTTCATTTAGCTGTTAATTACTGCTAACAAGCAATTTTTACGGTCACGTTAATTTCCATAAAACTCCGGTTGTGAACAAAGCCTTCATTCAAATGTCAGAAATAATTTCCAACAGTTGTTTTGATCATATTATTATTTTTTTTTTTTCAAGATGGCGCCAATGGAGTAAGAGGTGTTGACTGATGCTCCCGCCGATGTCTAGCTAACTTTGCCAACTTTACAAACTGAGTCCAA
>NC_056518.1:702580-713354 GCF_014905685.2 Nematolebias whitei
AAACCCCAAAATACATTACGGCAAAAACTGGTTCATCCCAAAGATCCAGTCCCCCGGCACAAACAGAGTAATGTTGTGTATGTTGTTCAGTGTCAGGAGGGTGATCAGTCTTACATCGGGGAAACTAAACAGCCACTGGCCAAAAGGATGGACCAGCACAGAAGATCAACATCATCAGGCCAGGACTCTGCGGTCTACACTCATCTCCAGGCCAGAGGTCACTCTTTCAGGGATGAAGATGTTCACATCCTGGACAGAGAGGAACGATGGTTTGAGAGAGGAGAAAAGGAGGCCATCTTTGTGAAAAGAAACCGTCCATCATTAAACAGGGGTGGAGCCTCCGTGTTCAACTGCCCCCCTCTTACAATGCTGTGATTGCTAGTATCACTCAGCCCTCTGTGAGTAGTAAACAGCCATCAGTGTGCTAATGACCCATTGTTAGGCTGATGGTCCTTCTTGAGCATGTGATCAGCTGGTTTTGGTTGTCAGCAGCAAACTGGTTGATCCACCCTGAGAAGGTGCTATTTAAGAGACTGAGCTGAAAACAGCACCTCAGACTGAGGAAGTCTCTTGGATGAGAGACGAAACGTTTCTAGATTTTTTTGCTTTGTTTTGTTTTTTGTTTTTTTGAATGTCCAGAGGACCAGATTGAACTTTTTTGGATTTTTCTACCTGGATTATTGAGCATGCATCAGGATACTCTTCTTTTATATTATCATTACTATTTTACAATATCTTGATAAACCAAAAGTGTGTTTAGTTCATACCATTTCTAAATGTTGAAGTGAACCACTCATTTTAAATCAACTGTGAAACAGTAATAATGATTTTTTTAATCCTCATTTAAATTAGAAATCAAGTTAAATGTCTATTTTACAAAGTAATTATGCATTTTTGATCTTCTGTCTAAATGAGAAGTAGTGATGTCGGTCGAAAGTCAGAAAGAAGTTATTAGAACAAAGTGTCGTGTTTTTAAACCTAGCAGACGGTAAACAAGAAGCTACTGGCATCTGCTCGCTCTCACTTCGCCATAACATGTCTTCTGTCTGTACTGGACGTTTCTAAAACATTCCTGCTGTTTTATTGACTTGTAATGACCCTCTGACATCACTAGAACCACCCCCTGTTGGTTGTTTCAACCAATCAGGAAGTCCTGAGGTGACTGGAAGTGAGAACTCTTTAAGAGTCCACACTTCCTGGAACTTCTGAGGTCAACTGGGTCTGTCAGTCAGTCGGTCAAGTCTCCTGAGCTCCTCAAGCGGGTCTCTGATGAAGTCTAGTCTTGAACTTAGTCTTCGGAGCCTGTGATGGATTCTTCCACATCTGAGTGGAACCTCTTACGGACTCACAGCTTGCTGTGTATCCACCCGGGAGATGAACGTGTTTGTTGAACGGAGTACCGTCACTACTTCGGATGATTCTCAGACATCCTTACCGGAGGCGCTGAAAGGTAGCGTTGAAATGGACTCCTGTTCCTGAGCGGAGGTATCTCCGTCTAAGGTAACGAGTCGCCACGCATCGAGTGTACAGGGGCTGAGCTGGGGTCAGATGAAGGGTGCCATTCCGTGTCAATACACTTTCCTTTTCATCCATCTTTTCTCTCCATTTAAACTCCTTCATTTCCCATCTTTAAACTCTTCTATTTTTCCAGTAATTAATCTAGATGCCTTCAGAAATGTCTGTTGTTTTTATTAAGTAAAACGTTCCAAGTTTTATTAATCAGAACCAGATCAGCTAATCACTTGTACATTTTGATGTCAAATTTTGATTCTGTTAAATAAATGACCACATTTATTCTGATGGGTCAAAGAAAATTAACGTCTCAGTGTCACTGATTAAACAATCCACGCACAGTTACCTCGGTCACATGGCTGTAATTTAGCTCGAAAAAGAGAGAACCCGTTATTTAAATATATTGTAGTCAAGGACAGCTAACATAGCCCTTAGAACACTACAGAGGCTCCACCCCTGTTTAATGATGGACGATTTCTTTTCACAAAGATGGCCTCCTTTACTCCTCTCTCAAGCCATCGTTCCTCTCTGTCCAGGATGTGAACATCTTCATCCCTGAAAGAGTGACCTCTGACCTGGAGATGAGTGTAGACCGCGGAATCCTGGCCTGATGATGTTGATCTTCTGTGCTGGTCCATCCTTTTGGCCAGTGGCTGTTTAGTTTCCCCGATGTAAGACTGATCACCCTCCTGACACTGAACAGCATACACAATATTACTCTGTTTGTGCCGAGGGACTGGATCTTTGGGATGAACCAGTCTTTGCCATAATGTATTTTGGGGTTTAAAAGCCACTGGCCTCCGGGTTCAACTGTCCCCCTCTTACAATGCTGTGATTGCTAGTATCACTCAGCCCTCTGTGAATAGTAAACAGCCATCAGGTGCTAATGATCCATTGTTAGGCTGATGGTCCTTCTTGAGCATGTGATCAGCTGGTTCTGGTTGTCAGCAGCAAACTGGTTGATCCACTCTGAGAAGGTGCTATTTAAGAGACTGAGCTGAATACAGCACCTCAGACTGAGGAAGTCTCTCGGATGAGAGACGAAGCGTTTCTATATTTTTTTGCTTTGTTTTTTTTTTTTTTTGAATGTCCAGAGGACCAGATTGAACTTTTTTGATCATCATATAGATTTATTGTGTCTGCCAGAAACTTGGCTACAACAGGAGGATTTTGTTGGTATAAATGAATCCACTCCTGTTAATTATTTAAATTTTCATGTTCCTAGAACAACTGGCCGAGGTGGAGGAGTAGCTTCTATTTTTCAGTCAGGATTATTGATTAATGCCAAACCAGTTATTAGTTACGATTCTTTTGAATCACTGTCCCTCAGTCTTTCTCATCCAAAATGGAATTCAGAAAAGCCACTTTTACTAGTTGTTATATATCGTCCACCAGGCGCTTACTCTCAGTTTTTGTCCGAATTCTCAGATTTTTTATCTGACTTATTGAAAATTGATAAAGTCATAATAATGGGTGATTTCAATATTCATGTAGATGTTGAGCATAGCCTTAAATAATTTAAGTCATTTGGTTTTACCCAAAACGTCCGCACATCTACTCATTCTTATCATCACACTCTTGATTTAGTTCTGACCTATGGTATAGAGATTAAGGACTTGGTAATAGTTCCTCAAAATCCTGTTCTGTTGGACCATTTTTTAATAACTTTGAGTTTACATTAAATGACTACACAGTCACTGAGAGTAAAGTTCATCTCAGCAGGTGCTTATCAGAAAATGCTGTAACCAAATTTAAACAATCTCTTCCATCAATGTTTCCTCTGTCTTGCAGAGTAATGCATCAGAGAACAGAGACTTAGATCATCTAGTTGATCATCTTACAACTTCAATGCAAACTTCACTTGATAAAGTTGCTCCAATGAAAAAGAAAGTAATCAATCAGAGGAAACTGACTCCTTGGTTCAATTCTGAGTTACGTACTTTAAAGCAGCATCTAGAAACCAGGAGAGAAAATGGCGCTCTACTAATGTTGAAGAATTTTATTTAACTTGGAAAGATAGTCTGCTAACATATAAAAAAGCTCTCCGTAAAGCTAGAACTTTATATTACTCATCTTTAATAGATGAGAATATTTATGTTCAGAACTATAGATAGACTAATTAAAAGTCCCATTTCTGTTGAACCATGTATCCCTACAACTATAAGTAGTGATGACTTCGTCAGATTCTTTATAAATAAAATTATTTCAATTAGAGAGAAAATTCAAACCATCCTTCCTTCTACTATCTCTAGTCCCCTGTCAAATGAGGCAACTTTAAAAATTTCACTAGATCCTGATTTATGTTTGGACAGTTTTTGTCCTGTTGAGCTCTGAATTGTCAAAAATAATAGCCTCATCCAAACCATCCACATGCCTGCTAGATCCCATCCCAACCAGACTGTTTAAAGAGGTATTTCCACTAATTAATGTCCACATTTTGGATCTACTTATTTTGTCTTTAATGGATGGTTACGTACCACAGCACTGTAAAGTTGCTGTAATTAAACCTTTACTTAAGAAGTTTGTAAGGATGGCACCAGCTTGTGGGCCTTCCCGATCTGTGCACCCTTGTGTGCATCTCATTATTCTTGATTAATTCCTTCTTCTGTTCCCAGCTGTTTGTAATCACGTCCTGTCTTATCTGTGTTTTTAAGCCTGTTCTGTGAGTCTTGTCCTTTGTTGCGTCATCGTTGGGTCTTCCTTGTCCTGCATTGATGTACCCTGTCGTGTTCCAGTCTCTTAAGAGTGAGTTGCTGCCACATCAGCCATTTTTGGATTATTATTAAATTTCTATATTTTTGTACCTACTGCGTCCAGAGTCCTGTCTGCAACTATTGGGTTCACTCCTTGCCTGATAAATCCTGACAGTATGACGCGACCAAAATCAGAACCCAGCAGACAGAGTTTCTCTGCATCACTTACCTGTTCTCTCGAGCCCACGCAGATGGAGAAAACCGTGTTCCAGACGGCGGATTCCAGACTCAATCCGTGCTGGCGCAGAGTGGTTGCTGCCAGGAGGTGGAGATCCTGCCTTCTCCCCTCCTGGTCCTTGAAGAAAAGAGAGAGTCCCGACTACGGGGAGACCGCCTGACCCACGAGTGCAGTTCCTCCTCATCCTCAGCTCCGTTCAGCTATTCGGGGTGGACATTGGGAGAGGACGCAGAGCCGGAAGACGAGCTCTGCTACACTCCTGCCCCTCAGCCTTCTCGCCACCGCCTGAGTGGCAGAAACTGGACCCGGAAGCGGCCCATGGCGCTCGTTCCAGCACCTTCCATGTTTCTTCCAGAAAATAATCCTGGCGCTGCAGTGGAAACGGATTCTGTTGCCTCACCTCCCAGGGTTCCGGTGAGGGCAGAGTTCGATGCCTCTCTTTCGCTCTGGGCCGCTTTTGCTTGGTCCGGCGAGGCCGAACCAATTGAAACCAGTCCCGGTGCTTCCGCAAGGGCGGGTCCCGTCGCCTAACCTCCCAGGGTTCCGGTGAGGGCAGAACCTGACACCCCACCATCGCTCCAAGCTGCTCCTGCTCAGTCCGGCGAGACTGAGCCTCCTGAACCTAGTCCCGGTGTCTCCACGGACGCGGGTCCCGTCGCCTCACCTCCCAGGTTTCCGGTGAGGGCAGATCTTGACCCCTCGCCCCTGAATAGAGCTCCTCACAAAACTAGCCCCAAGACTTCTCAGCTCCAGGGAGTTTTTCTTCCCACTGTTGCCAATGTGCTTGCTCAGGATGAGAGACTGCAACGAAGTGAAGATTCAACAAGTCTGCTGCTTCCTTAGATAGAGAACTTTACTAATTGTCTTTTCTATGTACAAGTATGTGAATGTTCATGTAAAGTGCCCTGAGACAATTTTGTTGTGAATTGGCGCTATATAAATAAACTGAATTAAATTGAAATTTGAATCAAACAGGGTGACCACTCAGACCTGATCATCATCCCACTGATTGAAAACACCTGACTTTAATTTCACCATCAAGTTAACTGTTAATCCTAGAGGTTCACATACTTTTGCCTCTCAAAAATATGTAATATTGTATCATTTTCCTCAATAAATAAATGACCAAGTATAATATTTTTGTCTCATTTGTTTAACTGGGTTCACCTGGCACTCCAGTTTTGAAAAGGAACCATTTTTTCCTTTAAATGGAGTCACGCATCAACATAGAAGGCTGTACCTCACTTCTTTTTCAAGTTATCATGCTTGCAACATTCACAGACAGACGAACAGATGGAGAGTATTTCCATTTCCCCTTTTTTTCTCCCTAACCTCACCGAGGTGCTCCACAGAACAACACAGGTAGTTCTTCCTCCCTGTGGCTATCAAACTTTTCAACTCCTCCCTCTTTCTGCATATAGGACAATAAGATTAATCCTGTACTCCAATAAACTCTTTAATGTCTCTGTCTGCACCTGACCTGTTTTAGAACTTCATTGTTGGTATTTTGTATTTTTATTCTCTGTTATTTTTATATCATGTGATTCTTGTGTATGTTCCTTTGTACTGAAACTCTGGCACAACAACTTCATGTGGGATCAATAAAGTCCTATCTTATCTTATCTTATCTTATCTCTTCTGGTCTTTGGTCAAAGGAATGGACCACCACATTAGATGAAAATATATTCTTATTGCTAATGTCAGCATATTGGATACATTGCAGACCAGATATACTTGAAACTCCATTAGCTGAAGAAAGATGATAATAAAAACTCTTCATCTGAACAAACCAATCATGGTCAGGGCAAGCAGGCATGAAAAAGTATGTGCTTATTTACTGTAAGTATCATATGAATATATATTTTCTGTGGAGGAAAGGCTGTGCTGCTCAGGCCTCGTGTTTGCAGTCCTGCATTGTTTTCAGTATAAGAAGAGCATTTTGCTGAATGAAGGGAGACATCACTTCCTGTCTATTAATATTAAACACCGTTGAATCATCTATTAATGCTGCTGAAATCAATACATTTCATTATACTGCTTTAAGTATTTAACAGGTGAACTCTGGTTCGTCTTTAATGTTCTCCATTTTTAATTATTTAATTTGATCCAAACAAGTTCCAGACTTCTTATTACTTTTAGATTTTCTTGTTTGGCTGATTGATTTTTTTTTTATACTGGTGAATGGTTTGTACATTCCTTTGTACCCCCCCCCCCCCCACACACACACACACACACATGCATTTGATTATGACAGTATCTCTCATATGATAGCACAGAAAAAAGGTTGCAAGTGGGGCGGTTGTGTCTGAGTGGTTAGAGCAATCGTCCTCCAATGTGAGAGTTGGGGGTTTGAATCCACCAGCAGTCACATGCTGAAGTGTCCCTGGGCAAGACACTGAACCCCTCATAGCCTCTGATGTGTGTCCATCAGTGTATGAATGTGATAAAGCACTGATTAGTCTCTGTAGAATGATTTGTTCAGTTATCTGTGTAGAGATCTAGTATAGAGCTGTATGACTGGGTGAGTGAGGCACAGATTGTTGTAAAGAGCTTTGAGTGTCTTGAAATAAGATAGAAAGGTGCTGTATAAGTACAGTCCATTTACCAAGCCCAGACTCCGTCCGACATAAAACAACTGCCCAGTCATTCATGCAAGTTTGCTCTGTGTGTGTGCAGCTGAAAGAAAAACTCAACTGTTCATCCATCGTTCGAACACAATGTCTGACTTTCATTAGTTTCATTTCAGTCATGTTTCCTGTTGTCACTTCCAAGTGAAGTGACTTTTGTAGGTCTTTTGTTCTTGATGTAAACGGTACACATCCATTTGTCTGCTGCCTGACCCCTGACCCGCCTGTGACAGGTGCTGTCCATGGTGCTGAAGCTAAAAGGAGCTGAGCATGCATCAGGTTGTGTCTCCGTGTGTCCCTGTGATGGACTGGAGACCTGTCCAGGGTGTCTCCTGTCTCTCCCACAGTGACTGCTGCACATGAACACCATGTGACCCCCACACCCGAAAAGGAAGAAGTGGGTAAAGATGATGGATGGATGTCTTATCTTCAGAGCAACTGTTGGATTAGTTCTTTTTGTTTCTGTTAGTTTAGTTTTCTTTGATAAGCCTTTAAAAGTAATAAAGTAACACGTTTCTTTTGAGTAAATAACAAGATTTATTGTCGAACATATGAAGTCAGACCTGTTTTCATTTCATCGCAGTGCATGAGTACTGTGAGGCTCACCTAGACTAGGCTGCAGTAAAACCTCAGTCTGGGAGATGATCCGGTCCGTGCAGGTCTTCGTGGAGTCCACCTGGGCCAGGAGCTCCTGCAGCTCCGGGTCCAAACTGGTTTTCTCCGCCTGGCCGAAGCTCTCTTCTGTGTACTGGAGGGCAACAATACCATTGACACTTTGGATGTTCCCGTCACATTCCGTTTATTGTTGTTGTTGTTGTTTACCTGAAGAGCCCGGTGAATGAACTGACCAGCACCCAGCGCATCCATCCGCAACACACGCACTAATCTACAAACTGATACAGAACGCAGCGTGCACGCTAATCAGCGTAGCGCTGTTCAAAATCATCAAAGATCTTAAAATCTCCACCGACGTAAAGATTACATTACATTTCCGGTTTATGATTTTCAAAGTAAAAGCATAATGTCGCTACACTGCAACATACAGGTACAGAAAGACAAGTTCACAATAAGTCAGGTCCTCTGGACGGATTCTTTGTTGAAACGTTTCGTCTTTTATCCAAAAGCCTTGTTCAGTCTGAGGAGCCACAACAAACATGGACTGTAGCTCCTTTCCATCTATTCAAAGCTCTTTACAACAATCTGTGCCTCATTCACCCATTCATACAGCTCTATACTAGATCTGTACAAAGAATAATCAGAGCTTTGTCACATTCATGCACTGATGGGACACATCAGAGACTCGGAGGGCTTCAGTGTCTTCCCAGAGACACTTCGTCATGTGACTGTTGGGGGAATCGAGCCCTGAACGCTTGCATAGGAGGACGGCTGCTCTAACCACTCAGCCACTGCATAATGCATAGTGTAGCAGTATGTTCAATGTCTAAAATTGGTAAAGTTGAAGGATGCTCAGATTTCAGATGAAAATCAACCTTTACAGTTACTCATGCTCAAAGTATTTTGCAATGCATTGTGGTCTAAATAGGGTAATGCTACTTCCTGTTCAAGCAAGGAGTGTTATGGAAAGATGGAAGGAGTACTTTGAGGAGCTAATGAATGAAGAGAAAGAAAGAGAAGAGGCCATAGAAACTGTGGACCAGGAAGTAAAAGGATGAAGAAGCAGAAGACAGTAGGACCTGATGTGGACAACAAAGTCCATGCTCAATAATCCAGGTATACAATCCAACATTTTTCAGTCAGGTCATCTGGACAGTTTCTTTTTTTGTGCTGAAATCTTTCGCCTTCGATCCAGAAGGCTTCATCAGTCAAGGAAACACACAACAAAGTTGATTCTTCCCCCAACAGCTTACTCCAAAGTGGAACAAACCAGTTCTGCTTGTGATAAGATGGTCTCTTTGGTACGCCCCGTCCTCCATTGCCGGCCCTCTTCCTTGTTGACAGTCATGTCAAACTGGTTGAAAACAACAAAGTCCATGCTCAATAATCCAGGTTTACAATCCAACATTTTTCAGTCATCTGGGACAAAAAAAAAGAAACTGTCCAGATGACCTGACTGAAAAATGTTGGACCTTATGTGGAGGTTTGGAAATGTCTTGGAGAGATGGCAGTGATGTTTTTGACTAAAGTATTCAATGGCATTTTTGAGGGTGAGAACATAAATAAACAAACTTATAATAAACTTATAAATAGCACCTTCTCTGAGTGGATCAACCAGTTTGCTGCTGACAACCAGAACCAGCTGATCACATGCTCAAGAAGGACCATCAGCCTAACAATGGATCATTAGCACCTGATGGCTGTTTACTGTTCACAGAGGGCTGAGTGATACTAGCAATCACAGCATTGTAAGAGGGGGACAGTTGAACCTGGAGGCTCCGCCCCTGTTTAATGATGGACGGTTTCTTTTCACAAAGATGGCCTCCTTTACTCCTCTCTCAAACCAGTCAAGGATGACACCACGCTATGGGCCCTTTCCATAACTTCTCTTCAGCTCGACTCGGTTTGGTTCTGAGCCCTTTTCCACTCTCAGTTTTTCGTGGAACCGCACCCTTTTTTGGTCCCTTCTACTCAGTGGTAGCAAGAGAGTGGAGCTGGCACCAAAATGTGATGTCAGAACACTGTCGGTCACTGATTGGTCAGGGGGCGGAGTCACTAGAGGGGTTTGAGAATTTTTCACAACACTCAATCTGCCATTTGCAATTACCGATGTTCAAACTCGAGGAGCGGCTGGACCTATTTTTAAGATTTTAAAAACAATAATGACAGTAGTAGTGGCAGTTAGTGCACAAGTTACTTTCATTAGACCATTATGATCTTAATCATTAATAGGGCAGGAAAGTGCTACGATAATCTGGTCACAGTAAAGAATATGAAAAATATATAAAAAAGGGAAAAAACAGCCGGTGCTTGTTCCTCATTCTACAAATTGGAAAAGCAGGCATGCTTTAAGAAAAAGAAGTCTTAACGTATATAGTTTAGTTATAGTGTCTGAACCCATAAGAAACTCCTGCACAGCACCTACTTTAAACTGGGTCCAGTGGGTCTTCCTTCAGCTTCTAGAACATGGTGGAAAAACAAACAGCGAGTTGAGTGGAGCGCAGGATGTGAGCAGATTAAAAACAGTCAGCTGACAGGTTGCTGCTTCTGTGGGTCTAAGGAGGCTGAAAAGATTCAAAAGGCACTGACGCAGTTACAAACCAACATATCTTTTATTAGAGAAGCTTGTCCATGTGTATCAAACACCTTCAGAACATTTTAAACTTCAACGCAATAATGAACATTTTGAGGGAAAAATACTAAATTACATTTTCTTCCAACAAAGAAAAGTGCAGTAATTTACTGCATTACTGCTTCAGTACACAGTGATGTACTTGTAGGGATGGGCCTTCCCTTACAGGTATGGACCCCAGCCCAGATACATCTGACAGAGCAGCTTTTCATCTGTGGCTTCTTGGATGAGGTAGTGCACGTGTCCCTCTATTGACAGAGGCAGACCCAGCACTTTGTTCCTGCTCTTTATTACCCCCTGGAGGCGCTGATCAATGTCACACACGTGTGTTTTCGCCTGGAAGAGACAAATGAAGGAGTACCCATGTTCAGTGATTTATACAGGTCCTTCTCAAAAAATTAGCATATTGTGATAAAGGTCATTATTTTCCATAATGTAATGATAAAAATGAAACTTT
>NC_056518.1:713454-738592 GCF_014905685.2 Nematolebias whitei
CCAGCCAATGAGACGGGAGAGATACTTAAATGTATATATGTATGTATGTATGTATGTATGTATATGTATATCACTTTCAGGTTAAGGTAAACAAACATGTTGCTCTGTTTGGATAATCAGAAAAGACTAAATTAAAATCCCGGAGGACACACACCTTTTCATTAAGTATCTCTCCCGTCTCATTGGCTGGAGTCTTCGATAGTCCTTTGCCTTGTTTGCTCCACTCAACCAGAGGGTCATGAAGGAAGGTTTTAAGCACACTAAAAATAAAAAAAAATGCTGACTACAAAATACATGGAAACTTATAAGAGCTCGGGACAGAAAAAAACCATAGAAGGTGATTGTGATGTAAACAGTATGATGAGTGTAAATAAGTAAAAGCTCTTAATGTACTTTGTTATGTTTACCTCATGAGTGGCTCTCTCTGGTCTCTCATTAGTCTTAGTGTGACCTCACATGCCTGCCTAAACAGGCCCTCAGTGCCCATGGGCCCCATGGCATGTACCATGTTTTGAGTCAGGCGAAAAGGAACCACCTCAGGCATGTCAAACGTCTCCCCCTATTGGACAATAAAAGTAGCGCACGAGAGAAGAAGTGGCAAAATAAAAGGGCAAAATTAAAAAGGACAATTACAAACCTTGTTGAAGAGGCAGTTGAAGTCAACGTGAACACAATCTCCAGTGAATGAGTCAAAAAGGATGTTTTCTCCGTGGCGATCTCCCAGACCCAGGATGTAGCCCACCATGGACATCACAGCAGTGGAGCGGCAGTATGCAGAGCGACTGCTGTACCTGCAAATATACGGTACACACACATCAAGTCAGACAAGAGCAGCATATGGCCCGAGGGACAAAAGTGGCCCTTGGACAGTCTGCATCAGGCCCCCAATATCCTTAACTGAAAATTGTGTAAACATCTGAACAGAAATAATCTGAAGTTTCAGTCAGGGTTCAGCACAGAATCAGCACTAGTAAAAGTCATTAATGATATTCTCATGGCCTCAGACAATGGACTTGTGTCTCTACTGGTCCTGTTAGACCTCAGTGCTGCATTTGATACAGTTGATCACAATATTTTACTACAGAGGCTTGAATATGATGTTGGGATTACAGAAAGTGATCTACAATTCATCCTGTCCTCTCAAACTCAGCCGGTCAAAGCAGATGGACGCTCGTCCTGATCCTGGTTCTGCTGGAGGTTTCTTCCCGTTAAAAAGGAGTTTTTCCTTTCTACTGTCTCCTTTGTGCTTGCTCAGGATGGGAGACTGTGATGAAGTGAAGATTCAACATGTCTGCTGGCTTCCTTCCTTTGACAGAGAACTTTTACTAACAGTGTTTTGTATGTGAATGTTTCTGTGCAGTGTCCTGAGACGACTTCTGTTGGGACTTGGTGCTGTATAAACTGAACTGAATCAAAAGAAAACATCTATCCATCATCTTTACCCGCTTCTTCCATTTTGGATCACGAGGGTCGCTGGTGCCCATGTCCAGCAATCACTGTGCGAGGGGCGAGGGACACCCTGGACAGGTCTACAGTCCATCACAGGGACACATAGAGACAAACGAGACAAACAACCATTCACTCTCTCTCACCTAGGGACAATTTAAATGGTAAATGGTAAATGGACTGTACTTATACAGCGCCTTTCTATCTTATTTCAAGATGCTCAAAGCTCTTTACAACAATCTGTGCCTCATTTACCCATCCACACAGCTCTATACTAGATCTCTACAAAGCTAATTGAACAAATCATTCTAAAGAGACTGATCAGAGCTTTATCACATTCATACACTGATGGGACACACATCAGAAGCTATGAGGGGTTCAGTGTCTTGCTCAGGGACACTTCGGCATGTGACTGTTGGTGGATTTGAACCCCCAACTCTTGCATTGGAGGACGACTGCTCTAACCACTCAGCCACAGCCGCCCCACGAGAAATTTAGAGTTACCAGTCAGTCTAACATGCATGTTTTTGGTCTGTGGGAGGAAACCAGATTACACTGAGAAAACCCACGCAGCACGGAGAGAACATGCAAACTCCACCCAGAAAGGCCCCTGGACCGGGATTTGAACTGGCAACCTTCTTGCTGAGAGGCAGCAGCTCTACCAGTTGCACCACCGTGCTGCCCCAAAAGAAAACTTTTTAAAAATCTGATGCAAAGCTGCATTTTATCAGAGAAACTTAATGAAATTTAAACTAAACATATTGAACAAATACATAAAAATCTTTGGTTTAAAATAGACTAAAACCTTTTGCAGTTGTTTCCAGAACTAGACTGAACCTTATAGACACATAACGTTTTTATATTATCACACACACACACACACACAATTTTTTCACAAGAGCTGTTGACAGGTATAATCCCAGAGTTTTTGGAGACATATTTTTACCACTGTTTTTGTCTGTCCAAACAGGTCTCACTTGTAAATGAGTATTTGAGGCTCAGTGTGATTTATCTGTTTAAATAAAGCAACTTCAAATTCAAGCAAATTCAAGCAAATTCAAGCAAATTCAAAGCAACTTACTGTATATTGTACTATATATATCTACCAATTTATTTTTCTTGTAAGCACTTCTGGATAGATGCAAACTGCATTTCGTTGCTTTGTACCTGTGACATGTGCAATGACAATAAAGTTGAATTCTATTCTATTCTATTCTATTCTATTCTATTCTATTCTATTCTATTCTATTCTATTCTAAAGGTTGAATGAATGAATCAAGCATGCTAACCATGCTACAACAGGACAAACTCTGAAAAAGTCTTCCTGATTATCCGTCTTAAAGAAAATGTATTTTCCATTCCTCCAAGCAGAGCTTCGATTGCTCTAAATATCTTGATCTGGCCCTCTGGAGTGAAGTGTTGCCCACCCTGCACTAAGTTATCAAAGCTGCTGGAAAACACTGACTGACTGACTCCATCCATTTTCTTCCTCTTATCCGGGGTCGGGTCGCGGGGACAACAACTTAAGTAGGGAGGCCCAGACCTCCCTCACCCCAGCCACTTGGTCCAGCTCCTCCGGGGGAATCCCGAGGCGTTCCCAGGCCATCAGAGAAACATAGTCCCTCCAGCGTGTCCTGGGTCTTCCTCTGGGTCTCCTCCTGGTGGGACGTGTCCGGAACACCTCACCAGGGAGGCGTCCAGGAGGCATCCTAACCAGATGCCCGAGCCACCTCAACTGGCTCCTCTCGACGTGGAGAAGCAGTGGCTCTACTCTGAGTCCCTCCCGGATGATCGAGCTTCTCACCCTGTCTCTAAGGGAGAGCCCAGACACCCTGCGGAGAAAACTCATTTCGGCCGCTTGTATCCGAGATCTCGTTCTTTCGGTCACAACCCAAAGCTCGTGACCATAGATGAGGGTGGGAACGTAGATCGATCGGTAAATTGAGAGCTTCACCTTTGGACTCAGCTCTCTCTTCACCACGACAGACCTGTACAGCGCCCGCTTCACTGCAGACGCTGCACCTATCCACCTATCGATCTCACGTTCCATTTTTCCCTCATTCATGAACAAGACCCCAAGATACTTGAACTCCTCCACTTGGGGCAGGACCTCCTCCCCGACCCAGAGAAAGCTCTCTACCCTTTTACGGATCAAGACCATGGCCTCGGATTTGGAGGAACTGACTCCTGTTAAGTAAATGTTGAGGAGTTGCAATGTACCAGGATGTTGGATCAGGGAATGTTCGGAGGAACCACTCATAGAAGACAGGGTGATGTCGGGCACACAGCACCTCCTTGTGGATTCGTAGTTTCTCCTCAAAAGGAGCCGTCTTTGGTAGAATGAGCTTCCTCAGCTCTTTACCCGACAGGTGGATACCTTAAAAAAGACACAGATATGAATCAGGACACGTTCCACATGTATTCTCCTTTCTTCACATGTGACAGTACCTCTCTCTTTGTAGAGCTTGGTCAGGATGTGCCGCAGTCCAGCAGTGTTGTTGACCCATTCGATGATGCCACACTCCTCGTTGAGAGGAATCACAGCATAGGTGCGTATATGTAGCTCCCTTCTCCTCGACTCTGCATCTTTACGAAGGCACTACACACAAACACACACATACACTAAGTAAGGTGGCGATAAACTGCCTTAAAGTATTTGTTGCGTTCTTCTCTGTACTCATGCCAAACATCTGTACTGTGGTAGTTCTGACACAAATACTGTTACTCCCAGTAAGCTGAGTGTGTGTACACATCAATCCATCGTGTATTCGTTTGAGTCCTGCACCTTGTTGACGAGACAGTTGAACTCCATGAGCCTGCAGTCTTTCCTCAGATCATCTTTAGGTTTGCACATCATGGTGTAACTCTGCCCATCTGAGCCCTTCAGACTTATCTTCTTAGGCTTTTGTAAAGAAGCCAAAATCTCCACCTATACAACCACACATAAAGCACGTACACATGCACACTGCTTTGTATAGCAAGATGTTTTTCTGTAAACAATACATAAAATCCATTATTCCAGAGAGAATTTTCCCCAGGTGCCCAATGCTTTCTCTTACAGCATCTTCAAAGCCAGCCAGGTACGCCCAGTGTCCTGGGAAGGCGTCGTGCTGGGTGTTTGCCCCTCCAGTAGAGGGCAGCGTGGGGATGAGGACAGACTGCAGCGGGATCAGGATCTGGCTGAACGTCGGCTCTTCCACCAGACGTTTGAGCTGCTTGAAGTGAACCGTCATACTGAGGATGGTGACGTTACCGTCCACCTAAAATAACCACACTCATCTCCAGTTACATACATTTACATTTATTATTCATAGTGTCTATGTTGTACCCACTGCAGCAACAATATGCACAAAATAATTAGCTTTAAAACTGGTACACTGAAGCCATGAATCAATATACATTCATCTGATAAGAGCACCTGAAAACAAATATAATCAAATGATTTGATCAGAGGAATTACACATGAATGCTTCTGACAATTAATTATGAATGCTTGAACTTCATCACTACTTCCAAGGTAAATTCTGTTGCTTTATTGTTTATTGTGCACGTGTGTGTGTACCGGCTTGTTGCAGAGCTCCAGCAGCTTGTCCGTCAGTTTGTTGGCATCTCCAATAAATTTCCCCAGAGACTGCTTAAGACTGACAGCTTTCTTAAGTATCTGATTACAGCGGTTCATACGCATGGGGTAGGACGACTGAAAAACCAATGGCACACACGGGAGGATTATTTTACATGAACCAATGAAATGTTTGAAGATACTGATACAGCAGGTGTTAACATAATCAGGTGCATCAATCAAGTGTGCAGGCGTTTAGAGCTGAGGGAAAGAAAAGCAAAGTTTTCTTAAACAGTCGCACCCTTAGATACAGGAGCTACGGGAAGGAGCATTTATGGAAACTAGGAGCTGCTTCTTAAGGCAGTGATCCAGCACGTCGCGCTTCATAAAACAGAGAAGACCACACTGACCTTGGAGACAGCAGCCATTAGCCACATAGCCTGCTGTGGGTATGCAAGGAGCACCTTGGCCACGATAGTCATGAGAACAGTGAAGACTTCATCGCTCGAGTGGCACACTCTGGAGATGAGCTGGGAGAAGGCGGTGAGGAACTGGTACGGTGCAAGGTTGGTGCAGTGCTCACTGACTACCACGTTGAGTTGAGCGAGCTCCTGTCGCATCAGCCTGTCGGCTCGCCCAGCTGAAGAAGACAAATACAGATGCAGAAATAATGTCATGTGACGTCAGCTGGTAACAAGAAGTCAAACTGAAGCTCCTTGTTTACTCACCTTTCTCACATTCACACACTTTAGCTCCAAAATCCAACCAGAGGGAGAGCATGCGAGGCATGGCCTGGTAGATGTACTGGTTTCCAAACTGCAGAGCTCTGATATGGAACAAGTTTAGAAGTATGATGAAGTAAAAAACTAAATCCAGACTACAGGGACTTGAAATAAGGAGTAAAGAACAACCTACTTTCCAAAGAAACTGACGATGTATCTGATGAGGTTTCCCTGTTTCTCCAGCTTGTTATCAGTCACCATGGGCATTACTTTGTCGTAGTACTTGGCCAAGTAGAAGTTTCCATCCTCCCACTCTGGCAGCAGGTTGGTCACATCCTAAATTAAAATAATTCACCCAACGATTATATTTATATCATGGTGACCCTCACCATTTACCATTGTAGCTAAACATGATCCTAATGTAAAGACAGTTGATAAATGTGTTGATAACAAACTGTTAGGAGTGTGATTAACAACTAAAAGTAAAGTTAAGATAAAGACCTTGTATGCCTTCATGATGGCGTTGGACTCAGAGTTGGCCGTCTCCTCCATGAAGCGTCCAACCAACAGCATGGCCTTGCCTTTAGTGTGCAGGCTGCGAGGGTCCGTGTGTAGCTGGTCATCAGGGAAACACTGGGCCACGCCCTTCTGCAGGACGATCAGGGCCTGGTGGACATCCCCCTGAACACACCCCACACACAACAGCTGGCTCAGAAAACCACTCTTTCAACAGAAGGAAGTTAAATATGAAGAGCACTGTATTGTTTCCAGTGCTTTAATGTTGAAAGATAGGAACTGTGTAAAACGGATGTGACAAGAAGACGTTTATGAGTCTTTGGCAACGTTAAGAACGGTTATGTAAGAACATGGTCTCATTCTATACCAGAGGACCAAGGCAAGAGGCCGTTTGAGGCCGAGACATCCGTTTGCTCTGGGCCTCCTTCCCTGGTTTATAATGAATGGCTGATATTACTCATCTGGTATGTAAAGGTATTCAGGAGTGAAGTGGAAGCCACATGATGTAGACCTAAGGACAGGATGTGAGATAAGAGAACTAGAAGACCCCACAATGTACTTTTAAGACATTAAGGGCGTAAGATGGTATAAAAGACTGGCTCAGAGGAGGACCCTGTGAACACCTCTTGAACTGCACATGCATTCAACGTATGTTCCTTTGTACAACAAGACGGCCTTGACAAAAATTAGACGAGTTTTAAGCTTTATTTCAAAATAACCCTAACAGTTTTAGAGTCTGAACCACAAACTTACAACACTTTTGGAGAACTAGAAAAACTGCATGTTTTGCAAAACTGCAGAATACTGAGTGTTGAATGACTTCACTGAAACTAGCTGAACAAGCTGAAAATGAGTTGTTAAAGAAGCAGAACACGAAGCAAAACTTTAGATAAAAGCCAAATGAAGCATTTGATAGCTAAAAGCTAAAGAGGCAAAACATTAGCAGAAAGTAGCAGAACATTTCTTAAAGCAGCAAAAAGCTTAAAGTATAAGAACGTAGGTAAAACCTAAAAGTAACAGAGCTGTAAAGAAATGCAAAAAGTACCTAAAATCCTAGCTACATCTTCAAACAGCAGAACAGTAAGTAAAAGCTAAAAGGAGCAAATGGCGTCAGTATGGTGAAGCACACTTTAAAGAATAAGTTTTTGAAATAATTGAATACGTTGCAACTTAAACATTTTGAAAAGTATAAATGTTAGAAAACAAGAGGAAAACAAAAGTTTTCACTAAATGAAGCGTAGGAATGTTTCAGCAGATTTCCTGCACCTTGGACCAGAGCCACTTGGCCTTCTCTGTGAGCAGCTCAGCCAGGTTCGTCTTCTCTGCATTCAGAAGAGCGTTGAAGGCCGTCTGGTGATGTCCTGCCTTTCTGGCCACTCGGGCACTTTGCAGCCAACACTCTCCCAGCAGCTCCTCACACACACACCTGCAGAACAGCAGCAGGACCATCTGAGATCATCGTTATCATTGTGCAGATTCATCTTCTGCTGTAGATGTTTATAGTTTGTGTCTATCAGCATGTGAGAAAAGACCTGGAGAAAACAAACAAGCCCTGCCCACGACAGGCCGGGAAGAGTTGAGACAAAACGCATGTTGTTATAATAAGACAGTTATCCTAAACTCATCACGTTGGACCAGCCGCTCTGAGAAAATCTGACTCACATGCTTAACATTTCATAAAACCAATAACTGCAAAGTTTCTAATATGATTTATGAAACAGGTCACCACTCTGTAAAAATTGTATGTACCGCATTTTCTGCCGTACACGTCACATCGCCCTATAAGTCACATCTGTCCAAATATGTCTAATAAAGTGAATTAAAACATAAATATGTCGCTTCGTCATATACGTAGACCTGTCGCAATAAACAATAAATCAGTTAATCGCATGATAAATGAAAATTATCGACCTCATTTTCATTTATCAGCTTCATCGTTTCTTCGTGTCTCTCTTTCTACTGAAGACACTGGAGGACAAAAGGCTCAACTCTTCACTGACCCCTCCCTTTCTCTTTTCTCTTTAAAATCTGTTTTAATGTTCCAAAATCACGTTTTTGGAACATTAAAAGCAGCTAAGCTGAGAAGCTGTGGAAAATAATAATTGTTCTAAACTTTAAAAAACTCTTAATAAAAAGAAAACCAGAGACATTTCTCTTTTAGCTCAAAACGGAGCGCGAGGTTTATTCTTTCTGCAGAAAGGAGTTGCTGCCTGCGTGAAGTCAGAACAAGCACACACAGCACACTGGATTCTTAAAGAGACAGTACATATATTTATACATGTTTCGTGCGTCACAATAACATTCTATCATGAAGGGAGGATAACGTTCCTCAGGTTGATACCATACACAAGTTCTTGTTATCAGTACGAGATGATGTTATTCTTCTTGTGGAGCCGTGCTCTGTAACAAGTCTTCTGTCCATGTGACTAGAACATTCTGATAAACATTTGTGGAGCTGGTATTTTTTAATTAGATTTGTAACAGTCTTTTGTTCATGTGGCTAGAATCTCTGAAAAAGAAAAACATATTGATACGAAAAGCGTCCTCAGCCGTTTAGATAAAAGTTCTGTATCTTTGCCTCTCTGCAGGTGGTGAAATACAAGGACGTTTGCTGAGCAGAGGACAAAAGTTCACATTTACAAGAGTTTACCAGAGTTCACATACACACACCAACTTTGAAAGTCTGCAGAATGAACATGGATTAAATGATATTTAAACAATACATGTTAGTTTATTAATTTTTTTCACAAAGCTAAGCTACGAGCTAAGCTACGAGCTAAGCTAACAGGTCGACCTTGGGAAAAACCTCTGTCTTGTCGAAGCTCCAAAAATTCACGGCTGAAACCCGTGCCTTGGTGTAAAAAGTTGTTTTTTTCTGCAAAAATAAGCTGAGAACTTGTTTACTGATTTATTTATTAAAAGCTTTGTGTGAAAAATGCTAAAGAGCTCAAACCACACCGAGCGTCCACCATTTTGAGAACTGAAAAAAAGGAAGGAGAGACAGCCCATGCCATGTCAAGGGGCTTCCCTCCCATTTTTCTTAAAGAGACACACTACTCGCTCCCTCACTATCCATCCTTTGGATCAAACAGTCTTATACTGCCATCTGGTGGTCAAACCAAGGTACTACATGCAAAACAAATTAACCAACATTTCTTCTTAAATCTGACAATTACTAATTTTTGTCAAAATTAAAACATTATCGTTTATCGCAATAATTTCTGACACAGTTAATCGCCCAGCAAAATGTTATCGTGACAGACCTACGTATACGTCACATCTATTATGCGTCACCACTGACAACCTGAAATGTGGGCCGGTGCTGGACCAAAAATCAATTGGCTGCAAAATGGCGGCTGTGGGAGCGTGTACAGGAGGACTTTAACAAGAATTTAACAAGATAACCACCTAAAAACAATTATTTGTTTGCTCAACTTTATAGTAAAGGTGTGTCTCAGTCTAACTTTTACTTAATAAATGTACTTTGATGGTCAAATCAGTTGCATTTCTCTGAGGCGGTGCAACAAAACGAAGCTGATTTGACGGTTGCTCCAAGCGAGCAGAACGAAGGTGGAAGCTGTGGCAAGCCAATTGTGTCATTAATAGCCACTTTTACCTATACATGATACAACAGCATGCCACACTACTCGAGTGCCATCTAGAGGCTGAAAATGGTAGTGTTCAATATTTTCAGTCAGAATGAATGACAACGGTCATATTTCAGCCAACAATTGGTTTATAAATATGGGAAACAATCCATAAATAAGTCGATTCGGTGTATAAGTCGCAGGGCATGCAATCTATGCAAAAAAAAAAAAAAAACATGACTTATAGGCCGAAAAATATGGTAGGTCAGACCTAAAAGAACTAATTTTAGAATTTGATGTCTTTTTAAGAAATTCAGAACCAGAACCGCTCAAAAGCTTTGAGCCATTCTTCAAGTTTTCAAGGTTTTCTGAAGATTCAAAAAAAGCGTTCAATACAAAAACAACTGGACTTTATTTGTATCAGAAGACGTTTCGCTCCTCATCCGAGGAGCTTTCTCAATTCAAACTCCTCGGATGAGGAGTTTGAATTGAGAAAGCTCCTCGGATGAGGAGCGAAACATCTTCTGTTACAAATAAAGTCCAGTTGTTTTTGTATTGAACGCTTTTTGAATTCATCATGTCCTGGATGACTGAGAATCTTCACCAGCATTTTTATGAAGATCTTTTAAAGTGTTTGGTTGAACATTGAATTGTTCCTTCGCTTGTTGTAAAAGGTCTTTATTTTTTTCATACTTTTTTTGAGTGTGTGTGTGTGTGGGGGGGGTCTAACCCTGACTTATCAGTGGCTTTGTCTGCACTTTGTCACAAAAGGAAATATTGTTCCAGTTTATTAGTTTCATGATGACACATAAAATGTTTTTGTAAACTCCCAAACTGAGCATGGAGATGGAAGTTAAAGGAATCGATGCACATCACAGTTCTTATCTGCAGTCTTTGCTAAAGAACGGAAAACTTATTGGTTTTTGTTTTACTATAAAATGTTTGTCTTTTGTTTTTCACCCGTCTTGCTGAAATACGATCATAGATTAGGAAAAAGGTTTAACTTTATATGTTTTTAATAAAACAATACTATTTTATAAAGTACAACAATACGTCTTGAATTTTAGGGTGCATTCACAGCAGCCCTGTTTAGTCCGCTTTAATCGAACTCCAGCTCGTTTTCCTAGAAAGTCCGGTTCGTTTAGGGAGGTGTGAACGCACCATCAAACTCTGTCACGGAACAAAAAGGTGAACTCTGGCCCGGGCTAAAACCTAGGTCTGGGTCCGGTAGAAGAGAACTCCAGCGTGATTCCAGTACAGTGTGAATGTAAACAGACTGGCTCCGCTCCACAAGCAGGAAGTGGAGTGCAGTGCAGGACAAACAAACATATTTCTCTCATATGGAGCCGTCAGCTGCCTTGTGTGAAAAACAATATTCTCCATGATCTTCTGTCTCATCTTCTGCTCATGCTGAGTCTATTGTTGAAAAATGACTAAATATAACTCCTAAAACTGCTAAAACTTGATGCAGCTCCGTTTTTGTTTTTATTTACAGAAGAAGAAGACGCGTCTTCAGAGGATTTTGTGTTGTTTCTTTCAGTAGTTCTTGGTGCAGCGCCCCCACAGGCGAGCGGGGGAACAGGTTGGTTCAACAGGTTGACTCGACTGCACAATGCAGTGTGAATGCAAACGCACCAGCTCAAATGTAACAAAATGTCATGAATATTGGTCCAGAACCGAACCCAGTCTACCGGACTATCTAGTGTGAAAACAACCTAAAACAGAGACTAATTTTAACTCCTTGAGCCAGCTTCACCCCAACCTTTTTATACAGGTCCTTCTAAAAAAAATTAGCATATTGTGATAAAGGTCATTATTTTCCATAATGTAATGATAAAAATGAAACTTTCATATATTTCAGATTCATTGCACACCAACTGGAATATTTCAGGTCTTTAATTGTTTTAATACTGATGATTATGGCATACAGCTCATGAAAACCCAAAATGCCTGTCCCAAAAAATTAGCATATTTCATCCCACTAATGAAAGACAAGTGTTTTTAATACAAAAAACACCAACCTTCAAATAATCACGTTCAGTTATGCACTCAATACTTGGTCGGGAATCCTTTTGCATGAATGACTGCTTCAATGCGGCGTGGCATGGAGGCAATCAGCCTGTGGCACTGCTGAGGTGTTATGGAGGCCCAGGATGCTTCGATAGCGGCCTTAAGCTCATCCAGAGTGTTGGGTCTTGGTCTCTCAACTTTCTCTTCACAATATCCCACAGATTCTCTATGGGGTTCAGGTCAGGAGAGTTGGCAGGCCAATTGAGCACAGTAATACCATGGTCAGTAAACCATTTACCAGTGGTTTTGGCACTGTGAGCAGGTGCCAGGTCGTGCTGAAAAATGAAATCTTCATCTCCATAAAGCTTTTCAGCAGATGGAAGCATGAAGTGCTCCAAAATCTCCTGATAGCTAGCTGCATTGACCCTGCCCTTGATAAAACACAGTGGACCAACACTAGCAGATGACATGACACCCCAGTGACTGTGGAAACTTGACACTGGACCTCAAGCAATGTGAATTCTGTGTCTCCTCTCTTCCTCCAGACTCTGGGACCTTGATTTCCAAAGGAAATGCAAAATTTACTGTAATCAGAGAACATAACTTTGGACCACTCAGCAGCAGTCCCAGGCAAGATGCTTCTGATGCAGTCTCTTGTTCAAGAGTGGCTTGACCTGGGGAATGCGGCACCTGTAGCCCATTTCCTGCACACGCCTGTGCACGGTGGCTCTGGATGTTTCTACTCCAGACTCAGTCCACTGCTTCCGCAGGTCCCCCAAGGTCTGGAATGGGCCCTTCTCCACAATCCTCCTCAGGGTCCGGTCACCTCTTCTCGTTGTGCAGCGTTTTCTGCCACACTTTTCCCTTCCCACAGACTTCCCACTGAGGTGCCTTGATACAGCACTCTGGGAACAGCCTATTGGTTCAGCAATTTCTTTCTGTGTCTTACCCTCTTGCTTGAGGGTGTCAATGATGGCCTTCTGGACAGCAGTCAGGTCGGCAGTCTTACCCATGATTGTGGTTTTGAGTAATGAACAAGGCTGGGAGTTTTTAAAAGCCTCAGGAATCTTTTGCAGGTGTTTAGAGTTACGTCGTTGATTCAGATGGTTAGGTTAATAGCTTGTTTAGAGAACCTTTTCATGATATGCTAATTTTTTGGGACAGGCATTTTTTTCTTTTTCGAGTTAAATTTCTGTTCTGTGACCCAGATAACTTGTGAGTGGAGTGTATAATCAGTGACATGAGACGCCATTTTATCTTTGACCCATCAGAATAAATGCGGTCATTTATTTAACAGAATCAAAAATTAACATCAAAACATGTACACATTGATTTGCTGATCTGTTTCTGATTAATAAACTTGGCACGCTTTACTAACAAGACAACAGAACATTACTGATTGAGACTGATTCATCTCTGAAGGCATTTAGTTTGATTTACTGGCGAATAGAAGTTTAAAGAGAAGGAGAATAGAAGTTTAAAGATTTAAAGAGGAGGTTTAGATGGATGAGGGAAGATGTGTTGAACCAGAAAATGGCACCCTTCCTCCGAATCCAGCTCAGCCCTCCGGTACACTCAGGGCGTCAACGGCTTGTTACCTGAGCAGAGGATACTTCAACTCCGGAACAGGGGTCCATTGGCACGCTACCTTTTCAGCGTCTCCGGTCAGGTTGGCTGAGAATCTTTAGAAATAGTTCCATATGCTCCGATCAACAGAATAAGCTTCCTTCGAAGTTGAGAGCATGTACTGCTCGGGTTGAGTGCACAGCGATGTGAGCTGTGATTCCGCTGAAATGGAGGGACCCTTGGCACATGGTCCAATCCATCCGCTACTTAGCTGAATCTCATCTCTGACTGAAAGTTCCAGCAACACTGGAAAAGACTAAGACTCGTGAAGACTTCGAAGAAGACTTCGACTGAAGACTAATGCCCCTTTTCCATTAGTACCGGTACGGGCCGACTGGACCCTACTTGGCCCGGTTCTGAGGCTTTTCCATTAGTACCGGTACTTAGCACCTGTTACTATTTTCAGTATCCTTGGCTCTGTGGTTCTAACCGGTACGAAGAGGTACAAAAACGTGACGTCAGAACACTGTCGGTCACTGATTGGTCGAGGGCAGAGTCAGGGGCGGAGTCACTGGATCCTTCAGAAACTTTTCAAAACAATAATCCGCCATTTGCAATTTCTTGGACTTGAGCAGCGGCTGGACTTATTTTAAAGATTTTTAAAACAATACTGACAACATCTTGGTCTAATGCTGATGTGCTGGCATTTTTTGTGCTTGGTGGCCGACAACATAATTTAGAGCAAGCTGGATGGAGCTCTGCTGGTGTACCCCGATCCTCCCTCCGGAGCGCCAGGCCGGGCAGAGCGTCATCTCCCTGGCTCCAAGTTCAGCTGGTCACCGCGGAAGATCCTTGGATGTGCCGACTCGGAGGCTCGGGTTCCGGATACCAGCCTTGTGTGCTCAGAGCTCCGCTGGTCACTGCGAAGCTGGAGATGGGGACTCGCAGATGGACGTTGCCAGACCCCGGCCGCGCGTAATCATGAAGGCTGAATCCCGATCCCACCTGGCAGTCAGGCGGACGGTGTAAGCGATTTTTAAATAAAATAATATTTTGTTTTTATACAAAAAATGTTTTAAAAAATTGCTGAAGCGATTTAAAAATGATTATTATTTTTTTTTACACGTAAAATGTTTTTTAAAAATCGCTTCCACCGTTCGTCGCAGACCCGCCTCTGTCCGCCTGTCTGCGCGGGTCGGGCCATCATGATTACGCACGGCTGGAGTCTTGGAACGGCCCCTGAGTCACCAGCTGAGCTGGAGCTGGGAAGATGAGCCTGTCCGTCTCCGGAGGAGAGGATCGTCATAAAAAAATAATATGTATATATATATATATATATATATATATATATATATTAGCTTTGAAGATTAAAAAAAATAAATAAATAAACGGTGCCAGCTTCATCATGAAATCCTGTTTTCACTTTAATGACTGTTAACTCAGCTGAAAATCATAGAAAGACACAAAACTATTGGATCTCAGAAATATTTCCCTCAAACATGTTTAAAGAAGAGACGACCTTCAGTTCAACTTTATTTTAACTCACAAATGTACAAATCACAAAACAAGAACTTTAAAGCAAAGCTAAAAATAAAATGTATATATGTTAACAAGAAAGGAAACCACACATTTAAAATGAATATTAAAAGTAGACACAATGAGTGCAAATACAGCAAATGATGATGAAAACCTATAAAAATTTAAATCTAATGTTTTTGTAGAATCTGGTTCATCAGAGTTTTAATTTATATACATATATATATATTTATATCTATAAATATATATAGATAAATATATATGTATATATATAAATACATATATATGTATATAAATATATATGAATATATAAATACATATATATGTATATAAATATATATGAATATATATAAATACATATATATGTATATAAATACATATGTGTATATATATTTGTGTGTGTGTGTATAAATATATATATATATATGTGTATATATATATATATATATATATATATTTATACACATGTACATACACACATACATGCATACATACAACTTCAAAATAACATACTGTAAATTCTCAACCTGTACTGAAAACAGTTTCTGCGTCTCAGCGCCACCAGCTGGTGAGAGGTGGTGACGTCAATTTGAACCCCGCCCACTGGAACCGGTACTGAAAGCATAATGGAAACACAACCTGTACCGTACCGAGTAGAGTAGAGCCGTGCTGTACCGGTACTACAGGTACTAATGGAAAAGGGGCAAAAGACTCAGACTGAGTTCCAGGACTGAATAGTTCCAAGAAGTGTTGCCTTTTAAAGGGGTATCCACTTCCTGTTACATGGTACTTCCTGATTGGTTGAAACAACCAGCAGGGGTGTGGTTCTAGTGATGTCAGAGGGTCACTAGAAGTCAAGAGAGGATGCAGGAATGTTTAAGAACGGTTAGTACAGACGGAGAAATGTTTTTAAGAGGTGAGAGGAAGCAGGTGCGAACAGCTCTTATTTACTGTCTGCGAGTTTTAAAAACAAGACACTTCGTTCTAATAACTCGTCTCTGACTTTCGACCGACATCCACCACTACTCCTCACACAGACAGAAGACTAAATGCACACTTACTTCGTAAATAGGCATCTAACTGTATGATCAAAAATCTAATGAGGTTTAAAAATCATTAATACTGTTTCACAGTTGATTTACATGAGTGGTTCACTTCAACATTTAGAAATGGTATGAACTAAACACACTTTTGATTATCAAGATATTTTAAAATAGTAATGATAACGTAAAAAGAAGAGTGTTCTTTCAATTGATTAACTCAGGATACAATTAAATAGTCTCTTGATGAGATAATTTGTATTTCTGGATTCAAATCAATGAAATAACAGTTCCTGTCCCATGAAGGTCCTCAGAGACAGATTGTTGTCGGAGGCCTAGTTCACTACATATATATACTTTTTTTTGCTAAGCACTTCTGGATGGAAGCAAACTGCATTTCGTTGATTTGTACTTGTGACATGTGCAATGACAATAAAGTTGAATTCTATTCTATTCTGTTATATTCTATTCTATTCTGTTATATTCTACTATGTTCTGTTCTATTCTATTCTGTTCTATTGGTAAATGGACTGTACTTATACAGCGCCTTTCTATCTTATTTCAAGATACTCAAAGTGCTTTATACAACAATCTGTGCCTCATTCACCCATTCATACAGCTCTATACTAGATCTCTACAAAGCTAATTGAACAAATCATTCTAAAGAGACTGATCAGAGCTTTATCACATTCATACGCTGATGGGACACACATCAGAGGCTATGAGGGGTTCAGTGTCTTGCCCAGGGACACTTCAGCATGTGACTGCTGGTGGATTCAAACCCCCAACTCTTGCATTGGAGGACGACTGCTCTAACCACTCAGACACAGCCGAGTTCTGTTCTGTTCTGTTCTGTTCTATTCTATTCTATTCTATTCTGCTCTGTTCTGTTCTATTCTGCTCTGTTCACTTCTATTCTATTCTGTACTATTCTATTCTGTTCTGTTCTATTCTATTCTGTTATATTCTACTCTGTTCTATTATATTCTGTTCTGTTCTATTCTGTACTATTATATTCTGTTCTGTTCTATTCTGTTCTATTCTATTATGTTCTGTTCTATTCTTTTCTATTCTACTCTGTTCTGTTCTATTCTTTTCTATTCTACTCTGTTCTGTTCTATTCTGTTCTGTTCTGTTCTATTCTGTTCTAACATTAAATGATTTGATTCTAAACAGAAAAAGAGATGAAAGCCTAAACTTTAAACTCCAGCATTATTTCAGACAACTATGTGTCTCTAGGGTCTTACTGTGGTCCGAGGCTGAGCAGGGCACGACGCAGAGCCAGGATCGGCTCCTTGGCCCTGAAGGAGTTCTGGGTCATCTCCAGTCGGTCTGACCAATGAGGTGGAAGCTTGCTGAGACTGGCGGCAGAGCCCTCCTTATTCTTCTGCAACTCGGTGAACGTGTGCTCCAACTCGCTGAGCATGTGGAGCCTGAACAAAAACACAAATTCAGAATGAAAAACAATATGACTTACTGACATTAAAAGTGTGACTGCAGACCTGACGATATACTCGTATCCTCTCTGGTAGGTTCCACACTCGTAGCTGGCAGCAGACAGAGGGACGACCTGCTCCTTCCTCACCAGCTTCAGCTTCTCATAGAAACTCTCAGCATCCTGCTTTTTAGCTGACAGCAGCAGCTGGCCGAGCCGTACACGCCATGTACTTGATTGGTGATCTGGCAGTCGGGTGACAAGCACGGTTATCAACGGTTCAGTTTGGGACAAGTTTGAAAACTGCTGAGTTTGATTTTAACCTGAGCTCAAATAATCTTCCAGCAGGTCCCACTTCCCGAGCTTCCAGGCTGCCTCCACTCTGTAGGTGTTCAGCTCAGACTTCCACTGTTGCCTAAAACGCCCATAAATAAAGGCTCAAACTCAGAGCACTGCTGAGGAGGACATAAGAAGCTCCAAATAGGTGCAGAATACACAGCATGTCGTACTTATTGGCCAGTACGCCATTAACCTGCGTGATGACTGTGGAAAGCTGACCCAGACCGAGCATTGAGGTCATTACTCCGTGATAGTGACCGATCTAGAAGGAAGACACAAACATCTTTTTTTCATGGGGAAGGCTTTTCACTAGAAGCTCCAGAGCTACACCATGGCTGGTGCTAACGTTGGCTCTTAAAACACTACAGCCAAGAATAAGTTTGGTATAATTTCATTAGCCTGGGAGCTAATTAAAAGCCATGATGTCACATTTAATGTTTCTTCTGGTAAATGACTGATCCCTCCCTCTGTTGTATTCTGTTTCCTGCTGAAGACCACAGAGCAGAGACTCTTCATCACCAGTCTGTTTCATCTACTCTGCCGACCGGCATTTCACATTTCCATAACTGTAACATAACAGGTAATTTGGTACCAATGATAATAGGTAATAGAAAAGCTAAAACTGTGTATAAACGGTGCTTCAAGCAGTGTTTATGAGTTCAGTTAACGACAGTGATGGTGAAGGCAGCTCTGGGCAGTGCTCTGATGGATGCCCAGTGATACACAAGCGCAGATAAAAATATGCACACAAACTGCAGTAAGATGATGAAGTCATGTCATTGTACTGCTAATCTGACATTTGATTCATGCTGAAGCTTTGCCCTGAATTAGGCAGAGTGAAAATGAAACTAACGTTTTAAACATGGCACCCAGCAAAGAGTTAGTGTTGAGGTACCAGTGATTTGTTTCTTTTTTTCAGAACCAAAATGGTGGTGGAAACAGAAAGAGCTGGTGCTAAGTGAGCACTGACGCACGTACTAAATAAACAGAAGTGTTCACAGGTTGTAGGTCTGGTGTTAGTGAGAACCTGGTCTGACTCCAGCTGAATGGCACGGTCGTAGCAGGCAGTCGCATCTCGGAGCAGCCCTATGCTTTCGTGTTCAAGTATCTGTTCCCGTAGCGACGGTTCTTCCCTCCTTAGAGCGTTGACCCCTCTCACTCCGTCAGGCTCGTGCATGGCAGCGTACAGCATCTATCTCAGCAAAGCATAAACCAAAAGGCATCCAACAGCTGCATCGTGACAATTTTTGAGAAATCCTACAGAGTCCTAAGTCAGCCTGACCTGCAGAAAAGTGAGGTGGTCCTGGATGTTTTCTTTGTTTTCTAGAATGTAAGCTTCAAAGTGCATGAGGGCACGGGTGTATGCTTTGGACCGCAGGGAGGCCTTGGCCAGAACATCCTGTGGAATACCCTTCAGGAAGGCATCCACACGATCATAATCTCTATTTTCTGCAATCAGACAGTTCATTTTTTCTGTCCAACAAATCATCGAGATGAGCAAACAAGGAGTGCATGAACACAGAGTGACAGACGTCTCCTACCGCTGACTTTGGGTTTGGAGTAAAGAACGTGGCGGCTCCACTGTGTGAGGTGGGACAGCATGCTGAACACAGTCTGAGAGCTGAGCTGTGACAGGCTGGAGACTGTCTGCTGGACGCAGCCCCCACCACGTCCATCACCCTCAGTCAGCACGGTCAGCATCTCCTCAGTCACCTTAGAAACAGAGCAAATGAGAACAGAAAGTAAACTGGAGCCAGCTGCTTCATGCTGCAGGATGGAGCTGGAGACAGGCTCAGAAATCAAAGTTTCTGTATTTGTCACTCGCACCACATGTGGTACATGAGGTGGAACAGAACCACCAGTTACATCCAACAAAAGCATTAAAATGAGTGTAAAAGAAAAACAGTAACAAGATCTAAGACATGATCTAAGAAAAATGTTAACTAAAAACACACTAATAGCACAAAAACAATTAGTCACAGATTTTTTCCTGACCTCTAGCTGCTCTGCAGGTGTGCAGCCCAGCAGCATGTAGAGCAGGATGTGTGGCAGGAGGTGGATGGTGACCTTGTAGTCGTGTTTGATGATGAAGCTACAGCATTTAAACACCTTGCTGGCCAGTTCATGTCGCACCTGGAAGACACAGATCAACCACTAACACTTCTGCACAAGGGACTGTTATTTATTTAACAAAAGAAAGGCTTTTAGAAATCAAGAGGTTAGGAGATCAGCTGACCTTGCTGATCAGGTAGCCAGCCCAGGTGGCCGACCAGTCAGAAAACTTGCTGCCTCTGTTGCTGAGGTATACTGGTTTCTTCAGTTTAGACCAGTTCACCTCCTTCTGACTGCTCTTATATCTGCACACAAAAATACAAAGAAAAAACAACAAAATGGACAGAATTATGGTGGGGGCAGCACAGTGGCTCAGACGGTAGCGCTGCCGCCTCTCAGGGAGAAGGTCGTCGGTTCAAGTCCCAGCCTGGGGTCTTTATGGGTGGAGTTTTCATGTTCTCTCCGCGCATGTGAGGGTTTTCTCCGGGTACTCTGCTTTCCTCCCAAAGACCAAAAACATGCATGTTAGACTGACTGGTAACTCTGAATTGTTCCTGTGATGGACTGGAGACCTGTCCAGGTTGTCCCCCACCTCTTGCAGTGATGGTTGGGCATGGACACCAGTAACCCCCGCAACCCGAAAAGGAAGAAGCAGATATAGATGATAGATGGAATTATGGTTGATTACAATCAGGGACTCCCTGTTCAAATGTTTTTAGTTCCAGAAACTGATACGAGTCATTTAGAAATAAAATCGGACGAGTCTTGGTCAGATATTTACATTATTTTACAACTTGTTTCACAAATGCAGATAAGTTTATTTGTAAATATGAACAGTGTTGGAAATAATTCATTGGGAGTAGTTCCAGATGGTGCTGCTTAAACCTGACTGTGCTGCTGGCTGCAACGATGCTAACACTGTTTCAGCTAAAGACCACCTGTGCACGGTCAGAAACAGTTCAGTGTGGGGAGCGGGACAGTTTTTGTGGTAAAACTAAAGCAGCCTTTTCTCTGTCACCACGCTAGAATTAATTAAGTCACAGTTATAACTACCTCTTCAACTCAGATAGCAGCATAGAGTCATAGCACAACAGTGGAGAGGGAGAGAAGTGGAAGGAGAGGAAAAGAGAAATGTATTCAAGCTGTGTATGACTGAATTATTTAACAGCTGCCTGATTAAACCAGTTGTCTTTCATTTACCTCTGTATCAGTATGTGACTGTTAAAGCAGCTGTGGCCTCCATGTTCGGCACCAGCTAGGCGGTCTGTTAGTGAAGCTTTTTGTGCCCAACGGCATGAACCCCAACTGGTGCTCAGTGCTTTTCATTTTCAGGCCTGCACGTCACAACAGATGCCATCTTACAGCTGTGGCTCGACTGATGTCAAGTAAATAGACGGTCTCAGATCAGGAGCTGAGAGGCGAGCTATTCTTATGCTAATCACTGAAAAATGTCTTCATCTGTACTCTGATTCTAAACTTGTGATCGTATTGGGACATCTCTGGTCACAAGTAAAGGAGAGTAAAGCTAGAAGGACGAGAGGTGTGCAGCAAATCCAACTTCACGGATGAGGAGTACCTGCTGTTGAGGTGAGGCTCCAGGATCTCTTGAACGTGTTCTGGGAACCTCCTCCACAGACGGCGGCCTGATGAGTCAGTTCTTCCTTCACGACACTCAAATAAAGACAGAAGTTCCTGCAGAGCACATTACAACATGCACATAAAACAAGCGTTATATGAAAATAAAAAGTACAGACCATTTTAAAAACGTAGGAGTGGAAGGTGTGAACCTGAATTGCATACGCAGCCGAATCCTGAGCTCGCACATCATCAGCGTAAGCCAGAAATGTTCGGGTCAGCTCAGTTAGCAAATTGTAGGCGAAGTTCGGATCATCCACCCCACTCTGTCACCAGGAAACACAAACCATATAACCCTGTGTTACACACTGACGAGTGTGCCTCAGTGAGCTTACGTTGCATCAGTGTGCAACATGAGCATCCTTGTGTTGTTTTACAAATGAGACAAAATGTCCAATTTTCCAAAGTTTACACATTTAAGCAATTTCTATTTAGTGCATGTCCATACACAACACACAAGGAGGACATATTAACTATATTTATTACTACAAAACATCTTCAGTAATTTAAATTTGCTTATGTGTTCTTAAAGTAATCTAATTTTAGTATCACGCTCAGAGTAATATGAGATCAAAAACTTCTTGGACCTGGAATATAATCGTCTAAAATTTTAACAAAATAACTCGTTATTTAAAATCTACACTTTAAACTTACGAATGAAAAAGATCAAAAGTCCTTTCTTTTTTTGAACAAGATGAAACAAACAGCCTTTCAGCTTAACAAACCACAAAAGTGTTGCGGTGGCCATGGAGGTGCGTCTGTGACAGGTCTAAACGTCCAGGATCCACGGCCCCCAGCTCTCCTAGACACTCTCCACAGAGGAGCCGAGCCTCTGGGGACGAGTCCTGGCAGCCCTTCAGCAGCACAGACACCAAGCTGGAGATGACCGGCTCCACCGCCTCGCTCGCACAGACCTGCCGCAGCAGCCATTCCTGCAGCGCCCAACAGAGCCATGTTTGTCACGTTGCCAGAGGGAGCGCTGTCTCCTCACCTTACAACACGTACGTCTGCGTACCTGCTCGCTGTGCATCATGTCTCTGAGGCTGGTCAGGGCATGGACCCTTACATCCACGTTCTCGTGCTGAACGGCTCTCATGGAGAGCTGCAGAGCTGCAGCCAGGTCACTGCTGCTGACTGTCAGCTGGATGGAGAACAATAAAATCTGAGTCCCAACACGGCGCACGTTCGTCTCCTGCTCTACAATCAACATGAAAACCTTTACACAAACCTTCTTGTAATCTTGCAGAACTGTGTGGATCTCTTTTAGTTCAGGATGTTCTGGTAGAAAGTAAATCTCATGAAGGTAGTCTTTGACCTCTTCTCTGTTAGATAGAAGTGAGATCTGGGAGAATTACAGATGTACACGCACTGCACTGGTTGAATATCCATCAGAAACACCTGAGCAGTGGAGCAGGCGTGTGTAACAAGCAGCCTGTGGGCCTCACACCCTGTCAAAGCTGCCACAACACCGAACTGAGCCCTCTGAAAATAATGCTACAAGGATACACGTCAGAGTTACTGCATCAAAACAAGCTACTAGAAGTCTTTGTTACTGGCTTAATAATCTGATGTGAGCAAAAGGCCTTGCAGCTGAAGGACAATCACAAGGCAACAGCAAAAGCAGCTTCAGCTAAGCTCAAAACAAGAGTCAGGATGTCCCGTTCAAAGAGACGTACATTTAGAAACTGAACAATTTCAAAGCAAATGGACTAAAAAGTATTTTTGTTCCCTTTGCCAACAACAACCAGTGTTTAGTAATATTATATAAGAAATTACAGAGATGTAGATGTTTTGGTCGGATGGTAAAACATGAATGTGTCATGTGATATTGCAATGTGCTGTCAGAGTGTGTGTTGTCAATGACCCTCAGCTACTGCCACATCAAACTTTAGCCCAATATCTGTAAAACTGACTCAGTTATAATCAGTTTGGTATTAGCTAATGTTGATGTGGTGCTCATCTTCAATTGAATTACAGTAGTCCCTGGCTACTTTGCGGTTCGTTTATCGTGAACTCAATCTATCGAGGTTTTTCAAAATAAGATTGGACATGACATACAATTTGTTGATTGATGGATGAGCTGCAAGATCAGCATGTGATTTTTATTTAAAATATTTATTTATTTTTTTAATTAAAATACGAAAATTATTTTAAATTATTTAGCACCTCCAGCACCTTTGTGCAGCCCATGCTGCAGGATATCCATCCTGCTACATACATACATACAAACCAGATTCCAAAAAAGTTGGGACACTAAACAAATTGTGAATAAAAACTGAATGCAATGATGTGGAGATGGCAAATGTCAATATTTTATTCGTAATATAACATAGATGACAGATCAAAAGTTTAATCTGAGTAAATGTAACATTTTAAAGGAAAAATATGTTGATTCTAAATTTCACAGTGTCAACAAATCCCAAAAAAGTTGGGACAAGTAGCAATAAGTGACTGGAAAAAGGACATTGAGCATATAACGAACAGCTGGAAGACCAATTAACACTAATTAGGTCAATTGACAACATGATTGGGTATAAAAAGAGCTTCTCAGAGTGTCAGTGTCTCTCAGAAGCCAAGATGGTAAAAGGATCACCAATTCCACCATTGTTGCGCAGAAAGATAGTGCAGCAATACCAGAATGGTGTTACCCAGCGTAAAATAGCAAAGAAACAACATATGCTCCCATCTAGACGTCATCTCTTTCAGGGAAGACCCTGCATTTTTCAACACGATAATGTCAGACCACATTCTGCAGCAATCACAACATCATGGCTACGTAGGAGAAGGATCCAGGTACTGAAATGTCCAGCCTGCAGTCCAGATCTTTCACCTATAGAGAACATTTGGCGCATCATAAAGAGGAAGGTGTGACAAAGAAGGCCCAAGTCGATTGAACAGTTAGAGGCCTGTATTAGACATGAATGGGAGAGCATTCCTATTTCTAAACTGGAGAAACTGGTCTCCTCTGTCCCCAGACGTCTGTTGAGTGTTGGAAGAAGAAGGAGGGATGACACACAGTGGGAAAAATGGACTTGTCCCAACTTTTTTGGATTTGTTGACGCCATTGTAGTGTGCTAAAAGGCTAGGTTAGCTTCAGAGCTCCACTACAGTCATATTTAAATAACGGGTTCTCTCTTTTTCGAGCTACTTACAGATATGTGACAGGGTACTGTGCGTAGATGGTTTAATCAGTGACATGAGACGTTAATTTTCTTTGAAAATCAAAATAAATGTGGTCATTTATTAACAGAATCAAAATTTTACCTCAAAACATTGTACACTTGATTAGACTGGTCTGGTTCTGATTAATAAAACTTGGCACTTTTTACTTAATAAAACAACAGACGTTTCTGAAGATATCTGTTTCAGTTGATTTAAATGAGTAGTTCACTTCAACATTTAGAAATGGTATGAACTAAACACACTTTTGATTTATCAAGATATTGTAAAATAGTGATGATAATATAAAAGAAGAGTGTTCTTTCAATTGATTAGTTCAGGATACAATTAGACAGTCTCTGGATGAGCTAATTTGTATTTCTGGATTCAAATCAATGAAATAACAGTTCCTGTCCCATGAAGGTCTTCAGAGGCAGGTTTTGATCGGAGGCCTAGTCCACTACACCATGAAATTTGGAAACAACAGATTTTTTCCCTTAAAATGATACATTCTCTCAGTTTAAACTTTTGATCTG
>NC_056518.1:748592-754662 GCF_014905685.2 Nematolebias whitei
AAAGGATTTGAGCTGAATGAATTGAGTGCGGTCAGAGAGATATGATTTAAACCAGTCTAACGGAGTACCTGAGATGCCAGTGGAGGTTAGTCTGTTGAGGAGGATAAAATGACAGATTGTGTCGAAGGCAGAACTTAGATCCAGTAAAATGAGGATAGACAGAAGAGCAGAGTCAGCAGCAAGAAGAAGGTCATTAGTTATTTTTATTAGAGCTGTTTCGGTGCTATGGTGGGGGCGAAAACCAGATTGAAACTCTTCATAAATGTTATTGTTGGATAGGTGAGAGTGAAGTTGACTAGCAACGGCTTTTTCAAGAACTTTGGAAATAAAGGGCAGATTAGAGATCGGACGAAGATTACTGAAGTTGGTAAAGTCAAGACCTGGTTTCTTGATGATGGGGGTGATGGCCGCAAGTTTTAAAGCTGTGGGAACAATGCCAGAGGTTAGGGAGGAGTGGATGGTGTTAGTGATGATGGGGAGCAGAGACGGGAGACAGGATTTAACAAGAACTGTGGGAAATGGATCGAGCTGACAGGATGAGGACTTAGACTTGCTAATAATGTCAGCAATGTCATCAGCAGAGGGGAGGGAGAAGATAGAGAAGGGGAGGGAGGGAGGGGGGAGTTCAACATCGATGCTGGGGGCGGTATTTGGTCCAAGGTGTTTAAGAATTGAAAGAATCTTTTCATTGAAATAGGACATCAGAGAGTTGCAAAATTCTGTGGAAACCATGTGAGAGGGTAATGAGTTAGGAAATGAGACTGAACGGTTAAGGAGAGAGAACAAAGTCTTTGAATTGCCAACATTGGAACTGATAATGTCAGAGAAGTAGCTGGATTTGGCTTGAGAAATACTGTCCTTATACTGGATGAAGTGGTTCGCATAGAGTTCCTTGTGAATTGAGAGACCGGATTTCTTATAGAGTCGCTCCAACCTCCGACCTTTGGATTTCAGAGAACGGAGTTCTGGAGTGAACCAGGGTGCAGAGTTGGAGAAGGAGACGGACCGGGTTTTCAGAGGAGCGACAGAGTTAAGGATGTTGGTGAGGCTGTTATTGTAGAATGTGACAAGGTCATCTGGGTTAAAAGAATTGAAGGTGAAGATGGTATTATTAATATGAGACAAAAGAATGTCATGGTTAATATTCTTAATATTACGGAAGGAAAGAGTGCGTTGAGGTTTCTCTGAAGAAAATTTAAGATTGACACTGACTGAAATCATGAGGTGATCAGTAAATGGAAGTTCATCAGAAGAAAAGTTAAGAGGAGAGAGTCCAGAGCAGCATAAAAGTCCAAAGTGTGGCCCTTTATGTGGGTTGGAAAGTTAATGAACTGCTGGAAGCCACAGCTGTCGAGGCAGGATGTGAAGTCTCTGGTGAGGGGGTTGTTGTCTCCATCCATATGAATATTGAAGTCTCCAAGCAGAATAATGTTGGGTGAAAGAGCTGAGAGATGGGCGATTAGAGCAGCAGAGTCATTTATAAAAGAGTTGTTGATTTTGGGCGGACGGTAGAAAGTGGCAAAAACGGTGGGGGTAGGGTCTGAGAGTAGACACACAGTGTGCTCAAAGGAGGGAGAGGGAGGTGTGTGAACCGGCATGACCTTCCAGTTCTCGCGGTGAATTATCGCGAGACCTCCGCGGCCGGACTCGCAGGATTTGGCGATGTAAACAAACCCCGGTGGGGTAGATTCATTCAGGTGGAAAAAGTCATTTTGTTGTTGCCACGTTTCTGTTAGACAAATAAAATCCAGCTTACGGTCGGATATTAGGTCTTGAATAAGCTGACCTTTGCCAGTGAGTGAGCGAACGTTCAGAAGGCCAAACTTTACGGAGAAGGAGTTGGTAGCGACCGAAGCATTAGCCGACCGAGCTAGGCTAGCTAACATGCTACTACTGTGAACGTCATAAACCCCTGTGAACCGCGGAGGTCTCCCAATAATTCACCGCGAGAACTGGAAGGTCATGCCGGTTCACACCGGCGCTAGAATGGTTCCGTTCTTATCTGGGTGACAGGAGTTTTTGTGTTAACTTTGGCAATCATTTATCTGCTTCTGTCCCTCTTTCCTGTGGGGTCCCACAAGGCTCCATTCTTGGACCCCTTCTGTTCTCATTGTATCTGCTCCCCTTGGAGTCAACCCTGAGGAAACATGGTATTTCGTTTCACTGTTACGCCGACGACTCTCAGATCTATCTACCTTTAAAACCAAACAGTTCTTGCTCCATCCTCCCTTTGCTAAAATGTCTTGATGACATCAAGACTTGGATGGCTGCAAACTTCTTGAGTTTTAATGATCAGAAGACTGAGGTCATTGTGTTTAACCCAAGCTCTACCACTGTCACTGATCCTGTAAACCTGCACTCCCTTCAGCCTCATCTAAAGCAGTCAGTTACCAATCTCGGGGTAGTGTTAGACTCTGACTTTAAGTTTAATAAACAGATCAACTCTGTTCTACAAAAAAAGCTTCTTTCAGCTAAGGCAAATAGCAAAGCTTAAGTCCGTTCTGTCCAGATCCGACCTTGAAAAACTAGTCCATGCATTTATTACAACCCGGCTGGACTACTGTAACTCACTTTATGTTGGGGTTAGTCAGGCTTCACTCTCACGTCTCCAGCTCGTACAAAATGCGGCAGCTCGGCTTTTAACAGGAACTCA
The DNA here is from genome assembly GCF_014905685.2 of Nematolebias whitei. NCBI lineage: Eukaryota > Metazoa > Chordata > Actinopteri > Cyprinodontiformes > Rivulidae > Nematolebias > Nematolebias whitei. Next base: position 751,246 of record NC_056518.1, read on the forward strand.
CAGGTTTGAGCACATTACTCCGGTTCTGTCCTCTCTTCACTGGCTTCCTGTGCGTGTCAGAGTTGATTTTAAAATTCTCCTGCTGACATTCAAGTGCATTAACGGCCTTGCACCATCATACCTCTCCGAACTTCTTCATCTTTATGCTCCTTCTCGGGCTTTGAGATCATCAGACCAGCTGCTTTTGGCCGTACCAAAAACCAGCTGAAGCTCAGAGGAGATCGAGCGTTCTCAGTCGTGGGCCCTAAACTCTGGAACAACCTGCCCATCAACATTCGACAGGCCACCTCAGTCTCTGCTTTTAAATCTCTCCTAAAAACACATTTATACTCAGTGACATTTAACACAGGGTGATCGGATTTAGATCTGGTTTTTCTTTGATGCTGATTCTGTTTATGCTTTTGTTATTATTCCTATTTAACACAAGGTCATCTGATCTGATTTAGTATTTCATTGTTTCTGACTGAGTTTATGCTTTTTGTTATTATTTCCTTGACTTTTGACACATTGTGATCTGATTTAGTATTTCATTGTTTCTAATTGTTTTTGGTTTTATATTTTTATTCCATGTGCTGTAAATATATCTTGCTACTTTTTATCTGATGTTGTTATATTTTTGTTAAGCACTTTGGTAACAGTTTCTGTTTTAAATGTGCTCTATAAATAAATCTGACTTGACTTGACTACTGTTAGCGGCCCGAGTATTGTGGCGTGTAGAATGGTGAGAGTCAGGCCAGATGGAGTTTATGGGGTTAGACTTGTCAGCGTGGAGTCTACGGCGGGAGCCACGGTGAATGTATCTCCGGCGAGGATGGAAGGCAATGTCCTGAAGAGGTAGCACAGGTGGCACGGCTGGTAGGAAACAAAGGCGAAGGAGCTCGACCGCTGAGTAATGGAGAAGACCAGACGCCGGGTGGTGGTGGATGAGCAGCTGGAGAGTCCAAAGCAGAGCAGGCAGCAGGTAAAATGGGGGGTTCCGCAGGGGTCCATCCTGGGTCCCCTCCTATTCTCTTTATACCTGCTGCCGCTTGGTGCTATTTTCCAGAAACACAACATGCCCTTCCACTTCTATGCCAATGACTGTCAAATTTACTTCCCCCTAAGACACAATGGTACATGCTCTATTCAACTGCTGCTCAACTGCCTGGCTGACATCAGGGACTGGATGGCTTTAAATTTCTTGAGTTTCAATGAAAAGAAGTCTGAAGTCATGTTGTTCCCTCCCAATGACACGATCACAAACCACTGCATTGACCTTTCTGCTCTAACCCTGTCAGAAAAACAAAGAGTCACTAATCTGGGCGTGATAATGGACCCTTCCCTGAAACTTAACAATCACACAAACATGATTGTTAAATCATGTTTCTTCCAACTGAGGCTGCTGTCTAAACTGAAGCCCATATTTGTCACAGTTTACACTCTGTTTTTCCTTTTATTTATCACTCTGTTCACTGTTTGATATTCTTCTCTGCTCCTCTGGTATTTTCCTCTGCTGCTTCTGACAGCCTGCTGCATGTCACACCTCTCTCTCTCTCTGATTACTGCTGATGGTCTCCACCTGTTTCTGGGTGTATTTATACTTCCTGCTTTCTTCACTCTTTGCCAGATCAACTGCTTGCTTTTGTCACAGTTATCCAGCGTTTCCATAGTCTCACAGCTCTTTGTATCTTGACCCACGCCTGTTTCCTCGACCACGTTTTTTGCCTGCTCCTTTTGTGCCTCAGCCCTTCAGACCTTGTTTATGACCTTTGCACGTTTTTGGATTTCGCCTTCGCCTCTCCCTTTTGGTACTGTCGCCTTTTCGGATCCCGTTAATGAACTCTGCTCGTCCTCGACTACGCCTCTGGATTCTCCTTGGTCCCTTCAGCTCTGTGTCTCTGCTGAGCAGCCCCCGACAACAAGAAAGACACAGTTCCAGCTCTGGACCCGAATCATCAGAAGCTGTTTATTCATTCAATAAACATTTTAAAACCATTCTGAGTTTGTGTGTGGGATCCTCTGCCATCAGATCCTTGACAATATTGTCCAAAAAGAACCTGGAGACAGTAATACATGCATTCATTACATCTAGGCTTGATTACTGCAATTCACTCCTGTTTGGTATCAGTCAGACCTCCATTGCACGACTACAACTGGTCCAGAATGCAGCAGCCCGATTTTTAACCAGTACAGGCAAAAGAGAGCACATTACACCAGTTTTGGCCTCACTGCACTGGTTACCGGTTCACTTTCGAATCCAGTTCAAAATACTCATGTATGTCTACAAATCACTGAACAGTGTCGCCCCCCCCATCTCTCTGATCTGCTACAACCGTATGTCCCACCACGCTCCCTGAGGTCAGCGGACCAGTTGCTCCTCACAGTTCCAGGAACTCGTCTTAAGCGCAGAGGTGACAGGGCCTTCTCTGTAGCAAGACCAAGACTTTGGAACGAGTTACCTCTGTTTGTCAGACAGGCCCCCTCCCTCTCAGTTTTCAAGTCCCGTTTAAAAACTCACTACTATTCAGTAGCTTTCAACAATACCAGATGATCTGTGTTTGGATCCTGTATGCTCCACACTGGTTAGTCGTCATTATCTGCATTGTTTTTATGTCTATATTCTGATTTACCTCATTTTGTTTTTTGCTTGGTGTGTTACCTGTTGTTCTGTCTGTACAGCACTTTGGTTGGCTTTGTAGCTGTTTTAAGTGCTTTATAAATAAAGTGGTATGGTATGGTAAATCCTAATGAACCGCATGGCTGATATTGAGACGGATCAGAGACTTGATGTAGTGGAAAAGGCAGGACGGACTGAATAAAACAGAAAAAAGCAAAAAAAAACACGACGAGCAGCGGCAGCCAGGATGCGCCAGCGTTCGCTCACCGGAAGGAAGAGATTTTAAACAGACAAGGACCTTAACATTCAGGCCCATTTCTTAAAAAGAATAGTTGAAGGTAAAAGTACCTGGCATATGGGGTTCTTGTACTGATTGAAAAGTGTCTGCAGCTTCAGATGTTTGGCAGCGGCCAGCGCTCGGATCTGAGTGTACGCAGACACGGACACCGTGGACGACTTGGACAGAAGACAGTGAAGCAGACGCAGCAACGAGAACGACACCAGATTACCCTGAGAGGCTCTAACAGAAGAGGAGGGAGGGATGGAAAGTTTTAATTAAAGTGGTAATAGCTGTCAAAATACACAACTTTTAATTGGTTTTCATATAATTTTTTAGATAAGTCTATCATCTATGATAAGAATAATCACTAAATACACAACATTCACTACCAAAGTACCATAAATTGTAATATATGAGCTAAATCAGCACGACCATGTTTTGTTGCCAACAATTATGATGGAGCTGAAAGAAAAGCCAGAAATTAATTAATTAATTTCGTTCGTTCGTTCGTTCGTTCGTTCGTTCGTTCGTTCGTTCGTTC
>NC_056518.1:754672-784246 GCF_014905685.2 Nematolebias whitei
TTCGTTCGTTCGTTCGTTCGTTCGTTCGTTCGTTCGTTCGTTCGTTCCTTCCTTCCTTCCTTCCTTCCTTCCTTCCTTCCTTCATTCATTCATTCATTCATCCATTCATTCATTCATTCTATCTTTACCCGCTATGTCTGTTATTTGTTATAGATATAGTGTTTATTAAAGTATTAACACAAGTATTGTTGTAGAATATAGAGGCCTTTTCTATTTATTTTTTCTTGCACACACCAGTTCTATTTCGTATAGGCTTCGCCCTTTAAGGCTGTCGCTTAGTGGGTTTATCCCGTTATGCGAAGCATTAGCACTGAAAATTTTAGTCCACGCCCACCTGCTGTGTGGGCCCCACCCGGTCCGTATAAATTACGTTAAGAGCGGGAAATAGGCTCCCATTTTTTCTTCAGCGAGCTAAATAGCATTGTCAGAAGAACAAAGAAGGAAAATTATGTAGATGACCAACCTTTGTTAAGGATGCTTGGCCCGGCAGTCGACCTCCAGTCGTCCGGTGAGTTCTCCTCCCCGAGGAGAAGCTGACGAGCAGTCTTATTTCAAGGTAAGCGCCGAGGAATATTTCTCAGTGACAGGTCACTACACGCTGGACAACGGCATCTTGTATTTTTCCTCTTATCGCCGACCCTCGGAGCGAATCGGATGGTTCCTCCGGGACAGGCGCGTTCAGCTGCAGCCCCCACTGCTCAATCCCTCCTGGGGAGCGTAGTGTCGGTGGAGGGGGGCTGAGTGAATGCTCACCCCATCCCACCTCGTTTCGCATCAGCGATCACACCGCTCCCGGCCGACGGCGCCCTCAGGGGTTGCCCGGCGTAACCCAGGAGGCGGCTGACATGAAAGGACCCCTTTTTTACGTCCTATGCCTTTCCCGCTAGTTCGGATGATCCGGCGGGAAGGTTGTTTACTGGGCTCCATTCCGGCTCACCGCCTTGATCCATATGGCCTCGTGTTCCCAACAGGACGTCCTACAGGCGAGGCCACAGACGGGTTTTTTCCTGGTAGATTGGGGGAGCCGGTCTCCACAGTCCGCACCCATCCCCAGAACAGGGGTTCACTGAGCAGAAAGTCCCTCCGTGCCCCCTGGAGCCGAGCCTGATGGACCAGCATTCCGTGCCTCCGGTTAGCATAATCGAGACGGTGACACCGCTCTCCAACTGAGCTCACCAGCATGTGTTCCACACGGCCGCAGCGAACAACACGTTACGCTGTTGGCGTACAAGTTCAGAGGCGGGAAGAGACGTGGCCCTCTGTCCTTCAGCTCACTCCGCTCGTAGCGGCTGCTTGCTAACGACGCTGCCGGCCCCTGCAGTATGCTCCGTCTATAGGGCAGCTGATGTCATCCTCAACCGGTGCGCCTCTTTTGCTGTCTGCCGCCCCGCATCGCAGCCGGAGAATGAGGTCCCAGAGGTTCTCCTGGCTCGTCACTCCACCTTCCTCTCAGGAGAGATGCAGGAGTTTGTTGGTGATCCTCTTTTCATCAGCGAGAGATCATTTCAAGATGCTCCACGGCTGCTCAACGCCTCCCCAGCTCTGCTACGCCAGCCCCTCCCGTCAGACGTCCTCGGCAGCCGGAAGTTCATTTGTTTTCCCGGACTTCGCCAACAGGGGGCCCTCCAGGACAACAAACAGAGCTCAACGGAAGGTAACCAGGTGTCCGGTCGTTGGAGGTGTGTTGATGACACTGTGAAATAACATCATTTTATGATGAAGTGTCCTTTAGCCAGGCTGTCAGCATGGTTATCTGACAAGCGGCCCCATCACACACACTCATTACGAATGAGCCTTTTTTAAGGTTGTTTTCATTCACTGTCATCGGTGCCGATGCGCGCCCCCGCGGCATGAAAGCGCGCACGCAGCTCTCAGCGCCCGCTGTTCAAGCCATCGTTCACGTGAGACCACGGTACGAGCTCAGCAACGTATCTCGCTCTCGGCAGAAGCGACACACGTTTTGTCATTGTAGTGGTGTCAACGCGCGCTCCCGCGGCGTTAGCAGTTTCACAAGCCTCACAGCGGCTCTGCTCCTTTATCCTCAAAGAAGATTTTCTGAATTAATACTGCAGCTCGTGGAATCACTCAAAAGCTCACGTGATTCGCAGCAAACAATGAGCGTGTTTCTGCAGACCGAGCCAGTGGTAACCCCGCTCCACCGATGGCGCGCGGTGCCTCCTTACCGCACCAGTGCCAACGCGCGCCCCCGCGGCAATCCTGGCTTAAAGCGCCGCATGAGGACGCACACACACGACCCTTCAGGGCGCGTCGGATCATATGTGCACCCGCTTCCCGAGTGTTACATGGAGAAGCGGCACACAACATGAACACAACACATGAGCTGTTTTCCCGCAGCAACACACAACGTCTTGCACTCTCACTCAGCGCGCTCCAGTTCACATCAGCATGTATGTGAGTTTTCACAGCATAAATGCGTGCCCGCTTTATAGCTTATAAACGGGTGGCAATGAACGCGCGCTTCCAGACGGATGGGCGAACCGTTTTCATCCGGGATTCACGCTGCAGTTCAGCTCAAACCCCGGTGTGGAGGAACTCTGTGACGTTTTTTTCTGTCATTTATGAACAGATCTCGTCCCCTCTAGCAGAAGCTCAGGAAATTATTTTTTAAATGTAATTTCTAGAGTCTCAGATGGAGAGGAAACGCAAGGTCTCTCTTATCATTTCCTGGTCCCAATGAACCGGAAAGATGAGATTTATTCTAGATTATCAATTTCTGAGCTGTGAGAAACAACACTCCATTATGCGCCCGAGCCGCTTTAATTCTGCGTTATCTGGACACCTGCTGCTGCTGAGCAGCTTGTACAGACCGGTGGCAGCAGTGCAACTCACGTGAACCGGTTGAGTGATATCAGCTGTTTTCCGTCAGCAGACCTACATCACACACATTTAATAAGCTGTGGAGCTGCTGTGGCTCTCCACACAGCAGCTTTTTAAAATGTTTTTGGAGTGTCGCACGGGATCTTTGAATGTGACTCAACACTGACCTTGAGCTGCAGAATCATCAGAGTTTTTGATTCTAAGACAGCAAGTGACTGTTGCATACATACTAGCAGGAAATGTAGGCATTTTTCAACCCATGTGCCACATTGTGAGACGGATACTGTGTGCGGCACACCCAATCTGCTCTCCATTGGAGTGGGTACATCTCATGTATTCCACCCAGAACTAGGACTCAGACACGGTAGAATCCTGCCAGCGTCTGCGGACGTGTAGCAACACGAGAGAACGCGCAGTGTCAATTATAATTATCGTGGAGCCATAGGACGATCCACCGCTGGGTGGACGTGCCTGCTCACAGCCTGTGGTCGTAATGCCTTTCACCTTCTTCTCTCCCTCTGGTATCACGGTTTTCTGAACCGAGCTCAGGAGGAGGGACTGGCAGCCCCTCTGCCCCAAGTGCGTGAACGCATCATGGTTCCCAGGCCTACAACATTTGTTATCAGGGCGCTCGTGGAACCTGCCGTGGAAGGAGGACGCTTCCCTCCAGGCGGGAGGAACGATCAGGAATTAATCTGAATAGGCCAGCACCTGTGGTTTGGCCGCTATACGGATCTTTTGAGAGGATGGATCTCTCTCAAGATGTAGTGCGTACGATTCAGGAGTCACGTGCTGCAACCACCACAGCGCTGTTCACATCAAGTGGTCAGTTTTTCAACGCTGCTGTATAGAAAGGCGTAGAGGCCACTTCATGTCCACTGGACGACATGCTGTCTTTCTGCAGCAGCCGAGGGACAGAAACCTGGTGTCCAGCACGACTATTGTATGCTGCAACCGTGTTTTCTTCTTGTCTCAAAGTTGTCGTAGACAGAACAACCTTTAATCATCCTCTGACGGAGCATTTTGTCTCAGATTGATATAGCAGCTGTGGGCCTGTTGTGACACGGGAAACGCTCAGTGTCAATTATGCGCTTCTCGGAGCCCATGAGACGAACCACCGCTGGGGGGTGGATGCGTTTGTCCACAGTCCATGGCCCAAAATGCTTCTGTACGCATTTTTCTCCACCTCCTCTGATCTTACGGTTCTTGAACCGAGCTCAGGAGGAGGGATTGACAGCTCTCCTGGTGGCCCCGAGCGCATGGGTGCACCATGGTTCCCAGCCCTGAAACGCCTGCTGTCGGGGTGCCCGTGGAAACTGCCGTAGAGGGAGGACGCTCTCCTCCCAGGCAGGAGGAGCGACCAGGAGTTACCCAGAAATAGGCCAGCACCTGTGGGTCTGGCCGTTGAACGAATCCACTTAGAGAGGATGGGTTGCCCACAGGATGTAATGTGCACAATTCAGGTTTCTCGTGGTGCATCTACCACAGCGATGTACGCATCAAAGCGGACAGCTTTTCAGTGCTGGTGTACAGAGAAGGGTGTAGAGGCCACCTCATGTCCATTAGGTGGCATGCTGTTCTTTCTGCAGCAGCTGATGGACAGAAATTTGCATCCAGCACGTTTAAAACGTACACTGCAGCCATCTCTTCCTGACATGAAGGTTTCTGAGACAGAACAGGTTTTACCAACTGCTGATGAAACGTTTTCTAAAAGGTGTACAGAGACGCAGGCCTGTCTCACACCCACTTGTTTCCAGTGGGATTTAATACTGGTCCTGCAGGTCATGATCAAAGCTTCATTTGAGTCTTTGGATCAGGTTCCACTTAAATTCTTGTCTCTTTAAACAGCCCTGCTGCTGGCTTTAACATCCGCTAAGAGAGTGAGTGTTTTATCTGCCCTCTCTGTCGCTCCGTCATGTCTCAGAAATTAGGCTGACGGCAGCTCAGCTGATTTTAGATCAACCCAGCTTTTATGCCTAATACATCACGAGCTCTTTTAATCAAGAGCGATATCGTTGGAGGGGTCGTTCTCCCCCCCCCCCCCCCACACACACAGATCAGAAGAAGTAACGTCTTTTTATCTCCTCTGTCCTGTGCGGGCGTTGACGTGTTACATAGCGTGCACAGCTGCAATGCGTCAACATTTGTTTGCGCATTATAGAGATGCATCTGCAGGTCGCCCGTTATCCACCCAGCGCTTGTCACACTGGCTGTGTGAGGCTATTTCTGAAGCCTACAGAGCATCAGATTTAGAGTCTCCTGTCAACCTCAGAGCACACTCTTATCAGGGGTATCGCATCTTCGACTGCGTTGCATAATGGTATGTCAATGCAGGACATTTTGCACTGTGGCCGCGTGGTCAACACCCTGCTCATTTATTCGCTTTTATTTAGGTGATGTGACGGCTCGTTCCATGACACATTCTGTCCTTAGTGTTTTAACAGAATGAATATTATTGTTTTCATGGAACTCCGTTTTACTCACATCTGTCTGCATGCATTACAGTGTGAGATGTTATCAGTCACAAGTTGTGACTGTTATTTGGTTCTATAGTCATTAATCAGTTCATCTGATTAATAATCAGCTCTCTTGTTATTATTAATCTGTTCATACGGTTCAGCTGTAAACCGGTTGGTTCATGGCTCTTTTCAGCATTTTTCCCTCCCCGTTGATGTTTCCGGGGCGTTCATGCATTCAGAATGCATAGTTACACAACATGCGTCTGTGCATGGCACACATAATTACGCAATGCGTAATTACGCACATGGGAGCTGAGTGATTAGACTTTTTTGGGCAAGCTTCTGCTTCATACGGTGTTCGAATGGACCCAGTGAGGCAATGACCACATCTGCTTCGCCCTTAACCCACTAAGCGACAGCCTTAAAGGGCGAAGCCTATACGAAATAGAACGTTGGTTACGTACTGTAACCCCAGATTCTATGAGTATAGGCGTAGCCCTTTAAGCGTCGGGCCTCACTGGCTCCTAAATGGCTGAAGAAAAAAGCTATTTTGGGAGCCGATTTCCCGCTCTTAACGTAATTTATACGGACCGGGTGGGGCCCACACAGCAGGTGGGCGTGGACTAAATTTTTCAGTGCTAATGCTGCACATAACGGGATAAACCCACTAAGCGACAGCCTTAAAGGGCTACGCCTATACTCATAGAATCTGGGGTTACAGTACGTAACCAACGTTTTATTCTGGTGTGTAGTGCAGGTGAGTGTTAAATCGCTCCGTCATCAGCGACAGCATGACTCAGCTTAATTTTGCATGACTTTCTTTTATGTCTAAATTAAATAACCTTGTTCTATATTTTTCCACAAAATTTTGCTCTAAAAATATTTTTATTCATCTGTATAATAGCCTATCTTTAGAGTTGATTTTTTAGGCTATTCGTTTTGTACGTTAATATCCATTTGGTGACTTGTTAACAAAAACAAATCTTATATCTTCCTTTAATTACGTTAATAAAACTCTCATGTCAAACTGATTTGCTTACAAAAGCAGTAAAAGCTTAATTTTAAAAAAAGTCAGTTTTTTTTTAGTTCAGCCCTCTAATTACCGGTAATCCGTTGGGTCCGGGTAGGGCTCGGGAAAAAAAACTACGGGCTCGGTCCGGATTTATTAGGCCCTAATGCAACTTTTTTCCACGGCTACACTGAGACCGACCATGTCAGTTTGGTAACGGGGGAAGTTCTTTCACGTCACGCGCTCAAGTCTCCTCCAGTAACTGAAAAAAGTAGCGAGACTTGTCGCTAGTTGCTGTTTTGAAATAAATAAAAATATTTACTAAAGCTGCTTAAGGTGTCTGAAAAGTTGCTAAACGTAGTGAGAATTTGGCGTATTGTTTTATACTATTAGTGCTTAGTGTTTTTAGTTTAGCATATTTCTTAGTTCATGTCTTGGATCTTTTTACTGTTTTTCTTTACAATTTGTATTTTTGTTGGCTGTAACTGGAACCCTGTGTACATAGTTTCATTCCACCTCATGTACCACGTGTGATGTGAATGACAATAAAGACACTTTGAATCATTGACCAACAAAGTCCATGCTCAATAATTCAGGTATACAATCCAACAATTTTCAGTGAGGTCATCTGGACCATCTTAGCACCAGCATAACTGGTTTGTTCCAATTTGGAGTAAGCTGTTGGGAGAAAAATCGTTTTGTATTGTGTGTTTCCTTGACTGATGAAGCCTTCTGGATGAAAGGTGAAATGTTTCAGCAAAAAAAGAAACTGTCCAGATGACCTTGAAACTGGCTAAGTTAGCTTACTGGCATCAAACAGTAACAGACTACTGGAGTAATCTATGCATCGATTCCTAGCACATCTATCGAGTTTTAAAATTTCACGTCGAGTATTCGTGGTGACGTCATTACGTCACCGTTACGTCATCGCGTCATGTGTCATGTGATCCGCACCGGCGTGGGTTACAAAATGGATTCCTCCAAGCAGACGGATGGAGCAGAGCAGACCCAGTCTTGACAAACAGGTAGAAATGCATCAATAGTCTGGAAATATTTCACTAAAGATGAATCTTCTGGTTCAACTACCGTAAGGAAACAGAAAATGAATCAACTTCCTGACTGTTTGGAGCTCGTTGTGAACCGGTGTTACACCATATTCTGTGACCGTAGGGGGCGGTGTTGCATGCACTGTTGCAGGTCACAGAATATGGTGTAACACCGGGTCCAATGACCGAACCAGATCCAGCATCCTCTGACCTTGTTTCACAAACAAAAAGCAAAAAATATTAATCCCTAAACCTATAAAAAAAAAAATATATATATAAACATATTAACCCCTAAAACTAAACTTATTGCACACCACAGCTGGCGATGGTGTGGGGTGGTGGACCCCCCCCACTATTTTTAATTTTGTTTTTGACGTGCTGCACGTTTCTTCACGTTTGCAGCTTAATAATAAAAACTAATAGTTTAGTTTTTCCTGTGACTTATTTGCTGTGTGATAAATGGTGGGAGCATAATATACTCTCCCAATGTTTTGTTGGTCTTTTGTTGTAAATAATGACCTTTTTTGCAGTTTTATTTATTTGTTTATTTTTGCATCTATGACGTCATCAAATACTCGAGTTGTATTATGTTAATGTTGAGTTTAAAAATTATGTAGTCGTTCAACCCCGTGCTCTGACGTACATCACTCTTTTTCAAATGTGGTACTATGCATTTGGTTTATGAGCCATATTTATTTTATCACAATGACAAAAAAGACATAAATGTGTTGCTTTATTTTTTCTTTTTTTTATTTACCCTTTATTTATCCAGGTATTCTCATTGAGCCACAAGAACTCATTTTCATGAGAGACCTGTTTAGGGAGCACATGTGGTTAAGGGCCTTGCTCATGGGCCCAGAGTGGGGCAAATGAGGGTGGGGGCAGGTGTGGGTGCTTCAACTACTCCACCCACATTTTTTTTATGTTGTCAGTACAGGGGCTTGAACCGGCAATCTTCCGATCACAGGCCCACCTTCTCTAACCTCTGCGCCACCACTCCCCCTAAATTAAAGGTGTGCACACAAAATAGGATTATTTTTAATCCCTAAAGCCTAAATGAAAATGAATTTAAGGTGTAAGAAGGTTGCTGCTGCAGCAAGATTACACAAAAATAGACAATTTATTTGCAGAAAAAATGTACAGTACTAAAAGAACGAGCGTTGGTACCTGCCAATTTCTCCAGTAGTAAGAATGAGGGTGTTACGTAGGTCGTCATCTCTGTTAGCCTTAGCATTGTTGAATGCCTCTTTCAGCCGCAGAACAAGAAGCTGAAACAGCAAACAGAAACTTACACATCACCAGCCTCCTCATCACATTAAACATGGAGTACAAACAAGCCACAATCCCCACAAAATGTATGTACCAAGTCAATATTAACAATAAAGCTTTTTTGTTTCATTGCTGAAATCTCTCACCTCATTCAGAGCACCCTGCTCTGAGTTTGTAGCACTCTCTGTTAGCAAAAAACGCATCGACTGGCTGAAACGTATTCTAACCAGAGGATCTGGATCCTCCATGAGGCCAATCAGTGCACAGAGAACTGCTCTGGAATCACTGTCCCCACCAGTCAGGTTCACATGCTGGCAGAGGTGAGGAAGAGCTTCCAGAAACACTGAAAAAGTCAAACATTTGAGATTAAAATTGTTTAAAATTGCAGAATTACTTCTGGCTTTCCTACAAACCGGATTCCAAAAAAGTTGTGACACTAAACAAATTGTGAATAAAAACTGAATGCAATGATGTGGAGGTGCCAACATCTAATATTTTATTCAGAATAGAACACAAATCACAGATCAAAAGTTTAAACTGAGAGAATGTTTCATTTTAAGGGAAAAATCTGTTGTTTCCAAATTTCATGGCGTCAACAAATCCCAAAAAAGTTGGGACAAGTCCATTTTTACCACTGTGTGGCATCCCCCCTTCTTCTTCCAACACTCAACAGACGTCTGGGGACAGAGGAGACCAGTTTCTCAAGTTTAGAAATATGAATGCTCTCCCATTCATGTCTAATACAGGCCTCTAACTGTTCAATCGTCTTGGGCCTTCTTTGTCGCACCTTCCTCTTTATGATGCGCCAAATGTTCTCTATAGGTGAAAGATCTGGACTGCAGGCTGGCCATTTCAGTACCCGGATCCTTCTCCTACGTAGCCATGATGTTGTGATTGATGCAGAATGTGGTCTGGCATTATCGTGTTGAAAAATGCAGGGTCTTCCCTGAAAGAGATGACGTCTAGATGGGAGCATATGTTGTTCTAGAACCTGAACATAGTTCTCTGCATTAATGGTGCCTTTCCAGACATGCAAGCTGCCCATGCCACAAGCGCTCATGCAACCCCATACCATCAGTGATGCAGGCTTCTGAACGGAGCGTTGATAACAACTTGGGCTATCCTTGTCCTCTCTGGTCCGGATGACATGGCGTCCCAGTGTTCCATAAAGAACTTCAAATCGTGACTCATCTGACCACAGAACAGTCTTCCATTTTGCCACACTCCATTTTAAATGACCCCTGGCCCAGTGCAAACGTCTGAGCTTGTGGAGCTTGCTTAGAAATGGCTTCCTCTTTGCACTGTAGAGTTTCAGCTGGCAACGGCGGATGGCACGGTGGATTGTGTTCACTGACAATGCTTTCTGGAAGTATTCCTGAGCCCATTCTGTTATTTCCTTGACAGTGGCATTCCTGTTTGAGGTGCAGTGACGTTTAAGGGCCCGGAGATCACGAGCATCCAGTAGAGTTTTACGGCCTTGACCCTTACGCACAGCGATTGTTCCAGATTCTCTGAATCTTTTGATGATGTTATGCACGGTTGATGATGATAACTTAAAAGTCTTTGCTATTTTACGCTGGGTAACACCATTCTGGTATTGCTGCACTATCTTTCTGCATAACAATGGTGGAATTGGTGATCCTCTTACCATCTTGGCATCTGAGAGACACTGACACTCTGAGAAGCTCTTTTTATACCCAATCATGTTGTCAGTTGACATAATTAGTGTTAATTGGTCTTCCAGCTGTTCGTTATATGCTCAATGTCCTTTTTCCAGCCACTTATTGCTACTTGTCCCAACTTTTTTGGGATTTGTTGACACTGTGAAATTTTGAATCAACATATTTTTCCTTTAAAATGTTACATTTACTCAGATTAAACTTTTGATCTGTCATCTATGTTATATTACGAATAAAATATTGACATTTGCCATCTCCACATCATTGCATTCAGTTTTTATTCACAATTTGTTTAGTGTCCCAACTTTTTTGGAATCCGGTTTGTATTTGCACATTCAATTTAAGATCAAGTAAAACCAAAGTACCTTGTTTAACATGGCTTGTAGCTTGTGCTCTGACTAAAGGAAGAAAAGGTCTAACAACAGACGCCTTGAGGGATGGCACTGTCTTCCCAGCATGCTCTGCTGCAAGGCTGCAGCCGAGGCAGAGAACTTTGGGAGGACAGGTGGAGTCTTGGGTGATGCCACACAGCTTGGAGTGTTCTGATTGGATGCAACTCAGCTGGCCAACAGTCCTGGCAAGCTCCAACTTCACCTTTTCTGACTTGTCCTCCAGCATGGAGCTGAAAGACCCAACGCAGCGCAATACATCAACTAATTCATGACAACAGTGTTCTTAACACGTAACAGAAGTTGTACTCACAGCAGAGCGGTGTGGATGAGGTTGTGGTGCGAGTTTCCAAGGTGGTGAAGAAGAACAGGGAAGACTTTGACAGCTGCAGCCCTCACCACTTCGCTCTCACTCCGCAGGGTGTTTGTAAAGACACAAACACGCCAGCTGTCACACGCACCGTGGTGCAGAAAGGCCAGCAGCGACACACAACTGGCCTGGACTTCAAAAGCTAAAAACACAGGTTTGGTGTTACTTTACAAGTCATGCCAAAAGACTCTGAAAACCATTTTAGCAAAAAATACACAACAAGGGACAAGGGAACAAGAAACACCAACACAAGAGAAAACGGTGACAACATGTGTAGATATTTAGAATAAAACAAAAAGATTAGAGATGTGGCAGGTTCCTCACAATAACAGAAGCTGAGTCTTTGAGCCAAAGCAGGCAGCCAGGAGGGAGCTCTTGAGCTCTTAAAGGCTGACACAGACTGATTCTCACACACCCAAGGAAGAGAAAGCAGAGCACACGCCCTCTGCTGGAGCCCATCCTCAACCTGGACGCTCACTACACACAGAAAAACATGAGCATCAGCTCTCTCCTGTGATGGAAAAAATGAGCTTTGGACAGTTTTAGAGCCAAGACAAGAAAATGATGAAAACTGATCATCACAGAGTCTTTAGCTGAATCAAAACAAATAACTAAAAGTGTAACCTGTATCCTGACCCACACAGCTGCTTATCCTTACATGTCAAGTACAGAATAGAGTCCAGGATCCTGATTGTGGCCTGGAAAGCAGCCTGAAAGTAGCTCTGATCAGAAACAGGTCTAGAGAATCCTTCCAACACTGACTGGCAGCTCTTCAGCACTCTGCTCAAAGTCTCCGTGGACGCCCAGAAAACAGGACACGAACTGTGGACAACAAAACAAAAAATACAAAAATGACTACGATGAGCAAATAGCAGGGGAGAAAATCAGCACAACAGCTGCTAAATCAGCACAATACAAGCTAAAAATAGCAAAGCAATAACTAAAAGTAGCAACATCGTAGCTAAAATTAGTAAAATGCTAATTAACTTTGGTGAAATGGATCCAAAAATTATTCAACAGATGCTAAAACTAAAACTGTCAAAATAAAATGACCATTTAATCCTAACAGTAGATACAATTATCAAACAAATGCTAAAGCTAAAAGAACCTAAACAAAATTAGCAAAATAGTAGCTGAAATTAGCAAAAGGTATGCTAAAGCTCAAATTTGGTTGGCTTTGTAGCTGTTTTAAGTGCTTTATAAATAAAGTGGTATGGTATGGTAAGGAACTCAAAAGATCACAAGGTTTTTCTATAGAGAATTTCATTTTAAATTGAGATCAATATTTCAATAAATTAAGGCGTTACATAAACCAAAAGTCATGGCAGATTGTTCCTGACTGAGCTGAATGTTTTGATACGTGAATTAGAGGAGCACAACATATCGAAGATTTATTGTCATTACAATATAAAGTGAATGCAATAGTAATATTGAAAGAACTGCATCTAATCATAAGCCATCATATTCCAAATATGATTTAAGTTCAGTTAGGGAATGATATTTTTGGTCAATCCATCCAACTCTTACTGGTCTTGATGCTCACACCTGGTTAAAATGATAGTGATGATCCAAGAGAAAGTGAGGAGTGAAGACAATGTGGGTTTATCACAACTGATATCTCGTCATCACAACATCAAACTTCACTTCACTTCACCACTTGCTCTCGACGAGATCGGATGCTTCCCTCCCTCTCCGCTTTGCTTTGCTGCTCTGTCTGTCTGTGAAACTGCTTCTGAGCCTCTCTTGCATCTTCCGAACCATAATTATGGACTTGTTTTGATCAGTTGGTCCCTCAACTCAATTTACAACATTTCTTCGAAAAGAAGACAGGCTTTAGGCGAGCCGATTTACCCTGTTGGCACACACGCAGCTGGATATCTCATCGACTGGAAGACTTGATGATGTGTCTATCTCTGCTGCCATCTGTGGATTTTAAGGACGCATATTTAATTGGATTTACGATAACTGGTTTCTGCTTTTTGGATTCGGCTGGTTGCTGGTTTTATCTACAATCAAGGAAGACGTTGGCAGCAAATTTGGACCCGATCACGCTGCTTGCCTTTATGATGGCTTGGCTCGTGCCTCGAGTACCCAGACTCAAAAGCTTTGGGCAGAATGGATCAGATCTCTGGGATTTTATTCAGTCACGTTCCATCGGTGTGGCCATGTTATTTTGGACATTTCGGAACTGAGTGGACCAACACAGACTCAAGGTAGATGTCATTAAGTTCTGCCTGTGCCCAAAACAACTGTATGTTTATCTAATTTGGCTCCCTTGGCTGTCCTTGAAGGCCATCTTATCCGAATTCGCCTGGAGAAAATGTGATCTAACGCTCACCACCCCCTCCCTGAGGAATTTCCAATTGATAACCAGATGAACCAGCTGAATAAACTTTATGTCACCATTTCAGGATTCTTGGATTCTCATAGATGTTATCCTTGGCCATTCCTTGACATACCTCGAGAATGTTTATGGATCTCACCGGAGGACATTGACTGATTAGTGACCTCGAGAGCATCTAAAAGCGTTGTTGACCGCTCTCATCTCTGACTGCAGAATGTCTATGTAAATATGTGCTTGTTTGTGCAAGGTGTTTTTTTAATATTAGAGGGGTTTTTTCTCAGGCAAGAAAAAAAAAGTCTGATAGGAATTATTTCGCCTCTAACTCCAACATGTGTCCAGTTAACCACTGTTTTTGTCTGTCCAAGCAGGTCTCACTTGTAAATGAGTCTTTGAGGCTCACTGTGATTTATCTGTTTAAATAAAGGTTGAATGAAAAAAACAATAATATTGTGCATCATAAGTTTTTCTATTATTGTGCAGCTTTAATATAAATGGTTAAAATAACAAGGAAGTAGTTTGATTGAAAAAACAAGCATATGTATTAGAGCCCGGCCGATATGTCGGTAGGGCCGATAATTTAGGCCGATATACGCATTTGGAGACATATCACAGTATTTTCCCTATCGTTATACAAGCGGGGCACCCCGCCCCATTAACAAAACCGAGCACCCTGCCTATCAAACCAAATAATGCGCACCCCCCATACACATTGGGGGCATAATGCTAAGCTTGCAGTGTGCAATACAATACAGGCGCACTAGCTATCATTATAGCTATGCTGATGCATGCTCAATAATCCAGGTAGAAAAATCCAAAAAAGTTCAATCTGGTCCTCTGGACATTCAAAGAAACAAAAAACAAAACAAAGCAAAACAATATAGAAACGTTTCGTCTCTCATCCGAGAGACTTCCTCAGTCTGAGGTGCTGTTTTCAGCTCAGTCTCTTAAATAGCACCTTCTCAGAGTGGATCAACCAGTTTGCTGCTGACAACCAAAACCAGCTGATCACATGCTCAAGAAGGACCATCAGCCTAACAATGGATCATTAGCACACTGATGGCTGTTTACTGTTCACAGAGGGCTGAGTGATACTAGCAATCACAGCATTGTAAGAGGGGGACAGTTGAACCTGGAGGCTCCACCCCTGTTTAATGATGGACGGTTTCTTTTCACAAAGATGGCCTCCTTTACTCCTCTCTCAAACCATCGTTCCTCTCTGTCCAGGATGTGAACATCTTCATCCCTGAAAGAGTGACCTCTGACCTGGAGATGAGTGTAGACCGCAGAGTCCTGGCCTGATGATGTTGATCTTCTGTGCTGGTCCATCCTTTTGGCCAGTGGCTGTTTAGTTTCCCCGATGTAAGACTGATCACCCTCCTGACACTGAACAGCATACACAATATTACTCTGTTTGTGCCGGGGGACTGGATCTTTGGGATGAACCAGTCTTTAATGTATTTTGGGGTTTAAAAGCCATGGTGCTATTTAAGAGACTGAGCTGAAAACAGCAACTCAGACTGAGGAAGTCTCTCGGATGAGAGACGAAACATTTCTATATTTTTTTGCTTTGTTTGGTTTTTTTGTGTGTGTTTTTTTTTTTAATGTCCAAAGGACCAGATTGAACTTTTTGGATATCATTATAACTAGTTATAGCTAAAGGGTTCACGCTGAACCCTCACACTGAAAGACCTCACGCGCTCGAAAACTGCCGGTACAAAACAGCATGAAGCTCAGTTGCATCCCTGACCCCACCTTGCTCATCCACACACCCCACCCCCATTGACAAAACTCACAGACAAGATGAGCGCCCCGCCATGGCAAGGTATCTAGGGGAAACACTGTATCGGCGATAATGGTCCCATTATGCGCCGATATAAACACTAGTAGGTCTGTCACGATAACAAATTTTGCTGGGCGATTAACTGTCTCCGAAATTATTGCAATAAACAATAATATTGTTTGAAATTTGACAATAATTAGTAATTATTGTCAAATTTAAGAAGAAATTTTTAATTTTTTGAGTGTAGTACCTTTGTTTGACCACCAGATGGCAGTATAAGAATGTCTGAACTGAAGGATGGATAGTGAGGGAGCGAGCAGCGTGTCTCTTGATGAAAATGGAAGGGACATCACATGGGCTTGTCTTCTTCCTTGTTTTCGGTTCTCAATATGGTGGACGCTCGGTGTGGTTTGAGCTCTTTAGCATTTTTCACACAAAGCTTTTAATAAATAAATCAGTAAACAAGTTCTCAGCTTCTTTTTGCAGAGAAAAACAACTTTATACATGAAGGCACAAGTTTCAACCGTGAATTTTGGAGCTTCAACAAGACAGGTTTTTCCCCAAGGTCGACCTGTTAGCTTAGCTCGTAGCTTAGCTTCTCAGCTTAGCTGCTTTTAACAATACAAAAACGTGATTTTGGATCGTCAAAATGGATTTTAAAGAAAAAAGAGAAAGGGAGGGGTCAGTGAAGAGCACTAGAGTTGAGTCTTTTGTCATCCGGTGTATTCAGTAGAAAGAGAGAGACACAAAGAAACAATAAAGCCAATAAATTAAAATTAACAACCTCATTTTAATTGATCATGCGATTAATTGATTTATTGTTTATCGTGACAGACCTAATAAACACTTCTAATTTTCACGCCTAAAATTCTGGAACCGGCTGTAATTGTACAATGTATCCAGCAGAGGGAGCATGAAGACTTTCAAGTCATGGCCGTTCACTTAAGTTTCATTTTCAGCACAGCCGAAGCAGAGAACAATATTTAGCTGAACAGAGCATTGTACGTTTATTTTAACTGATCTGTAAAATAACTCAACAATAAGTTCTCTTCAATCCTCCAACCTGCTTGTCATTAGCTACGTGCCTCTCAGGTTAGCAAGCTAACGTTTAGAGAACCTAGCATAGGCTATTGCCTTGCAAAACTTTAACCAGAACAATAAATTTAACGTAGCGGTAAAATATACATCAGTGTTAGTAATATTATCTTTGTCGTCCTCAATGAAATGTTTGTCTGAAATCTTTACTTCTCTGTAAATAAAAATAAACTGCTGTGGTCAATATTAATTAGCTCTTCACCACATGTGACTGACTGTTTAAACAATGGACAGGGAAGGTGTTTCTTTGTTTAATTTATATTTTATAACACACGTGATAACTTTATGGTGAATAGTGGAGGATAGAAAATGTGAACGCACGTTAGGAAGACTTGTTTTTATGAGCAGTGCACCACCTGTAAACTACTGTGGGACTAATTAAAGTGTGGATCTGGTTAGCTTAGCTTCATGGTTGCTAACAGCTGCACTAAATAAACAAGCGCCGCCCCACTCACTGTTTTCTTAGATTCTTGGCGGTGGACAAAGCTCAAATATTTTCAGCCATTATATCAGTTATCAGCATTAGCCTCCTCGCCTAATATCGGTATCGGCGATAGCCAACATTTCCATATTGGCCGGGCTCTATTATGGCTGAAACTATAAAAATATTAAAATGGTGAAAATGCTGAAGTGCGTTACCTGATGGGAGAAGAGCAGCAGGCTGACAGGTGGAGGATGATGGCAAGACCCTGCAGAGCGCACAGGGTCTGCGTGCTCTCTGGTTCTGCAGAGCTCAAATTCAAAAGCGTCAGAAGTTCCTCGAGACGACTGCTTACCACGGCCCAAACCTCACTACTATCTCGCATTTCCAACTCACTAAAGTCACACAAACAAAAAACTTTGTTAAAAAAATTAAATTAAAAACCTGAAGTTTTGACAAAGTATTTCTTCTAACCACACGGTGTTCTGATTTCAAAAGTTAGTTACCTAAACTTGCTAAAATATCTTTCTTTAGCAAACTGTGGGTCATAACTAATAGAACACAACTACTTTTCACAGTAAGAATAAAAGGTTTAAATAAATTCAAGCAGAAAACATCAGTTTTTTGTTTCATAGTGAGCACTTGTTCCTTCCTTACTTGAGTTTTTATTATATAATATTCCATCTTTTAGTTTCACAGGTTCACAGCTTTTTTGGCACCACCAACAAAAAGTACTTAAAGAAACGACCTTACATTTCACTGCAATAAGTCCACACGGTCTTGTTATGACTGAGATGTAAGGAGATTTGTTGCTCACGCTGATGAAAGTTTTGGTTTGCAAACTGAACTGGTGGGAGAGGTGCAGGATCTCTTTGCAGGAGTTTCTCCATCTCTTGACTCTTGCATCACCCTCGCAGTGTCTGCCTTGAGAGCGGCTTGAAGAAACCCTTCTGCACACTGCAAAACACAAGCACAAACAATGCTGTAGAAAACAATGAAAGACATGACTGTAAAGAACAAATGACTGAGAATAAAACAGCTAATACATTCATACTTCAGCTGTGTTTTCTGTCCCAACGGTGGCAGCCAGCCTCCTGCAGACGTCTGCAACCTGCTGCTTCCTCAGCAGGGCAGCGCTCTCGTAACTTGGAGCCACAGACAGCGAGAAACTAAACAGCAGACAGAGTGATTGGGTAACTTCTGAACCTAGCTGAACACCTGCTCCTCCAACAGCGCAAACACAGTCAAACATCTGTGAGAGGTAGATGGACTCAAAGTCAGACGGAGAGACGAAGGATGACTGAAACAAACAGCGAGCTAACTTGAGCAGCTGTCCTTCGTAGTGTTGTTTCTCATTTGAGTTTGTGTTTGCTGTGAACGTCTCAGACATCGTTTCCAGCAGATGGAAAAAAGCCACGAAGAACATGTGGCTCTGCATCTTGGGAAACCTTCTCAGCTCCACCATTTTTCTCAGCAGCACCATGGAGACCACCCTCAGCTTGGTGTTGCCGTTAGCCAAGATGGAGCATGTCGTCTCCCAGGCCACACTCAGGTCCTGACAGGAAACAATCCCCCTCAAAGAGTCACTTATAATACCCAGAGTTACAACAGTCAGCAGTTCCAAAGCAGCAGGGCAGGTAAGTAGAAGAGGAGTGGGGGTGAGGTACGAGGAGGCACGGAGCGGACTGAAAGAAAAGCGCTGGAGTTTCACAGGCCATCTGTTCTGAGTATGGAGGCACACACTGTGTTTTGAATCTGCCAGTGCGTTTATATGAGCATACAGAACGTTGCTGAGCTCCTGGCACAATAAAATGAGCTCCTGAGTGAGGGACCTGAAGATGAATGGCACCCGGACTGTCAAAGCGTGAAGTAAAGAGCACAGCACAGCGGAGGTGCGTCCATGAATGACATCACAGCCTGGAGCCGCTGCAACACGCAGCAAATGCACCGCGACCCACTTACAGAAGTCTAAAACCAAAAGAGACAGGAAAAAGACAAAAGTAAATGTTCCAAGTTGTTAACTTTTTGCTACTATAAATAAATAGATATATATGTATATTTAATTCCAGTTTGTACCAGTAGAGTTTTGTACGGTGTCTGGATACTGGGCAGGATGGCAAGCAGGATTTGCAAACATCAGGGAAGAGGATTTGATGATATGCTGCACAAAGTCCAGCAGCATCACACACGCCGGCTCTGAACTGGACTTTCTACTCAGCCTCAAAGCAACTGGAAAAAAAACACAATTAGTTTGCCTTAAAATCTGGAACTTGAGAACCTCTGATCATATCAAGATGATCTGTAAAGCCAGCAGAGTAAGTTTGTTTATATTAAATCCGGTTTAAAGTGACATGCTTTTATTTTGGTAACTTTCTTGTGAGCAGAACTATGCCAATGGAACTGCAATGAACAAGAATAGAAAACGTGACAGGTGAAATGGAATAGAGCTAACGGCAACACGGAGAAAATATAGCAAAAGTTAAAAGGCAACACAAGTTTAGCTGCAGTTGATAGAACAAGGTTTGTACCTGTGCTTAAAGTAACTGAGAAACTTGAAATGTTGTGTTCATGGAAAGAAATGTACTAATATAATGAGCTATGTAGAACAATAGATGGAAAAATAACTAATTATTTGAATTTGTTTTGTCTAGCTCGTACGTTAGCTGATGATACTGACTGCGTCGATAAATCATCTAACCATCAGTTCTGGCCTTCTCAATACTGACTGGGTGCTCCCTGATCATTTGACATTATTAAAAGTTAGAACACACACATTTAGGAAAAACCTTCAAACTACCGGTAACTTGCTTCAGCCTCTCATGGACCGCTGGTGATCAAATGTAATTATTTTCTCTTTATTATAAAAACACATGGACACAACATACAACATACATGTGTGTGCTACAGGGCATCAGTAGGTGTATTAATACTTCTGACTAAGTCTGAATAAAATGGTTGTATTCATTACATTACTATAAATTCAGACAAATTTCAGAGCTTCTTAAGAATATTGGTTATGTTTTGCCTGAGGATTCAATATTGTGTACAAATGTTACTACAATATTTTTTGTAGTGAAAATTCTAGACTTTCTCAGACCCACATTTGCACCTTTTTCAATTACCGGTATTTTCAAGTCAAAGTCAAAAAATGTGGAAACTCCAGTGTCTTGTGAAAGTATTTGGCCTCCTTGAACTTTTCAACCTTTTGCCTCATTCCAGGCTTCAAACATAAAGATATAACATTTTAATTTTTTGTGAAGAATCAACAAGTGGGACACAATCGTGAAGTGGAATGAAATTTATTGGATGTGTCAAACTTTTTTAACAAATAAAAAACTGAAAAGTGAGGCGTGCACTATTATTGGCCCCCTTGCGTTAATACTTTGTAGCTCCGCCTCTTGCTGCAGTTCCAGCTGCAAGTCTCTTGGGGTTTGTCTCCATCAGGTTTGAACATGGAGACACTGAAGTTCTGCCCATTCTTCCTGCAGAACAGCTGGAGCTCAGTGAGGTTGGATGGAGAGCGTTTGTGAACAGCAGTCTTCAGCTCTTTCCACAGATTCTGGATTGGATTCAGGTCTGGACTTTGACTTGTTCATTCCAACACCTGGATACGTTTATTTGTGAACCATTCCATTGTAGATGTGTCTTTATGTTTTGGATCATTGTCTTGTTGGAAGATAAATCTCCGTCCCAGTCTCAGGTCTCTTGCAGACTCAAACTGGTTTTCTTCCAGAATGGTCCTGTATTTGGCTCCATCCATCTTCCATCAATTCTGACCATCTTCCCTGTCCCTGCTGATGAAAAGCAGGCCCAAACCATGATGCTGCCACCACCATGTTTGACAGTGGGGATGGTGTGTTCAGGGTGATGAGCTGTTTTGCATTGTGGCCAAACAGTTTGATTTTGGTTTCATGTGACCAGAGCACCTTCTTCCACATGTTTGGTGTCTCCCAGGTGTCAAACTTTAAACAACACTTTTTATGGATATCTTTGAGAAATGTCTTTCTTCTTGCCACTCTTCCATAAAGGCCAGATTTGTGCAGTGTACGACTGATTGTTGTCCTATGGACAGACTCTCCCACCTCAGCTGTAGATCTCTGCAGTTCATCCAGAGTGATCATGGGCCTCTTGGCTGCATCTCTGATCAGTCTTCTCCTTGTTCCAGATGAAAGTTTAGAGGGACGGCCGGGTCTTGGTAGATTTGCAGTGGTCTCATACTCCTTCCATTTCAATACGATTGCTTGCACAGAGCTCCTTGGGATGTTTAAAGCTTGGAAAATCTTTTTGTATCCAAATCCTGCTTTAAACTTCTCCACAACAGTATCTCAGACCTGCCTGGTGTGTTCCTTGGTCTTCATGATGCTCTCTGTGCTTTGAACAGAACCCTGAGACTCTCACAGATCAGGTGCATTTATACAGAGACTTGATGACACACAGGTGGATTCTATTGATCATCATCAGTCATTTGGGACAACATTGGATCATTCATAGATCCTCACTGAACTTCTGGACTGAGTTTGCTGCTCTGAAAGTAAAGGGGGCCAATAATATTGCACGCCCCACTTTTTAGTTTTTTATTTGTTAAAAAAGTTTGACACATCCAATAAATTTCATTCCACTTCACGATTGTGTCCCACTTGTTGTTGATTCTTCACAAAAAATTAAATTTTATATCTTTATGTTTGAAGCCTGAAATGTGGCAACGGGTTGAAAAGTTCAAGGACCCCGAATACTTTCACAAGACACTGTATCTGTATGACTCTGCAGGACTAAGCCCCTCCATTTGCAACTGGGTCCTAGACTTCTTAACAAACAGACCACAGTTAGTGAGGATCCACAACTTCTCCTCCTCCACCATAACCCTCAGCACTGGCTCTCCTCAGGGATGTGTGTTGAGCCCCCTTCTGTTTACTCTGCTCACATATGATTGTGCAGCTACCCATTCAGGCTGTCACATTGTAAAGTTTGCAGATGATACAGCGGTGGTGGGATGCATCACAAACCATGATGAGTCCAGCTACAGGCAAGAGGTGGAACACCTGGAGAGCTGGTGCAGGAAGAACAACCGTCTCATCAATATGAAGATGACGAAGGAGATGGTTGTGGACTTCAGAAGGAACAAACACAAATACCCCCCACACACACACACACACACACCCCTGAACATAAGAGGATCTGCGGTGAAAGTGGTCTCCAGCTCCAAGTACTTGGGTGTACACATGAATGACAACCTCAGCTGGAGCAACAACACCACCAGCCTGATGAAGAAAGCTCATCAGAGACTCTACTTCCTCAGACGGCTGAGGCGAGCTGGTCTGGAAGCTCAGTCCTCACCTCCTTCTACAGGTGTGCAGTGGAGAGCATCCTGTGCTCCAGCATCAACGTGTGTCATGGAGGCTGCACAGCTGCAGAAAGAAAAGCTTTGCAGAGAGTGGTGAAGGCTGCACAGAAGATGTTGGAGTCAGTCTCCCCACCATCACAGACATCTACACCTCCAGATGCAGGAAGAGGGCCACCTGCATCATGAAGGACCCCACTCACCCAGCACACACACTTTTTGCCCCACTCCCCTCAGGAAGGAGGTTGAGGAGCATTAAGTGTAGAACCACTAGACTGAGGAACAGCTTCTACCCTGAGGCTGTTGGACTAATGAATCTCTGACCAGGATAATCACTGTAATGACACTTTAATTGGAGATACTGTATGTGCCTTATCCATGCTGCTGACCTCTTGCCTTTATGCTGATGTATTCATAATAATAATACTTTATTTATAAACCCTTTAAAACAACCACAGCTGCAACAAAGTGCTGTACATATAAAATAGAGTTTAAACACATAAAAAAAATTAAGATCAATAAAAACAATAAAACAGAGCAAAATTCAGTGTGTGGTAAAAGCCAGGGAGTAAAATGTGTTTTTAAAAGAGTTTTAAAACTGGACAGTGAAGGAGCTCGTCTGATGGAAGAGGGAGATCGTTCCACAGTCTTGGAGCAGCAACAGAAAAAGCTCTGTCCCCTCTGAGCCTCCGCTTAGACCTCGGCACCTCCAGGAGCAGCTGATCAGCTGATCTGAGGCACCGAGCAGGAGAGTATGGGTGAAGCAGCTCAGAGAGGTAGGATGGAGCAAGACCATTTAAACTTTTAAAAACAAATAAAAGAATCTTAAAATGAACTCTAAAATGAACAGGCAGCCAGTGGAGTGAAGCCAGAGTGGGGGTGATGTGCTCCCTTTTTTGAACTCCAGTTAGAAGCCGAGCAGCAGCGTTCTGGACCAACTGGAGGCGTCTGAGGGAGGACTGGCTGACTCCAAGATAAAGAGCGTTGCAGTAATCCAGCTGAGAGGTGACGAAGGCATGGATTACTGTTTCCAGCTGTTGTTTTGTAAGAATGGACTTTACCTTAGCCAGCTGTCTGAGGTGATAAAAACTGGTCCACCGCTCCAATCTGGGACTCTAATTTAAAATCACTGTCCATTTTAAAACCCAAGTTAGAAACAGTTTTCTTTACATGAAACACAATCTTTAACTGGTCAGTTAATTTTTCCTCATACATATCCAAACCTGAAACTTATTTCGACTTCCAGAAGATGCAAGGAGTTGGTGTCTGTCTGTGTGAAATGAGAGGGACGTAAAACATGCCACGTATGTTAATTTGTGTAATTAAACAATTCCACATCATTTGTGAAAGATCATTTTTTCATGTCTGCTGACTACAGACTTGCAACCCAAGCTGAGGCTCACACAATTGAATTCCTCATTTAGTCTTTAAATGAATCAATGATTTTCAGTTGCTTACATTAAGTTTTGGAAGATTGGTCTAAATACCAATGGAACCATGTCTGCCAGGAGTAATTAAATGTAAGTAGTGCATCTGACAGTTGAAATAGTGCACACATCTGTTTGCAGCTGCTCCACTGGACTCACCGACATCCACATCAGTGAGGATCCTGTCGATGAACTGGCAGAGAATCTGACGAGGTTTCTGCACCGCGGTGTCGTATTCAGCAGCACTGGCACTGCAAAGTGTGACAGCCGAGCACCAACATGATGTTATTACAAAGAGTGAGAGAAATGCTTCATCTGCTTCAGCTTTGACCGATAAAGACTTCACTAACGAACCGCTAGCCGCTAGCCGACTCACCTAGCTAGCTCCTGAAGAGCAGGTATCATCGCGGACATTTCAAGACCGTCCATTTTTGCTTCTACTTATTGTGTTGCAGTTTAAAACTTCTTCAATGTCTTATTAATAAGACATGTAATTTGAACCAGAATATTTGTCCAGGTGCTACACTTCACATCACGTAGTTTCGAAAAGTTTCGCTCCAAAATGACGTTTTTTGTTTCCATACGGCAACTACCGAGGCTCAAAACACTCAAAGCGCTTTCCTGGAGTAGCTGCTTAAACATGGTTTTTGTCGTTTGTTTATAAAGAAAACTGTATTCAGACAAAAGAATCATCTTAAACATCCTGTTTTTATGAACAATGAAGAGAATTAGAAACAAACTAAACTAAAAGACAAATATGAAATGTTTTTAAAGCATTTTATCACATTGGCACAGTAAAATGTAATTGAGCCTTCTTTAGCAGTTCATTTGAAGATTGTAGTGAACTCGGCCTCCGACCAAAACCTGTCTCTGAGGACCTTCATGGGACAGGAACTGTTATTTCATTGATTTGAATCCAGAAATACAAATTAGCTCATCCAGAGACTGTCTAATTGTATCCTGAAGTAATCAATTGAAAGAACACTCTTCTTTTTATATTATCATTACTATTTTACAATATCTTGATAATCAAAGTGTGTTTAGTTCATATCATTTCTAAATGTTGAAGTGAACCACTCATTTAAATCAACTGTGAAACAGTATTAATGATTTTTTTAATCCTCATTTAAATTATAAATCAAGTTAAATGTCTATTTACAAAGTAATTATGCATTTTTGATTTTCTGTCTAAAGGAGAAGTAGTGATGTCGGTCAAAAGTCGGAGACAGTCAGAGGGAAGTTATTAGAACAGGCTGTGTTGTTTTTAAACCTAGCAGATGGTAAAAAGAGAAACACTGGCATCTGCGTTCCTCTCACTCCTTCAAAACATTTCTCTGTTTGTACTAAACGTTCCTAAACATTCCTGCTGTCTTTTTGACTTTTAATAACCCTCTGACATCACTGAAACACACCCCCTGTTGGTTGTTTCAACCAATCAGGAAGTCCTGAGTGACCGGAAGTGAGAACTCTTTAAAAGTCCACACTTCCTGGAACTACTCAGTCTTCTGAGTCGAGTTGGGGTCTAGCCAGTCGAGTCTTCCAGTCTACTCCGCCTTGTGGAGTCTTCCACATCTGAGTGGAAACTCTGACGGACTCACAGCTTGCTGTGAATCCACCCAGGCATAAAGCCCTATAACTTCGACGGAAGTTTGTTCTGTTGAACGGAATAAACCACATGACTTCTGACGATGACCAGCCGCTCTTACCGGAGACGCTGTAAAAGGATCGTACTAATGGACTCCTGTTCCGGAGCGGAGGTATCCCCCGTCTAAGGTAACGAAGTCTCTGCACGTCCTGAAGTGTACCGGAGGTTTGAGCTGGTGTTGAAAGAAGCGTGCTAATTCTGGTAAACAAAACATATATCTTTCCTTCATCCATCTCCCTTTAAACTCTTCATTCCTTCCTTTAAACTCTTCTATTTTGCCAGTAATCTAGATGCCTTCAGAAATGTCTTGTTGTCTTATTAGTAAAGCGTGCCAAGTTTTATTAATCAGAACCAGATCAGCTAATCACATGTACATGTTTTGATGTTAAATTTTGATTCTGTTAAATAAATGACCACATTTATTCTGTTGGGTCAAAGGAAATTAACGTCTCATGTCACTGATTTAAACACTCCACTCACAGTTATCTTGGTCACATGGCAGAAATTTAACTCGAAAAAGACAAAACCCGTTATATTTAAATAATTAGTAGTGGAGGGTCAGAAAGCTGACCTTGACATACTACATATTGGTGGCCTTGTACGGGTCTCTAAAGAGATAAATTATGCTCCATCTCCTCTTTAAACCCCCACCCGCTACATTTTGGTGGCCGAACAGGTTTCTAAAGAGATATAAATTATGTGTGACACGAGTATCTGTGCTGTTGAGATAACGCTGCTTGTTGGCGCATAAAAAGTCCATGTTTTGAACTTGAAAGGACATGATAATTGAAGCTTTTGGTGGTCAGAAAGCTGCAATTACGTCAATGTGTTCATTTTAAAGCTGGAAAGGTGTAAATCTGTTTGTGTAACTAAGCTGGATGCAGTGAGAAAGACGCTTTATTCTGTAGAAACTCTTGCATGAACGGGGGTTCTGCCTGTCTGACCCGGTTCTGTTTATTGGACTCGAACGAGTCGTGTTTTAAATGGATGAGACGCTGTTTGGAGCTGGGCGCCACCTCAGATGCTGTTTTATGCTATTCGTTACATTTTTAACAGTAAAATGTGCATTTTTGAAGTTTTAATGGGCGATAATTTGACCGGACTGTTGATGCTAACTACTAGCTTGAAGCAGGTAAACACGGGCTGTGATTGGTTGTGAACCGCTGTTTGGGTCGTTCTGATTCGCTGAGAAGCTGGTGATGTATTTCTGTGCGTCCACTCCCTCTGATGTCAGTGCGTAAAGCCCTCCTCCGATGTGCACGTGTCTGAACAGTCACATGAACCCCAGAAATGAAGCTCGTTTTAACCGAGTCCTCCGTTGTGTTTAAAAACGCTAAACAAAGCCTGACACTGTTCCTAAACTCATTTTTTCATGCAGAGAAAGCGTGCTTGTTGAGAGAAGCCACGTTAAAAGCTTTAAATCCGTCCATAAATGTTGATTTGAACCGAGGCACACGCTCTATTCAGCCTCTTCTTGACTGCCTGGCTGACATCCGGGACTGGATGGCTTTAAACTTCTTAAGCTTCAATGAGAAGAAGTCTGAAGTCATGCTGTTCCATCCCAGTGGCTCACTCATGAACCATGACATTGACCTTTTCTCTCTAGCCCCGCTAGAGAAACAAAAGGTGACTAATCTGGGGGTGATAATGGACCCGTCCTTAAAACTCAACAGTCACGTAAACATGATGGTCAAATCCTGTTTTTTTCAGCTGAAACGGCTGTCTAAGCTGAAGCCTATACTCAACAAAAAGAACCTCGAGACAGTGATCCACGCCTTCATAACATCTAGGCTTGATTACTGCAATTCACTTCTGTTTGGAATCAGTCAGTCCTCCATTGCTCGTCTACAACTGGTCCAAAATGCTGCAGCCCGATTTTTAACTGGTACAGGCTATAGAGAGCACATCACGGCAGTTTTGGCCTCCCTGCACTGGCTACCCATTCACCTTCGGATCCAATTCAAAATTCTCATGTACGTTTTTAAATCACTGAACAGTTCCGCCCCATCCTATCTCACTGATCTTCTGCAGCCATATGTCCCACCGCGCTCTCTGAGGTCAGCAGACCAGATGCTTCTCTCAGTCCCAGAAACCCGTCGTAAGCTCAGAGGTGACAGGGCTTTCTCTGTCGCAGGTCCACGACTGTGGAATGAGTTGCCACTGAGTGTCCGGCAGGCTCCCACACTCTCAGTCTTTAAGTCTCGCTTGAAGACCCACTTCTATTCTCTTGCCTTTAACACGGTGTGATTTGTTTTGGTCTGGTCTGTTCTCTACTCTGTTGGCCATTTTAGTTAGCTTCTGCTGCTATTTGTATCTGTATTTCTATTTTATGTTTTCCTGTCTGCTGTGCATGTTTGTGTTCTTTTGTACAGCACTTTGGTTGGCCTTGTTGCTGTTTTAAGTGCTCTATAAATAAATTGGTATGGTATGGTATGGTATGGTGTTCGACCATTGCTACGTTGGAGCTAACGGCTAACGACCGGATGTCAACAGGATGGTTCACAGGACGTTGTCACAAGACTCCTACCGGTAAAAGTAAGCTTACACCCCCACCTGCTGTTGAAAAAGGAGTATAACAGTTTTCCTGAAAGAAAGCTGAACTATGCTTTCCATTAAAATTTTTTTTTTGTTAATCAAGCCTGGTTTCTGTGTACTGTTTAAATAGCGAATTCTGGTAAATTAAAACTGCTTAAAAAGTGTTTGAAAACTAAAGATGCTGTGAGACTCTTAGAAAAATTGCAGGTTTATTAATTTTTTTTTTTTTTTTTTTTGGATGGCCTCCCTTCTCCCCTTACAGCCATCCTCTCCACACCATTATTATGAAATATTTATTCTAGTGACTATCTAGTGTAGTTTTTTTTATTTTTTTTTTAATAGGATAGAAAGAAAGAAAAGACAAAGTAAGACTCCAAAATATAAGAAATATACACAAAGAGAGCACACGGCAAAACACCCGGCCACTGTCTGTTCACCTGCAAAGAACATGACAAAACACAGCAACAAAATACATATGTATAAAGAACTTAAAATATTCATGGCTTTGCAGTAAGTTTCCATAAATATATACCCATACCTACGCCTATATACATACATACATACATACACATGAATATACACTCACATACATATCTATATATCTACATATAAAGCCTACATAAGCATCCCTGCATCTATTTGTGTGTGGTTGTGAGCATGCATAAGTGTATAAGGCTTCTCTAATAGAACATTTATTAGTAACTGTGAAGCAGCAGAGACCCGACCCCCAAGACCAGAGGTAGACGAAAAAGGGGGGACCAGAGCCCAAGACCCCAGGAGGGACCCCGACCGCGGAGCCCCCAGAGCCACCCACACAGGACGAACCACTCACCCACCCCCCAGAACGGACCACAGGGGAGAACCGGAAGATCCCCACCAGCGACCACATACAGTGACCCCCCGGGGCCAACAGCGACAAACTCATAGGCCTCCGTCGGAACCCGCCGCACCAATGTAGGTCCAGGTCCGGGCACCGAGGCCCGGGCACCAAGGACTCACACCACCCAGGCCAAGGCCCGACAGGGCCAGAGGACCCGAGCCCCACCAGGCAGACACCAGGCCAAGCCGACACACGCCCAAGCGCCCAGCCCCCGACACCAAGGGCCCCAAGCGTGCCGGCAGGCAAGGGCACACCCCACCAGGGGGCCGCGCGATAGGGGCGCGATGCCAAGCACCCCCAGTTGTATCAAAGAGGGGGCAGTCCGAGTCTCGGCCTAACAAATACCCATTCATACACAGACACAATCACACAATCCCAACCTCAGTCTCACATTCACTCACTCAAAGACATACAATAACGATACATTTCATTCTTGTTCCCGATACGCACTCTATACCCCCCAGGTCCAAGACATGTACCCGCCCTCTACAGGGGGCAGCCCATGCCCAAACCCAGGAGGTAAACCCATTCATTCTCGAGCGGAGAAGAGCCAATACCCCAGACCCGGCCCAGGCCATGCCCCGCCAACAGGATACCCCCCCACCATGAAGAGGACACGCCACCGACCACCCCCACACACCACCAACAACCAAGCACGCGCCCCCAGCCGACCGACCGCCAGGCCCCGGCAGCCACCCCGGCCAGCGGGCCAACCATGGCACCCAAGAGCCAAGCTCAGGGGGTCCAAACAACCCCAGGGAGAGCACAGCGCCAGCACCGCCCACGGCAACCCCCTAGACCCTGAACCCCCACATAGTCCTGGTCAACACCCGACGGCCTTCCCTTCTCCCGGACCCCACCCCCGGAATGGCAGTCAGGGAACTAGGGGGGTAGGAAGAAGAAAAAAAAAAAAATAATAATAATAATAAGACCCCGACACATACACCCCCGCCCCTAGATGTGCTGTTGATGTGTGTTGTTGTATAGTGCCATTAAAAAGGAAAGAAGAAGGAGCAAAGGCTGGCATGATGCCAGTTTCCCCTCCACCCC
>NC_056518.1:789246-820905 GCF_014905685.2 Nematolebias whitei
TATGTGTTGGAAACCTGCCATTTTCTTCTGACTCATGTAGCATTCTGTGAAATATTGGTTCCAGGATGTTCCAGAACTCTTTATAAAATTCTGCTGGATATCCATCTGGGCCTGGAGATTTCTTATTAGGCATGTTTTTAATGGCTTCACGGAGCTCATCTGATGTTAATGGTGAGTCTAGTTCTGAAGATTGACTACTGTCTAGTTTTGGAAGTATTACTCTCTCCAAGAATTGATTAATATCTTCATCTGTTGGGTTTATTTGTGGAGTATATAGAGTTTTATAGAAATCTCTAAAAACACTATTTACTTTTTCCTCGTCATAAGTTATGTTACCATTTGTATCTTTAATACCATATATAGACGTTTTTCTTTATTTAATTTGAGTTGATTAGCTAAAAAGCTACTGGATTTATTACTGTGTTCAAAATGTTCTAAGCGAAGTCTTTGTACCAAGAATTTGTTTTTTTTTGTCAATACATTCATTTAGTTCTAATTTTATCTTGCGTAGTTTTTTCTGTGTTTCCTCTCCTTGTAAACTTTCTAATAATTTGATAGATTTCTCTAAATCCTCAATACGTTTATTTTCTTTTTTCTTTTTGTTTGTTGCGTAGGATATTATTTTCCCTCTCATAACTGTTTTCCCAGCCTCCCAGAGTGTACACGCTGATGTACCTGGCAAGTCATTAAACTCTAAATACGATGTCCATTCATTTTTAAAGTATTCTATAAATTCTTCGTCCATAAGCAGTGAGGTATTTAATCTCCAGTTTATACTTTTTGGGATTTCTTTCTTATTATCTAAATTTAAAGTAACTGGTGCATGATCGCTGACAGCAATAGGGTGTATCTTAGTGTCTGAAATGTTGGTCAGCAATGAGTTGCTGATTATAAAATAATCCAGACGAGAGTAAGAGTGATGCACATGTGAAAAGAAAGAATACTCTTTACTATTAGGGTGAAGAGACCGCCATGCATCGCAGAGTCCATAATCACTCATGTACTGTTTAACTACATTTATGGATTGCCAACTGCGTTGAGCTCCTACTGCATTCAGCCTGTCTATTTTGTTATCTAGACCAAAGTTAAGATCACCTCCCAGTACCAGCGAGCAATCCATGTGATTTGATAGAGTAGAGAAGAGATCATGAAAAAAAGCAGCATCGTCCACATTTGGCCCATATAAACTAACAATACAATATTTTTGACTGAGTATGGATAATTTTAATATTATATATCTACCTTGCGGGTCCATAACTGTGTCTAATATTGTGAAGTTCACATTTTTATGTATTAATATTGCTACTCCTCTCTGTCTTGAGTTATAGCAGGCTGAGAATACATCAGGAAACTCAGGAGATTTTAGCTCATCCACAGTTGACGGTAATTTATGAATCTCTTGGAGTAATACAACATCTGCCTTTAATCTTTTAATCTGGCTAAAGATTCTATTTTTTTTATGTTGGCTACCGGCTCCATTAATATTCCATGTGACAAACCTTAAGATACCCATATTTGTGCTTGTGAAAATATAATTAAACCACACCCATTATCATAAATATCAATAATAGTAAAACACCCAGACAATAACATAATCCTTAATGATTGATTATTTATGATTTATAGATAAAGTGCTGGTTTTGAAGGTACATCATGGATGTATTCCTTTATGAGGTATTTGTATGTATGTATATGGATATATATAAGCCGTTGTGCCTGTGTGCTAATAATTGTTGAGTCAGAAAAATAGAGACAAAAAAAAGAAAGTGAAATGATAATAAACACGTAAAGATAAAAGAAGAGAAAATAAAAAAAGAACCCCCTTACCATATTAAGTGCCATGCCACCGTGTACCACCACCATCTGTGTAACCCACCAACCGAGCTGTGCTGAAAAATTACATATATATCTGGTAAGTAATATGAATATATATGCTTGCTAATAAATTTTAAGTAAAATTAGCAACTGAAGATCATACTTACCTTATTTATATTATTAATAGAGCCAGGGAGTAACCTCTGGATCTCTAAACAGCTGACCATTGATGTACAGTTTGTCCACAGCCACAGCAGCTCTTCTGCCCTCGTTTATATTTTTCTTTCTAATCGGGAACAGAACGCGCCTTCTACTCAGAATCTCTGCAGGGAATTGATCGTTCATGCTGAAGTTCGTGTCACGCAGTTCTCTACCTCAGCTTTTTACTTGTTCTTTTTGTTTATAGTGCTCAAACTTAGCTACAATCGGCCGCGGCCGATTGTTTCCAGGCTTCTTACCTCCGAGGCGGTGGACCCGGTGAAAAGTGATGGAATTAACCGCGTCACTCGGCAACTTCAGCTGATTCTGGATGAAGTCACGGACGGAGGCCTCAGGGTCCTCGTCCGCTCGCTCCGGTATTCCCGAGAAGACGAGGTTGTCCAGCATGCTCCGGGCTTGGATATCCAGGATCGATTCTTTGATTTTTTTATTATACCCGGATAGCAGCGTCATCTCCTCGGTGAGTTGTTTTACCGTTCCTCTCAGCTCCTGATTTTCACTAGCAAGTAATGCTACCTGTTGTTGGCTAAATTCTAAAGACTCCCTGAGGCCTTGAAACTCTTTATGTAGCATCTCCACTAATGCTAGTCGGGCATCTAAGCTAGTTAGCTTCTGGTCAATTGACTCCAATATCTCCTTTAAACCTGAATTATCAGGAGACGGTGCCGTAACGCTGTCTGAGCTGCCCTGTCGATGCCGCTTAGCATTGGGGATGTTAGCTGAATTGCTAGCAGCACCGGATGTTTATTTAGGCTTACCCATGACTAAGCTGTCAAAACGCTCGTCAACAAACAATTCCAGGCTTTCCAAGGTCTCCTCGTCCAGCTTGTTTGATTTAATCAAAAAAGTTTGTTAGTAATATTTAGGACTTTCTTAATGATCTTATATTTAATTAAACAGTTTTTATTTAAATAAATACAAACTTACCAAAGTTTTATCATAATACTCACGCACAGTTTCTTCCTAGTTCTCAGCAACAGCTCATTGCTCCGCCACGCCCCATTGTGCCATTTTCTGCGTATCTCCCTGCTAGGTTTATTAATTTTAAGTGCACTTGAGTAAAATTAACACTGAGAAGGCCTGGTTCATGGTATCTGTTAAAAATAAGCTCATAATTAAGTAACACTGCCAGAAGGAGGCATTTACTTACAATATTTATGGGGTAAGGCCTTAACAGGGGCCCATTTGTTGAAAAGTTGGCTTATAACGGTACTGTTGATTGAACCACTGAGCTAAATAGTGTGTGAATCTCACTGCTCACTTAAATAAAATATTTACCTGTTACAAACTCAAAGTTTGCAACTATTTCATCAGATAGGTTTGCTGAACAGTGGATTGCCATGGCAGATGTGACAGAAGCTAATATTTTTCCATGTGATGAGAAGGACTGGTTAGAAAGAGTGTTAACGCTGCTAACAGAATCCTTACATCCATATGGTGAACAGGTGGACAGCATGAACTCAACAGAGTTATTGGACGAGCTGAAGGAAGTTGCAGAAAGTGACTTCTGCAGACATAACAAAATCAAGCTATGAACATCAGGCTAAATTAGCACTCTTGCTGAAAGCTGAATTTTATATTGAGGCCAACAAGGCTGAAAACCTTGCAATAAGGTTAAACAGCGAGACAGAGGAGTATCCAAGACTCGTGGCACAGTCTAAATTTGATAAGGAGACCTGGGAAAATGACTTAAAACGTGAGAGAGAGCTCTCACAAGCTCAGCTGTTGTTGCAAGCTGACTCATATGAGGTGAAGCTACGTGAAACAGGGATTAAGTACCAAGCACTGTGTTCAGACAATGATGCTCTACAATGAAAGTTGTAGCTCACATCAAAAGCTCTGAACGAGTGCAGATTGGAAAAAGCGGCGTTAGTCCAACAAGGCGTGCATTTACAAAGTGAATGTCATACATCACGTGAACGCTTAAAAGCCTGTGAGGAAAAAATTGCTGCGGCAACAAATGAGATTTCTGACGTGGGGCAAGGTTGTCTGGAACTCAAAGACAAACAAAGTCAGAGTCCAGGACACCCACCACCACCTCAGAAGGATTTTGCTGTACCTCCTGCACTTAATCCCCTTCTGTCACCTCCAAGTGAGTCTAGTGACTCACCTCCACATGCTATTTTGGTTCCTACGACACCAATCATACAGCCTCTGCTCTCCATTTCGGATTTGCGCAAAATTGCAAAATATGTCCAACGCTTTGAGCCAGGGCTGTTGGGTTCAACTGACACTAAGGCCTATCTGAACAACCTTGACTTCCAATTAAGAAGCTATCCCAACGCTACAGTTGAGGATAAAGTAGGTTTGTTCAGGCTCACTTCATCCAGGACGGTGTTTTCCTTCATAGAGCGTCAACCTGATGCCACAAGAAAGGATTACCGCCTGTTATGTGCTGCTCTTATGAAAGGGTATTCCCCTTGCGTGGGACCTGGCGGTTATCCAGCCGCCGACAAGGTCATGCAAGGTAAGAATGAGCACCCCAGGGCATATTATTCCAGGATTTTGCAGGCTTATTTTGGTTATAGGAACGAGACCTGCATGGAGGAGGAGGAAGCGTTTAAGTTCGTTTTCAGTAAAAATCTCCACCCTGACATAAGAATGTCAGTGCAAATGCTGGCTAATTTCAAAAAGAAATCCATCAGTGAGATAAAAAGTTGTGCTGTGAATGTCTTTGAAGCCCGTTCACAGGCCAAAACACCCATTGAGGTGTTCCCAGGTGAGAGGATTCCTGCCCAGTCATTAGAATTGGAAGGGACGAGAGCTCCAGCTCCCCCTCCCCAAAAAGGCGAGAGGAAACGAGGTTTCCCAGAAGCCAAACCACAGCAGGTGAGGGCCCCCTGGTCCAGACGAGATCCTAAATGGTTTCCCAAGAAACCAGAGGATGAACGAATGTACCAGAAGGGGGGCGAACGCCCTAAGGGTAAAAAGTATGGCACCAAAAGTGACCCATACAACCAGGGATCCCACTGGGAACCCCAGAGGAGGGGACCTGCTTCCCCACCACGTCAGCCTGAACAGCCTGAGACGAAAAAGAAACGGCAGCAGGTCCAGAAAGAGAGCCCCAGACCTCTGAGCTTGGACGAGACAGAGAGTGTGCGTTGGTTCTTGGAATTGTTGAAACGTGTTGCCATGGACAAACAACCCAACGCGTTGTTTGGCAATATCCTTGCTGATAAGTCAGAGCACACAGACAACATCGTTACTGCCGTCACAGACAGTCACCATGACACTGTTGTAAACTCTGACACGCCCTCACCTGAAATGGGGGGGTACAATCACACGTCACCGACGGTGACCCATCACAAACTGAAACCTCAGAAACAGCAACAGCTGTGCTAACGGTTCAGTCAAAACAGGGTGACACAAACAACAACGTTGCCACTGTCATGGACAGCCACCAGGACCTTGTTGTTACAAACAATGAGAGCCCCTCAACACACAGTGAGCGGGTGATCTCATACATCAATGACGGAGGCCCGTCAAAAGCCGAACTCCCAGGAGCAGCAGTAACTGCACCAACGGTTCGGAAAAACCGGGATTACACAGGTAAAGATAAGCGTAAAAAGAAACGTCAGCCAAAACCTACAAGGTTCCTGTGTAACCTGATCAGAAAGGGGGTCACTAAAAAAGCTTACCTGTCGATCACACTTGAAGGGGTCGTCACACATGAAGCCCTACTGGATGGTGGAGCCGACATAACTATTATGTCAGCCAAACTGTTCGAGGAGCTCAGGACTGCCGCTAACAGTGTTCACGGGGAAATACTTCTCATAGAATGTGCTATAGGACTGCAAGGCCTCGCAGAGATGAGGACAACCCTAACAGCTATAGCTATGGTTCACATGCAGGTTGGCAAGATGACACTATACCACCCGATACATGTGTCTCCGGTGGACTCATTCCCATTTTTGATCGGCCAGGATTTTATAAATCGCTTTGACGCGATTATAGATTATGGTGAACAGACAATGTGGGCCAGAGTGAGCAAACCTCTGCCAATACTCATGCCTCCTGAGACATTCACAGACTGCCCAACAGCAGGCACTGCAGAAGGCACCGAGGACCTCTCAGCAGAGAACACAGTCCCGGTCAGTAAGCCTTCAAAAGCATGTGAAACCGAAGAGGCCCAACCGGTGGACCCAACTCTGACTGAACAAGAAAGCCTCCTCTGCAAGCTGAGACAGTCAGAGCCCACCGGATACTACCTACCATTGGTAGTTAAAGGTGTAGAGATCCAAGGATCCCACACCAAAGATGCTGTACTGTCGCCGGGGACAGATAAACCAGCTATCAAGGACGGAGCC
Source organism: Nematolebias whitei (assembly GCF_014905685.2). NCBI lineage: Eukaryota > Metazoa > Chordata > Actinopteri > Cyprinodontiformes > Rivulidae > Nematolebias > Nematolebias whitei. The sequence continues at coordinate 795,588 of NC_056518.1, forward strand.
GTGGACGGCCCTCAGAGGTCCTCTGACCCCTCAGGGCTGCTCGCAACTCTGTCAGTACAACCTACAGCCGAGATAATGGCAGTCACACGTGCACAGGCTACAGCCAAGCCGGCTGACAACACAGTCTCTGTACAAACCGTGCTGACTGACCCAGACATCATCCAACTTCAGAAGTCGGATCCTACAATAAACTCGATGATGCTGTACTTGACTGACCCAGACAAAAACACTCCGTCCGAAGCCGACCTGGATTCCAATCCAGACCTTAAAGTCCTCTTTCAGCTGCGCAAACAGCTAAAACTACTCAAGGGCATCCTAACTTTTGCTCATGGAGCGACGTCCTCACCCATGTTCGTGGTCCCCCATGACCACAGGGGGGTGATGTTAGTTCATGCGCATGACCTCCCGTCCACAGGACACAAGGGAGATAACGCCACGCTGAAAGCATTTAAACAAGTTGCTTATTGGCCTGGAATGAAGAAGGATGTCAAGAACTATATAAAAGGGTGCCTGGTCTGTGGCCAGAGTCAGCCATCCAGACCACTCCACAGAGCACCACTGCAAAGTAGAGGCATTGCATTCCCGTGGTCTGACCTCCAGATCGACTGGGTTGGACTACTTCTGGTAATTCTCACCCTCTTGGGAACCATCCAAGGAGGACAAGCCAAGGTGGTGACCTTTGGGCCCACCTCTGGTATCATTCTTAGGGACCAACCTGGACTGCTCATCACGAACTGTCATCTTCACACACAGAAGGTCTTCGTCCATTTCGACCCCTGCACTGTTATCAAACAGCACATTGACATCAAAGACGAATGGTTCAACAAACTATGGTATACATTACCAATCCAAAATGCAAACGAGGAAATCCAACACATTCTGAAGCAGTTACATAAGTTCACTCTCACTCAAGAGGAAGTGAGTGGAACCCATAATCGGCAGAAGCGTAGCATTGCAGGGCTTCTTCTTGCAGCCTCCTCTCTCAGATCCTTGTTTAGCCTAGGCTTATCAGAAGTCAACACCGTCAGTATAACATCCTTGAAACAACATGTGAACGAAATCAAGACGGAGATCCCATGGATTAAAACACAGATGGATCAACAACAAACACAATTCACACAGGTGACCAAAACGGTAAAAGATACTATCTTAGTATTGAATACCCACACGCAAGAAATTAAGGCCCTTGTGAATATCGTTAGTGAGCTAAAACGTGACGTAGAAATGGACTTCGCCGTCGTACACCTGATAGATAGGATCCTCACGGATACGCTCAGAGACATCAGCTCGTCGGTTGATACTTTAGCCACCGGCAGGATCCCACCTTATCTCGTCTCCTTACAAATGGTGAGTGACATCCTTAGTTCCGCTACAAACAAAAAAGTAAGGCCAATCCAGGCTCACCTGGCTTATGCTCTCGGTAGCGCGATCCCAATTCACGTCAGGCACGAAGCGCGTGAAGTTGCGTTCATTATCAACCTACCGATCATCCCTGCGAATGGCATCTACAGACTCAAGGATGTTGTTAATGTTGGAAATTGGCACGGTGATAACCACATCAAAATCAACACCCCTCAGGTGGTTTCTTATCACGATAGTTACCCCACTGTCTATTTAGCTCCAAATCTCCAGATGTGTACTTCCACTCATGAGATACATTATCTGTGTCCGAGCAAGCCCTTCATCTGGCACAATGCCGCAGGCATTTGTGGTATTACACCCATTGCGAGAGATTCAAAACACCACCTCCACCCGGATCAATGGGAAACGGCTCTAGAAGAACATGGGTACCTCACAAACATGAGCCTAGTGATAGACCCGGACACCATCGAGCAAATTCGATTTGAAGGAACTAAGGTCGTAGAAGTCAAACCAATAGATCAGGTCCTCAGGACCCTCGCATCCGGACCTCGGCATCCGTATCAATCTCTCGCCTACGCTTGGTCCAGGGCCGACACGTTAACCGTGGTTCTAGTCACGTCATTATTCTTCCTGGTGATCGGAATGATTGTGTTCCAAATCCGCCACAATCTCTCCCTTCAGGCCCAACTAGATCATTGCACAAGACAACTTGCCGACGTAACTTGCCGGCGTAAATCGTCACCTACGAGATCCAAGCGGAAAAACACCCAGACAGATCAGCGTGATCGAATCTGACAATCAGAGTGAGTGACACAGTGAAACGTTGTTTTCTAGTTGCTTAATCACTACTTTTGTTGATGTTGAAACGTTGTTTTTCTGGTTGCTTAATCACTATTTTTGTTGATGTTGAGACATCATTTAATTTGTTTTTGGTATTGTTTCTGAACACCCCCAACAAGAATGAATTTTGTGTGTACTTTAGTTAGAGACTACAAGGACTTTAACTATGCCAACATGCAGTTCATTTGTTAAAATTCAATCTTTGAGGAGTCAATGTAGATTAATGCTACCTTAAGTACCATAACCTACATTGGTCTCACGACGCTCAAGCCGAACCTACTCGAACAATCCTATTCGGGGGGGGGGGGGGCTAGCTAATCCTTCAGTTGAGTCTCGCCATAGACTCCAAAACATTTAGGGGAAAACCAAAAAAACAAACCTCAAGTTGTTCGTCTAAAAGGACAACAGACAATTGAACCAAACTATATTTTGCCATGTAAATCTAACTTAAACCAAATTAGGAATGGAAAAATAGTTTGGAATGCCCTTATATATGTATAAATCCCTATATAAATTTTTCAGCATGACCCACCCTTTAACTGGTAACTGTAGCTGATCTAAACCATGATAGCTTACACACCAGGTGAATATAGGTCAAGGTCTTATGTAAAATCTCATTCATAAGCCCAACTAAAACCACATAAATGCATGAACACATAGAACCAGAATGGCACCCACTGGGAACCACCAACAGCAACCTTCGCTGAAGGGACCTACAACTCCAACGTGGGCCTCCAATCTTCATCCAGTGGTCGCCTCTGCAGTTCAATCGAGGGAACCCCTCTGCATGCTGATCAATCAACACCTCCAATCGTTGTGGATTTATCGTTGTGGATTATATGACTTTTTCCAATGGATTACAGACTTTGTTTCCAAGGGGTTAAAGCATTGCTACAATGGAATTACCAACAACACAATGGAATTACCAACAACATTATGGAATTACCAACAATGTTGTGGAATTACCTAAACCGTTGTGGGATTATCTTCTTTGACTTTTGTTTTCCTCTTGCTGGATTACATCAAGATCAAGGACGAACGGAGGCGTAAGTTCATGTTGGAATTCATCCCCATGGACAGGCGATGATTTCCAAAGGGGGGACTGTAGTGAACTCGGCCTCCGACCAAAACCTGCCTCTGAAGACCTTCATGGGACAGGAACTGTTATTTCATTGATTTGAATCCAGAAATACAAATGAGCTCATCCAGAGACTGTCTAATTGTATCCTGAACTAATCAATTGAAAGAACACTCTTCTTTTTATATTATCATTACTATTTTACAATATCTTGATAATCAAAGTGTGTTTAGTTCATACCATTTCTAAATGTTGAAGTGAACCACTCATTTTAAATCAACTGTGAAACAGTATTAATGATTTTTTTAAAATCCTCATTTAAATTAGAAATCAAGTTAAATGTCTATTTACAAAGTAATTATGCATTTTGATTTTCTGTCTAAAGGAGAAGTAGTGATGTCGGTCAAAAGTCGGAGACAGTCAGAGGGAAGTTATTAGAACAGGCTGTGTTGTTTTTAAACCTAGCAGATGGTAAAAAGAGAAACACTGGCATCTGCGTTCCTCTCACTCCTTCAAAACATTTCTCTGTTTGTACTAAACGTTCCTAAACATTCCTGCTGTCTTTTTGACTTTTAATAACCCTCTGACATCACTGAAACACACCCCCTGTTGGTTGTTTCAACCAATCAGGAAGTCCTGAGTGACCGGAAGTGAGAACTCTTTAAAAGTCCACACTTCCTGGAACTACTCAGTCTTCTGAGTCAAGTTGGGGTCTAGCCAGTCGAGTCTTCCAGTCTACTCCGCCTTGTGGAGTCTTCCACATCTGAGTGGAAACTCTGACGGACTCACAGCTTGCTGTGAATCCACCCAGGCATAAAGCCCTATAACTTCGACGGAAGTTTGTTCTTTTGAACGGAATAAACCACACAACTTCTGACGATGACCAGCCGCTCTTACCGGAGACGCTGTAAAAGGATCGTACTAATGGACTCCTGTTCCGGAGCGGAGGTATCCCCCGTCTAAGGTAACGAAGTCTCTGCACGTCCTGAAGTGTACCGGAGGTTTGAGCTGGTGTTGAAAGAAGCGTGCTAATTCTGGTAAACAAAACATACATCTTTCCTTCATCCATCTCCCTTTAAACTCTTCATTCCTTCCTTTAAACTCTTCTATTTTGCCAGTAATCTAGATGCCTTCAGAAATGTCTTGTTGTCTTATTAGTAAAGCGTGCCAAGTTTTATTAATCAGAACCAGATCAGCTAATCACATGTACATGTTTTGATGTTAAATTTTGATTCTGTTAAATAAATGACCACATTTATTCTGTTGGGTCAAAGGAAATTAACGTCTCATGTCTGATTTAAACACTCCACTCACAGTTATCTTGGTCACATGGCAGAAATTTAACTCGAAAAAGAGAGAACCCGTTATATTTAAATAATTAGTAGTGGAGGGTCAGGAAGCTTACCTTGACACCACTACAAGATGAAAGGTTATCGTCTGTGAAATAATAATCAGATGTGAGTGGAATTCTTGTTCAAAACATATTTATAAAAATTATATAAAATCAGTCCAAATTAAATATTTGTATTTATTTTTTCATTCATTCAACCTTTATTTAGACAGGTAAATCCCATTATTTATAGATGTCCTGATGCTGCTCAATAATCCAGGTAGAAAAATCTAACAAGGTTGAATCAGATTATCTGGACACATTCTTCTTGTTGTCTTTTTTCCAAAAGACTTGTTCAGTCTTAGACCCTGCAAACTCAGTCTTATAGCACCTTATGATAGTGGATCAACCAGTTTGCTGCTGACAGTCAGACCATCACACCATCACATAACAATGGATTGTTAGAGGCTGATTTTGCATGCCTTTAATCTTGTTTGGATTTACCATGTCCTGGATGACTGAGAATTTTCACTAGCATATCTTAAAAGCCTAACAATTGGTCCTTAGAGCGTTAGGCCTCTAACGATCCATTGTCATTGCGATGGTCCTCCTTTTGCATGTGAACAGTTAGTTCTGACTGTCAGCAGCAAACTGGTTGATCCACTATGAGAAGAAGCTATTTAAAATATTGAGTTTGCTGTAGGGTCTCAGACTGAACAAGTCTTTTGGATAAAAGACGAAATGTTTTGTAGATGAACAGATGCTGAGATATATTCATCAATTAAAACGGATTCTTCATTTTTCTGGACTGAATAAAACGTGCATTGAATTTAATGAAATGTAACGTGAGACGTTATTTATCTTTGACCCATCAAAATGAATGTGGTCATTTATTTTACAGAATCAAAGTTTAACATCAAACATTTACATTAATTTGGCAGAATATGAAAACAACAACATAATCAATCAGCTTTACAACCAGGAAAACCATACGGCCATGATTTTCCGTTGCTTCACCACAGACATTAATGAAAACATCTGGATTAATTTTCTAGCAGAAAGGAGAGTTTAAAGATGGAAAATTGAGATTTATCTTACAGAGAGATGTGTGAGGGAATTTATCTGTCTTAACCAGAACGTACACGCTCCTTCGGAAATCAGCTTGTCCCAAACAGTACACTTTTGGTGAAGGTCGACTTTTACCTTTTCTGAAGATAGATCAGTTCCGGCGTGGAGTCTCACTTCCAACCACTGTTCAGCGTCTCAGTGAGAACAGCCAAATACCTCGAGAGCCGTGCGAGGTTATCCAAACAGAAGTTATAATTCCCAAAATCGTCTCTGGTTCAGCTTGTTTGGTTTAGCAGCATCCATGAATGCCTGCGTTTGCATTCACGAACTCCCAAACTCTCTGCACTCTGGATTCCAAAACTCTTGAACTCCTCTGTTCTGAACCCTTCTGGAACTCTTCAAACTCTTTGCTTGAACTACTGCTCCATCTTCAAGACTGAGCTTACAGCAGCTTCAAGACTGAGCTGAACTCTCTACCAGAACTCTTCTGGAACTCTTCTCTTTGAACTAGGAAGTGCCAACCTTTTTATGAAGGGTCACTTCCGGTTCATTTGAGAGCTTTTTGATTGGTGGATGGACCAAAGCAGAGGTGTGGTTTGTGATGTAAGGTGTTATTAAAAGTCAAGGAAAAGATTCAAATTGTTTAAGAACAGACAGAAAGATATCATGGCAAAACCAGACTTCGTGGAGCCACCTCTCCTGTATCTCGCTGTAAAAGTTAAACATGACATTTCTTTTCAGTAAACTTTCTAGTTGACCGAAGCTTGAACTTTAACACACTTACAACTTTGCTCACTTCAAGCAGACGATCAAGAAATTGAATCATTACTCTCTAACGTTCTCTAACTTGATTTCACTTTGAATTGAGGACTAAAAATCATTACTACTGTTTAAGTAAATAAAAATGAGTAGTTCACTTCAACATGTAAACATTGTTTGAACTAACACAATTTGATTATCAAACATTTGTAAAATAGTAATGATCATAGAGAATTGTCTTTTTCCACTTGATTAATTCAAGAAAGAAAGTCTCAGGATGGGTCAAACTGTATTTCTGGATTCAAATCAATGAAATGACAGTTTCTGTCCATCTGGTCAGTTTTGACATCAGGCCTAGTCCACTACAGTTTCAACAATCTATCGAGGACCTGACTTAACCTTGTTAGATTAATTTACAGTATAGAGATGAATTTCAAATATTTGTGCATGTATGTGTATGAATGAAATGTGCTTGGATATGTTGATGGGAGACTGCGACGAAGTGAAGATTCAACGACTGCTGGCTTCCTTAGATAGAGACAATTACTACCAGGGTAATTGACTTTTCTATGTATTTATACTTAAGGAGTTTACTACTTAGTGGGGAAACAGTTTACTGGAACTCCTCAGACTGATGAAGCCCTCCAGATAGAGGGTGAAACGTCCATCCATCCATCCATTATCTTCCGCTTATTCCTAAGTTGGGTCGCGGGGGCAGCAGCTTGAGCAGGGAGGCCCAGACATCTCTTTCCACAGCCATCTCTTCCAGCTCTTCTGGGAGGATTCCAAGGAATTCCAAGGCCAACCGAGAGACATAGTCTCACCAGCGTGTCCTGGGTCTTCCCCGGGGCCTCCTCCCAGTTGGACATGCCCGAAACACCTCCCTTGGGAGGCGCCATTGGGGCATCCTTACCTGCCCGAACCACCTCAACTGGCTCCTCTCGACGTGAAGGAGTAGTGGTTCTACTCCGAGGCTCTCCCGGATAACTGAACTTCTCACCCTATCTCTAATGGAGAGTCCAGCTACCCTGCGGAGAAAACTAATTTCAACCGCCTGTATCCGTGATCTCATTCTTTCAGTCACTACCCAGAGCTCATGACCATAGGTGAGGGTAGGAACGTAGACCGACCGATAAACAGAGCTTTGCCTTACAGCTCAGCTCTCTCTTCATTGCAATGGACCGGTACAGATTCTGCAATACTGCAGACGCTGCACCAATCCATCTGTCAATCTCATGCTTCATTCTTCCTTCACTCGTGAACAAAATCTCGAGATACTTGAACTCCTCCACTAGAGGCAGAACCTCACCCTCGACCTGAAGAGAGCAATCCACCCTTTTCGATTGAGGACCATGGCCTCAGATTTGGAGGTGCTGATTCTCATACCAGCCGCTTCACACTCTGTTGCGAACCGCTCCAGTGAGAGCTGAAGATCACGGCACAATGATGCCAACATGACCACATCATCTGCAAATAGCAGAGATGGAATCCTGAGGCCACCGAACCGGAAACCCTCTGCCAGCTGGCTACACCGAGAAATTCTGTCCATAAAAGTTATGAACAGAATCAGTGACAATGGGTAGCCCTGGCGGTGTCCAACTCCCACCCTGAAGGGGTCCGACTTACTGCCGGCAATGTGAAACAAACTCTTGCACTGCTTGTATAGGGACTGAACAGCCCGTAACAATGGGTCTCCAATCCCATACTCACGGAGCACATCCCACAGTGTACCCTGAGGAACACGGTCGAATGCCTTCTCCAAGTCCACAAGACACATGTAGACTGGATGGGCAAACTCCCATGACCCCTCAAGGACCCTAGTGAGGGTAAAGAGCTGATCCAGTGGTGCACAGCCAGGACGGAACCCACATTGTTCCTCCTGGATCTGAGGTTCGACCAACAATCAGACTCACTTCTCCAGTACCCCTGAATAGACCTTACCAGGGAGGCTAAGGAGAGTGATGCCCCTATAATTGCAAGATGCAAGATGGCGGCGCCAGTGTGTTCGGCTTGCCTCTCCCTGCATACTTTGATTGTTTTTGTGTTGTTTTTTGCTTTTATAACTAGTGTCGACTCTCTGCTGGTGTATAATCGCCAAACGCTTTTTAATCTTCGACCCGATATTAACAACTTGGCTCCGTTTGTGAATGACAGCCAGAAAACTTTTTTCCCTCCATTTCTGTCGGACGTGCCGGCCTACCTGTGCCGCGCCCCAGCTCCACCAGCGCGCAGAGCGCGCAGACGCCGCGGGAGACGCAGCGGCCAGCTGGTCAGACTGAAAGCTCAGCTGGCGTCCTCCCTATCCGCTCTCTCTGAGTTTGGAGCTGCATCTAATTGTTTTATCTCATGGCGCTCCCTGGATCTCATCAGGTCTTCTCTGGCTCCTGTTGTTGGCCTGGGTGAGGGACAACCTGCGCGATGCCTCCCCCCCCCCCCTCGTCCGAGTGCGCGGAGTGAACCACCACAACCTGCTCGATCTGGCTCCTGCGTCGGATCACACCCCGGCTGCTGTTGGCCTGGGTGGGGGGCCGCTGCTGCGCTGCCTCTCCTTTCCTCTCCTCCGCGTCCGCGGAGTGAACCACCACAACCTGCGGCTGCTGGACAGAGCTCCTCGGATGGATGACGTCACCCTGGCTCCATCTCATGTTCACATGGCTCTGGTTAATGCTAGATCTTTAACAAACAAGACCTTTATTCTGAAGGACTTCTTCACCTCCCGTGGTCTGGATTTTTTATTCATTACTGAAACATGGATAACTGCCGGTGAGTCCAGTGCTTTTTGTGAACTCCTGCCACCACACTGTGCATACTTCAGCTCTCCAAGGACGACGGGTCGTGGAGGAGGAATAGCGACTGTTTACAGGAAGAGCTATTTCTGTAAACAAATCACACCTTTAACATGTTATTCCAGCTTTGAGTTCAACTTGTTTGAGCTCGGATCTTCACAACCCGTACTGTGTGCTGTTTTATACAGACCTCCAAAATACAATAAGGACTTTCTGACAGACTTTGCAGATTTTTTGGCTGGAGTCTTGCCTAAATATGACAGGATCTTAATAGTCGGAGATTTCAACATCGCCGTGTGCTGTGCTGATAAACCGTTGGTCAAAGAGTTTTTACAGCTGATAGACTCTTTTAATTTGCTTCAGTTTGTGTCTGATCCAACACAAGAATGTGGCCACACCTTAGACCTTGTGTTAGCTCACGGTTTTAATGTTTCTAATGTGGAAGTTTGTGATGCTGCCTTTTCAGACCACATGCCTGTTGTGTTTGACATGCCACTCGTCTGTCGCTCAGTCAAACCTCGCGCTCCTGCACAGCCCCGTCGGGTCATTAACTCCTCCACTGCTTCTCAGTTCTCTGCAGCTTTTAGTTCTGCTATCAGCCCCACAGTCCCTGTGGGTCTTCATTCAGATATTGATGCTCTCTCATCTAATTTTAACTCAGCCTGTCAAAACGTTTTAGATGCTGTGGCTCCATTAAAAACAAGAGCTTCCAGACCAAAGCCTGACCCCTGGGCTGATGAGGTCACTCGATCTGCCAGACGCCAGTGCAGGAGAGCAGAGCGGAAGTGGAAGAAGGACAAACTACAGGTGTCTTTCCAAGCTCTGAGGGACAGCTGGCGCTTCTATCAGTCCACTGTTAGAGCTGCAAAAAACAAATATTTCTCTGACATCATCTCCTCCACCTCCAGCAATCCACGTGTGCTTTTTAAAACAATCACCTCTGTTCTTAACGCCCCACAATCAGCCAGCCCAGAGAACTCCACTGAAATGTGTGACAACTTCCTGAGCTTTTTTATCAATAAGGTTTCAAGCATTAGAGCTCTCATAAGCCCTCCTTCTTACGACCCCTCCGTCTCCGTCACACGCTCTGCTGTCTTCAGTCAGTTTGAGCTCGTCACCCTGTCTTCCTTAACTGACATCACTGGTCGTATGAAACCTGCTGGATCCCCAAATGATCCCATCCCACCTCGTCTTTTTAAAGAGGTTTTTCACACCGTGGCTCCTCATGTGTCCCAAATTATAAATGACAGCTTGGCATGTGGACAGGTACCAGCGAGCTTTAAACATGCAGTTGTGACACCACTGATTAAAAAACCTAGCCTAGACCCCACAGTAATGTCCAACTTTAGACCCATCTCAAAACTGCCCTTCATATCTAAGATCTTGGAGAAAATTGTTTACAATCAGTTAACATCGTACTTAAATGACCACAACCTTCTTGAACAGTTTCAATCTGGCTTTAAAACTCACCACAGCACTGAGTCTGCGCTGCTGAAAGTCTTCAACGACATTCTTTTAGCCGCAGACTCTGGTGACTGTGTAGTTTTAATGTTGTTGGACTTGACTGCTGCCTTCGACACAGTAGACCATCACATCCTCCTGTCTCGTCTGGAGAACTGGGTGGGCATTCAGGGTCCTGCTCTACAGTGGTTCAGATCCTATTTGACAGAAAGAAACTTCTGCGTGCGCATTGGTGCTGTGGAGTCCTCTGTAGCCCCTCTCACTTGTGGAGTACCTCAGGGTTCTATACTTGGCCCTCTTCTGTTTTCCCTGTATCTACTCCCTCTGGGACATCTTCTCCGGAAACATGGCATTTCTTTTCATTTTTATGCTGATGACAGCCAAATCTATGTTCCGTTAAAACAGGGCAAACACCATTCCTTGAAACAACTCCTGGGGTGTATGGCAGAAGTCAGAGCATGGATGTCACTAAACTTCTTACATTTTAATGACAAAAAGACAGAGGTCTTGTTGTTTAAGCCTAGTGAAGGCTCCAATATCCATGCTGATCTGGGTCCTTTAACAGAACATCTGACTGAGACAGCAACTAACCTGGGCGTGAGGCTGGACAGTGACTTCAAACTTGACACTCAGATTAAATCAGTGATCAAGTCCAGCTTCTTTCATTTGAGACAACTGGCCAAGGTCAAACCATTTCTGTCACAACATCATTTTCAGATCTTAATCCATGCTTTCATCACAACTCGCCTGGATTACTGTAATTCTCTTTATGTCGGTCTGAGCCAGTCATTACTGACTCGACTTCAGCTGGTTCAGAACGCAGCTGCCTGCCTTTTAACTGGTACCAAAAAACGAGAACACATCACCCCTGTTTTAGAATCACTACATTGGCTCCCGGTTCGCTTCAGGATTAATTTTAAGGTTCTTTTATTTGTTTTCAAATGTCTTCATGGTCTCGCCCCACAGTATCTGTCCGACCTGCTCCAGCTGTACACTCCTTCTCGCTCTCTCAGGTCAGCAGATCAGCTGCTGCTGGTCGTCCCAAGGTCCAACAGGAGACTGAGAGGTGACCGAGCGTTCTCAGTCGCTGCCCCTAAACTGTGGAACGAGCTGCCTCTGCATGTCAGACAAGCTGGCTCACTTCCTGTTTTTAAGTCTTCTCTGAAGACACATCTTTTCTCTTTGGCTTTTACTTCAGTTTGAAATGTTGGTTTTAATGACTCTAAGTTATTTGTTTTATTTTATTTGTTATCTTTATTTTATTTCACATTTTTAACGTGTGGGGTTTTTATGTTTTTGTATGTCCTAGTGTACAGCACTTTGACCAACAGTGTTGTTTTAAAGTGCTCTATAAATAAAGTTGTATTGTATTGTATTGTATAATTGAAGCACACCCTCCGGTCCCCCTTTTTGAAGAGGGGAACCACCACCCCAGTCTGCCAATCCAGTGGCACTGCCCCCGATGTCCATGCAACTTTGCAAAGGAATGTCAAGTCAAGACAAGTCAACTTTATTTATAGAGCACATTTAAAACAGAACCTGTTATCAAAGTCAGCCAAGACAGCCCCACAACATCCAGAGCCTTAAGGAAATCAGGGTGAATCTCATCCACTCCCGGAGCCCTGCCACCTCAGAGCTTTTTAACTACCTTGGTGACCTCAGCCACGGTTAAGGATGGATCAACCCCAAAGTCCCCCGATTCAGCTTCTTCCATGGAAGACGTGCTAGTAGAATTGAGAAGGTCCGAGAAGTATTCCTTCTACCACCCAACGACATCACTGGTTGAGGTCAACAGCACCCCACCTTCACTGAACACAGTGTTAGTGAAGTACTGCTTTCCCCTCCTCAGCCACCTGATGGTTTGCCAGAATCTCCTCGGAGCCAACCGAGAGTCTCTATCCAAGGTCTCATTGAACTCGTCCCACATCCGAGCTTTTTCCTCAGCAACAGCCAAGGCTGCACACTGCTTGGCCCTCTGGTACTCCTCAGCTGCCTCCAGAGTCCCACTGGCCAACAAGGCCTGATAGGACTCCTTCTTCAGCTTGATAGCCTCCCTAACCCGGGGTGTCCACCACCGAGTTCGTGGATGGTCACCGCGAGAAGCACCGATAACCTTGCGGCCACAGCTCAAGGCAGCTACCTCAACAAGCGAGGCACGGAACATGGCCCACTGGGACTCAATCCCACCTCAGCTGGAATGCGGTTAAAGCTCTCCCGGAGGTGAGTTGAAGATCTCTCTCGGAGGGTTATTCTGCAAGGCATTCCCAGCAAACCCTCACTACACGTTTGGGTCTACCGGGTCTGTCAGGCATCTTTCCCCGTCATCTTATCAAACTCACTACCAGGTGGTGATCAGTTGACAGCTCAGATTCTCTCTTCACCCGAATGTCCAAAACAAATGGCCACAAATCAGATGACACAACGATGAGGTCAATCATTGATCTACGACCTTGGGCATCCTGGTGCCAAGTGCACTTATGGACACCCTTATGTTCGAACATGGTGTTCGTGATGGACGAACTATGACTAACACAGAAGTCCAACAACAGAACACAGCTCGGGTTCAGATCAGAGAGGCCGTTCCTCCCAATCACGCCCCTCCAGTTCACACTGTCATTACCCACATGGGCATTGAAGTCCCCCAGCAGAATAAAGGAGTCCCCAGCTGGTGCAGCTTCCAGTACCCCTGCCAAGGACTCCAAGAAGGCCGGATACTCTGAACTGCAGTTCAGTGCATAGGCACAAACAACAGTCGGAGCCTGTCCCCCCACCCTAAGGCGAAGGGAAGCCACCCTCTTATCTACCGAGGAAAACTCCAACACACAGGCACCAAGTCGGGGGGTTACAAGTAGACCCACACCAGCTCGACGCCTCTCACCATGGGCAACTCCAGAGTGGAACAATAGAGGGTGAAACACCTCTATAAAAAAGAAACTGTCCAGATGACCTGACTGCGAATTATTGGATTTGATACCTGGATGATTAAGCATTAACTTTGTTGCCTTGAACCACTTTGGCTGTGGCTGCTTGCCTGGGACGGGGGACAGGATGGCCCCCAGAAACCATCTTAGCTCTAGCAAATTGGTTGGTCCACTTAAGGAGTTTACTGCTTGGTGGGGAAACAGTTTACTGGAAATCCTCTGACTGATGAAGCCCTCTGGATAGAGGGTGAAATGTATCTATAAAAAAGAAACTGTCCATATGACCTGACTGAGAATTATTGGATAAGTATGTGAATGTTCCTGTAAAGTGCCCTGAGACAACTTTGTTGTGATATGGCACTATATAAATAAACTGAATTGAATTGAAATATGTGTGTGCTACTGACTCATATAGTTATTTTTCTAATATTTATTATTACCGATAGTTTATGTTTATGCTGCAACAGGATTGCTCCAAAAGAACTATATTGGACAGCCTACAGTGAGAGTAAAGATAAAGTACCTGATATGTCATTGTTTTTTGCGAACCCATCTGTGTTCATGGAATAAGGCCACAAGTCTGAGGATATGATTACAAGACTGATTATACTTCTGCCAAAGATAGCCTGGTACCACTACTGTACACTTATTGACTCCAATGGTGTTACTTATGGACAGCTCCAGAGTAGAAAAGAGTCCATCCTCTCTCCAGAGTCCATGTTGCATGTAATTCAATTCAATTCAGTTTATTTATATAGCGTCAAATCACAACAAAGTTGTCTCAGGGCACTTTACAGAAACATTCACATAAAAGCCAATTAGTAAAGTTCTCTATCTAAGGAGGCATGTACCATACCATACCAATTTATTTATATAACACTTTAAACAGTGATAAAGCACACCAAAGTGCTGTACAGGGACAAACAGAACAAGCACACAGCAACAGATTACATAACAGGACACCAAAAAGTAGAAACCAACAAAAACAATAATGGATAAGGTGTAATGTAGAGGTGAGTACAACTATATAGTTGATATCACTTATCCCACATACAAGCTCCTACTCCTGATCTGTCATGGAGGTGACATTCCATGTCCCTAGAACTCCTCTATGCTGCCACAAGTCATTATGACAAGAGACCCTCTCCCCCCTGTCGCCCGGCTTACTCCTCATGTGATCTTGATGATCCTACTTGCAAATGGTGGGCTCACATGACCTTCTGTCACTTTTTCAGGCTTAGCATGGCACATTAGGAGTCACAGTTCATCCGCCAAGCGCTCACTGCCAAACTTCCCCCTCCAGACCTCGCTCTAGGGTGTGCCCTGGTCTTCATATTATGGTTGAGGTATAGGGTTAGAGCAGGGGTGTCCAAGCCTAGTCCTCAGGGCCACTGTCCTGCAGGTTGTATTTGTTTTCCTGCTCCATCACTCTTGAATCAATGGTTAAATTACCTCTTTATGTTCTGCAGAAGTCCATTAATCACCCATTGATTTATAGTCAGAGTCAGAGTTTCTTTATTCGTCATACACACCACATGTGTACAAAATTGTGTACATAGGGTCCCAGTTACATCCAACCAAAGTATAAAATGTAAAAAAAAAAACAGTAATAAGATCTAAGATATGAACTAAGAAAAACATCAACTAAAAATATGCTAAGCACTAATAGTACAAAAACAATACGCTGAACAGCAGCACGAACATGAGTGTGTGAGCAGATGAGTATGAATGAATACAGAAGCATGAAACAGATCAGCAGCAACATGAAACTGATCAGCAGCCTGATGTGATTTTTCACAGTGATTATTCTGGTTAGAGATTCATGAGTCTTCATCAGTCTAGTGGTTCTACACTTAATGCTCCTCAACCTCCTTCCTGAGGGGAGCGGGGCAAAAAAAGTGTGTGCTGGGTGAGTGAGGTCCTTCATGATGCAGGTGGCCCTCTTCCTGCATCTGGAGGTGTAGATGTCTGTGATGGTGGGGAGGCTGACTCCAACATCTTCTGTGCAGCCTTCACCACTCTCTGCAAAGCTTTTCTTTCTGCAGCTGTGCAGCCTCCATGCCACACGTTGATGCTGGAGCACAGGATGCTCTCCACTGCACACCTGTAGAAGGAGGTGAG
The DNA here is from genome assembly GCF_014905685.2 of Nematolebias whitei. Lineage (NCBI taxonomy): Eukaryota > Metazoa > Chordata > Actinopteri > Cyprinodontiformes > Rivulidae > Nematolebias > Nematolebias whitei. The sequence goes on from NC_056518.1 coordinate 811,314, forward strand.
GACTGAGCTTCCAGACCAGCTCGTCTCAGCTGCCTCAGGAAGTAGGAGGATTCAGATGTGCTGGAGCAAATAAACTCTAAAACACACATTTTTAGTGTGTTATTTTTTCAATTAATTTTACTCTTATTGATGTTATTGTTAAGCACTTTGGTAACAGCTCCTGTTTTAAATGTGCTCCATAAATAAAGATGACTTGACTAAAACATGCAGGATAGTGGCCCTTGAGGACCAGGATATGGATGAACCTGGGTTAGATGTTTATTTTTAATAGCTTTTTGATTTCAATATTCAGACTGTGTTTTGGAAGAAATTGATCCCATCTGTGAAACAGAGTGGTGGTGGCATCATGAGCAGTGGTATTGTGATGTAGGGGTGAATTTTAAATTAAATAGGTACATTTTTCTAAAGAAAAAACATAATTGAATGAAATGAAAATGAAATATTTAAGACGGCAATCTACCTGACACTGATAACTGTATTGGATGTTTTTCCTTTCTTTTCTTCTAAAAAATTAAAACGATATATTGAGATACTGTAGTCATACATTTATTTTTTTAGGTTACATGAATTACTTCTCTCCATGCAATGCTTTTTAAAGCATTTAAAAAAAATCTTGAAATAACACACATGCATGTTTGTTTTTTATGTTTATTAATTTATCTTTCCAGCAATTAAATAACATTCAAAGCTCAACAGTCACAGACGGTGTATGATTTTGCAGAGGAAGTGAATATTGTAGAACTCTTGACAACCTATCAGGTATAAAGCCAATAAAACTTTAAAATGTAAAAAAATCATAGAAACAAATGCAATAGTTTTACACACAAGAAAGGATTTGGGTAATGCCAACAGTTTTTCTTATAACCATAAAAAATAAGAATTAATTTTAAAAAGCCATTAATAAAACCAATTCAGTCAATTATTTTATTATGTCTGCTGAATGTATCAAAGCTGCATGCCAAAGAAAAATAATTACAACCGGGAAAAATAGTAAAAAAAAATACACACCCACTCACACGCACCACCCAAGTGTGAGTTTTAGTGTTTGCCCTTTCTTAAGTCATGTCCCATGAGGCAGGCAAACACTGTCAGCACCATTTTAGGATTAACTTCCACTAAATCATCAGGTAGAGCGTAGACACGGGCTCCAATCTTACGGGCCAATGAGATGACGTACCTGAGAGGGAAACGGGATGACAACAGTCAGGCAGTAATTGGAAAAAGAAGGAGTAAAGAGATAGAAACAGGTCTTTACTTGGCGTTGTTGAGTTTTTCATCATTCCCCAGCACTCCTCGTTCCCCTCTCCTCACCATGTCCCACTTCACGGTGCCAGGAGCGATGGCGTCGATGAGGTCAATCACCGGTAAACTGGTGCTGATCAGCTTGTCCTGGGCACAACAACGCATAGTTTCAAACTAAGAAGCACCTTTAAATTTTACACAGCTGTACACACACACACCTTGAAGCTGCTGATCTGCGTGTCCTTTCGTTTCTGCTTCAGAGTGGAGTTGACCCAGTTCAGGATGATCTGATCTCCAACCTTCTCCCCATCACCCAGATCTGACAAAACCAGAACCGAGTATCTGAAAAGAAAAAGAAAAAAAAGGGACAGATAACTGAGATTGCAACAACAACAACAAAAATAAACAAAGATGATACGGTCTGACTCAAAACAAAAAGCAACAAAAAATGTAAAAAGGCAAGTGGTGTGCTAATGTTCCCCGTCGCTGAGGGATTTGAACGGTGAACATTTGTATTTTTGAGATTAGTGTTTTTCTGGACTGGATATTGATGGAGCAACACAAGTTGTGAAAGGAACATTTGGTATGCCTACATGTAGCCAGCCCTGTGATGGACTGGACACCTGTCCAGGGTGTCCTGCGCCTCTCGCACAGTGACAGCTGGACATGGACACCACTGATCCCTGTGACCCGAAAAGGAAGAAGCAGGTAAAGATAATGGATGGATGGATGGATGGATGGATGTAGCCACACAAAAATCGAAGGTAGTACCTCATTTATTTTTCAAGATATGCTCACAAGACAGATGAACATTCATGAAAGCAGCCATCTTGGACCTTGACCTGGCAACCCAATTTTTGAAAGCAATCTTTTACATTTAGATGTAGACATAAATCAAAATAGATGTCACCACATTGTTTATTTTTCACGTTAGAAAGTTTATATATATATATATATATATATATATATATATATATATATATACATTTATGAAGGCAGCCGTCTTGTATTTTGATGGGGCCATACAATTTTTGACAGTGACCTTTCTTACACCAAGATGTAGTCACAAACCAAATTGGAAGTCGGTACTTCACTAATGTTTCCAAGTTATCCTGCTCACAACATGCACGGATACATGGATGGAGGGCATTTCCTATTCCCTCTTGTTGCTCCACGATGGGGGACAAAAAGTTAAAGGTGTTTCATTCCTACACCTGCCAGAGTTGTATCATGTTCTGGTGAGAAATGAAGTTAGAGACATTTTTGTCAAAGTTTGGAAATGTTATGTTGAGGCTTGTTCACACCTACTACCACACCAAGTTTTAGCTCAATGTAGAATCAACTGAGGGAAGTTTTTTATGTGTGTGTTGGTAAATGTTATCTGGTGGTGGTAGCCATCTTTAATTGAGTTGACTGTTGACTATAAAAACTGTCAGTTGTAGATATACAGCCAATTATTATTTTCTTAGTTTCATTAAAACAATTGCTCTGTGGTTCATGAGATATTTTGCTAAAAGACAGAAACAACACACGCACGGGCCTCAAATCGTGCCCTGTCTAGAACATGGTCTGAGAGATCTTTTTTATACCGTCTCTCCTCATGTCTTCTTCCCTTTTCTCATCTAAGTAAAATATTACTCTGAAGAAGAATAAGAGGGCCGCGCTAATTAGCAGCAGCTTCGTGCACTCCATCCATCTTTTGGACGACTGTACGTACATGTTCTCATTGTGTCTCGGTGCAATGACAATAAAGTTTATTCTGATTATCTTCCACTTTTGCCTTTACGCAACGAGCGACAACTAATAAATATATCAATCAGTCTACAGTGCATGAAGTTTAAGAGTTCTGGTTGGATTTTGTACCTTCTCATCAGCTGCCAGACCAGAGCCAGGGTGTGTGTACGACTCCCTTCATTCAGGTTTTCTCCTCCAACTCCAACCAGAGAGAAGTTAGCAACATCTCTGCTCAGCTTCACAGCATAGTTACAGTTCTCCAGCTGAAAATAAAACAATGTAAGAACCTTTGGATTGTTTTTGTGCACAATACTTTTCTATTGTGAGGTCACACCTTCTTCATGTTTCCTCCTAGAAAAGAATAAGGTGGATTGTTGACTTTCTTCCAGTTTACAGGTACTTTGACTTTTTCTAAAAGCTGCAGAATCACCATGCCATCACACAAGTCGCTGCAAAACACAAGGATACAGAAGATGTACAGCCAACAGGAAAATCCTTGACATTAAGTTTGAAAGATCTCTTACATGAACATAAAGTGTTAGTCTGGGTATTTTTGTTTTATCAAGTTATTTTGGACTTTTATCAGGCGTGACATCATATATGGAGAAAAGAGCAGATATGTTCCTGAGCGCTAGCCAAATGAGGACACGTTTCATGTTTTTATTTCGGGTGCTGCCTTTGGAAAGGATTACTACAGTGAGCAAAGATTTGCACAGCATGAAATATTTTGCAAATGTTTTGCACCGGATGCCCTTCCTGGACGTGAACCTGCAGACTCAGGACCACAAGACTACTGCACCAACCACCGAGCTACGGCTGCTGTTGAGGGCACTTTTTATATTAGCTCTTATATTCACCTATTCACCACCCCCTACCCAACTACCACCCTCCACTATATATATATACATACAAACATACATACATCCATCATCTTTTTATTGTTCCAAATTTGGGTCGCAGGGGCAGCAGCTTGAGCAGGGAGTCCCAGACATCTCTTTCCACAGCCACCTCTTCCAGCTCTTCTGGGAAGATCTCAAGGCGTTCCCAGGACATGCTGGAGAGACAGTCTCTCCAGCATGTCCTGGATCTTCCCCGGGGTTTCCTCGCAGTCAGACAAGTCCCTCCAGGTGTACGATCAATTGGTGAAACGTTTCAGCACACACACAAAAAAAAGAAACTGTCCAGATGTCCTGACTGAAAATTGTTGGATTGTATACCTGGATTATTGAGCATGGACTTTGTTGGTTTTGAACCAGTTTGACATGACTGTCGACGAGGGAGAGGGCTGGCACCGGAGGAGGGGGCGTGCCAAACAGACCATCTTAGCACCAACATAACTGGTTTGTTTCACTTTGGAGTAAGCTGTTGGAGGAAGAATCAGTTTTGTTGTGTGTTTCCTTGACTGATGAAGCCTTCTGGATGGAAGGTGAAACGTTTCAGCACAAAAAAAACAAAGAAACTGTACAGATGACCTGACTGAAAAATGTTGAAAAGTTTAATTTCTTTTAACAAGTTATTACACGTTTGTTGTTTTTGGTGACTATTTCACACAAACAATTCTAGAATTATTCTTGTGTTATTATTTTATACAATATTATTGTTGTGTGTACCTCATCTGTGTTTTTTGTTTAAAGCAGGTCTCTTGAAAATGAGTTCTCGTGACCCAGTGAGACTAATGTGTATGAAACAAAGGCTGCATGAACAAAGAGGCGCACCCCGCCGTGCGCTCAGCCCGTGTTGACAGTGATGCTGGGCTTCAACAGTACAGTGTCCATTGGCATCAGAAGCATTTGTAATGTGGGGGTACACACTGGTGGGGGGTCTGGGGGTTCTCCCCCAGAACATTTTCAATTAAGTAGATGCTATTTCCTGCATTCTGGTGTATTTTAACGGGCTTTTAAACATCCATGTTTACCTAAGTAAATACTTGATTCAACAACTATTTTAGAGAGCATGGCACAACAAGAATCTAATATTAAGCTAATATTACTACCTGCAAAGTATTTACTGGTATTTATACTAGGTACTTCATCCTATCTGCACCCTTATTGTTTACTATATTTCTTTTGGACCTAATAAATATTATATTTCTTTTTCACTTTTTGGTACTTTATTTAGTACTTTTATTGCAAGCTTTAGATTTGTTGTTTTTTTAGTGAGTCGACTTGTTTCTTCTCATCCTGAACATTTCATTGTATTGTTGACCTTGTGTTAACCTCTATATGACAAATTAACAAACATAACAAGAAGTCGTCTGACCAACAGCTCTCCTTGTGTGAATAGAGCACGCTCCGCTTCTCTCACACATGCTAACACCCCCCACCCACCCACCCACCCCTCCAGCTCCTGCAGGTAAGGGGCGTTTCACTTCAGGACAAATTGAGATCGCTGATTGGTCAGTTGCAGATGAGCCTACTGGATTGACTGACAGGTGGCAGTGAGGATCTGACTCATGCAAAAACATCATAGATTTTACTGACCCGTCCGTTTGTGTCATCATTTATTCCATATTTATTCTATATCTTGGTGAATCTAAGGTGTGAGGACTGAGATTCCTTATAAAATCCTAATTATGTGTTTTTTTTAAGGGGTGCTGAGTTAAAATTTATGGGTGGTTGAGCACCCCCAAAAAGAGTCTACAATCACCACTAATTTCACATGTATTTATATTTTATTCAATTAAACATTCAGACATTTAGGTTCTAATTTTTAGCGTACAAGGTGTTTCATGTCTCAACGTTGCTCATCTTAAGTGACATGTTTTGGCATTTTGATACCTTCAGATACTTGGCCTCCCATAGGATCAAGTTTTAAGAAAAAGTCCTGTCTAGAGAATGTCCAGAAATATTTAGATTTTGTTACTTTAGAGAAAAATATTTTTATACACTTTCCACATTTCCCCAAAACGAACGTATTTCAGATCAATGTTTCTCTTGTTTTAGTCACTGATGCCCTTGAAGAGCCTTGCTTTGACCACCTGCACCTCAGGAAACAAACGCTTGCGATTCTTCATCCCATTCCCCAAGAATCTGCACATTCATTATGCTATCTTTAGGAATGCAAATAATGCATGTTCTCTGATAAGGACAAGTATAAAGATAAAGACATCCTATTGATGACGTACCGATAAAGGTGGTTTACATGTGGTGAAACACCCAGAGAGTTCATCCAATTACGAAATGTTTTCTCTTCTCTGGTCTCCGCTGGAAAGACATGAAGACATTTTTAGCAGCTTTTCATGCAACACTGATCTTGGTATCATTCAACATTTGCCACACCTTCAGATAATTATTACCTTGAACGTTTTATTATTCTTTGACCTTTGAGACTTGCAGGAAAAGCACTGTATGCAATGTGACAGCTAAGATTATGTAGTACCTTCTATGTGCTCCCCCTCCAGGTTGTTGAGCCCAGTCTTCTGCAGACCGGGGTGCGTGTTGAACAGGTTGGCCACGAAGGCCAAATTGAGTTTGCTGTTTCCGGTTGTGACGTCGTGAGGAGAAACAAATTGCCTGCAGTCCAGCTTGGCTGCTTCCCGCAGCATCAGCTCAGCTCTTTGGTCCAGATCCCACTCCTTCACACAAACACACATTCAAACGTTTAAAATGAGTACGCAACTTTTACAAAAAATAAGACTAGCCTTTCATGCCAGAGTGTTATACTACGATTAAGTTCTGGTGAGAAGGAGCAGCATTCTAGTTATTTTGGTCAAATCACTGAAATGATGTGAACAATCTAGCACACATGTAAGCTCAGTCATCCAGGTAGATAAATCACAACAAAGGTTGAATCAGGTCATGTGGACAGTCTCTTTTTGGGAGAAACATTTTGTTCATCTGAAAGGCTTCATCAGTCTGAGGCCTGCCAACCCACGTCTGTTCTATTAAAAGCACCTTAATGTGGTTTAAGTCAACCCTCTGTGGAAATCTCAGAAACTGGCCATCTGGCCTAAAACATGTGATTAATATGCACTGATGATTGATTGCTTTGGACAGATGGTCCCTTTTTGCATGTGTAGAGCCAGTTCCTGGGAATTCCATAAGGGCTGACTTTAAACACATCAATAAGGTGCTATTTATAGGACAGATCTGTGTTGGCAGGCCTCAAACGGATCAAGTCTTTGGGATGAAAGACGAAACGTTTCTCCCAAAAGGAAACTGTCCAGATGACCTGATTTAACCTTTTTTGTGTGAATATTATGCAGTGTTTCAACATCATGTGTTAACTTTTAGTGCCTGAAACATGTGTTGAGGATGACACTCAGCTACTACCACAGCAGATTTTAGCCATTACCTGTAAAATCAGCAGAGTTGTAACCATTTTCTGTTGGCTAACCTCAATTAGCTCATGACGGACACAACAGCTGACTCCAAAAGTTAATGATTTGTAAGTATTATCAATTATTTTCTGAGCTTTGTCAACATACACCCAGTCCTTCAAAATATAAGTTGCTAACTCTACAGATAAGCCACTGTAAAAAAAAAAAAACTGCAACAATGAAGGCTACTGATGGGACAGCTCTGGTTGGCAGGCCACAGACTGATGGAGTCTTCTGGATGGAAGACGAAACGTTTCTCCCTTAAAGAAACTGGTCCAGATAAAATGATTTAACCTTTTTTCAATTCAGTTCAGTTTATTTATAAAGCACCAAATCACAACAAAGTTGTCTCAGGGACTTTACAGGAACATTCACATAAAAGCCAATTAGTAAAGTTCTCTATCTAAGGAATCCAGCAGACAAGTTGAATCTTGGCTTCGTTGCAGTCTCCCATCCTGAGCAAGCACAGTGGAGACAGTGGAAAGAAAAACTCCCTTTAACAGGAAGAAACCTCCAGCAGAACCAGCTCAGGACAAGAGACCATCTGCTTTGAGCGGCTGGTTAAACCAACTGGTCTAACTGGATGATTGAGCTTACAACCTTTCTTCTGAACCATTTTGGTCTTGGTGTCCTCAGGCTGTTGCTGTGAGCAGCAATTGGCCATGTGGCCTAAAACATTTGATAGTTATACATGATGACTGATTGTTTTGGACAGGTGGGTCCTTTTGCATGTGTTAAAGTCTACTTCTGAGATCCCAACAGGAGGTTGGCTTGAAACACAGCAGTGAAGGCTACTGATGGGACAGATCTGGTTGGCAGGCCACAGACTGATGAAGTCCTCTGGATGGAAGACGAAACGTTTCTCCCTTAAAGAAACTGGTGCAGATGAAATGGTTTAACCTTTTTTGTTCTACAGATAAGCAAACACACATCCCTTTCCCCTTCAGCGTTAGGCAATAACAAATAAACTCACAGTTAGGCCAGACTTGTCAATTTTGACCCCCACATGAAATTCATCTTCATCTGGAGGAGCAATTTGTTCCAAAAGGTAGAAGTAGGCCCGCGAGTCCTTCAGAGACAAAACATAACATTACAATAACATCTCTGTGAGAGTGATGGTGTGAGTGCAGACGGATCTGTTCAGTGTGGTACCCGTATGTCAGCGCTGAAGTTGCTGATTGTTTCAGTTCCTGCATTCCTGAGATGATGGTTGACCCAGCGCAACAGCAGCTCCTCGGGAGAGAGAGACATGAGATGATCCAGTTCTTCTCCTTCCAACAGAAGGCAGATCAGACCTGGACATATAACAAAACTCTTGTTAGTTTTTGTGAAACACAAGCTTCGTGATTCAAAATAACATAGTTGGACATTTTATGAAGAAAAATGCTACGTTTGAGTACTCATACTGCATAATCTAATGACTGTGCAATTTAAATCCATCCAGCCATCATCTTTTACCCGCATCTCCCTTTTCGGATCACGGGGGTCACTGGTGCCCATGTCCAGCAGTCACTGTACGAGAGGACCTGGACAGGTCTCCAGTCCATCACAGGGACACATAAAGACAAACGAGACAAACAACCATTCACTCTCTCTCTCTCTCTCACCCAGGGACATAAGGCTGCATTCACAGCAGCCCTGTTTAGTCACTTTAATCCAACTCCAGCTCGTTTTCCTAGAAAGTCCGGTTCCTTTAGGGAGGTGTGAACGCGCTATCGAACTCTGTCACGGAACAAAAAGACGAACTCTGGCCTGGGCTAAAACCTAGGTCTGGGTCCGGTAGAAGAGAACTCCAGCACGGTTCCAGTACAGTGTGAATGTAAACAGACCGGACACGCTCCACAGGACAAACAAACATGCATTTCTCTTATATGGAGCCGTCAGCTGAATTGTGTGAAGAACAATATTCTCCATGGTCTTCTGTCTCATCTTCTGCTCATGCTGAGTCCATTTTTGAAAAATGACAAAATATAACTCCTAAAACTGCTAAAACTTGATGCCGCTTCATTTTTATTTTTATTTACAGAAGAAGAAGAAGAAGTGTCTTCAGAGGTTTTTGTGTCGTTTCTTTCAGTAGTTCTTGGTGCAGCGCCCCCACAGGCGAGCGGGGGAACAGGTTGGTTCAACAGGTTGGCTCAACAGGTTGGTTCAACAGGTTGGTTCAACAGGTTGGTTCAACAGGTTGGTTCAACAGGTTGGTTCAGCAGGTTGGTTCAACAGGTTGGTTCAACAGGCTGCTTCAACAGGTTGGTTCAACAGGTTGCTTCAACAGGTTGGTTCAACAGGTTGGTTCAACAG
>NC_056518.1:821005-828505 GCF_014905685.2 Nematolebias whitei
CAGGTTGCTGCAACAGGTTGGTTCAACAGGTTGCTTCAACAGGTTGCTTCAACAGGTTGGTTCAACAGGTTGCTTCAACAGGTTGCTTCAACAGGTGGCCTCAACAGGTTGCTTCAACAGGTTGGCTCAACAGGTTGGTTCAACAGGTTGGCTCAACAGGTTGGTTCAACAGGTTGGTTCAACAGGTTGGTTCAACAGGTTGACTCGACTGCACAGTGCAGTGTGAATGCAAACGCACAAGCTCAAATGTAACAAAAGGTCATGAATATTGGTCCCGAACCGAACCCAGTCTACCGGAGTATCAGCTGTGAAAACGTTGGCTACGTACTGTAACCCCAGATTCTATGAGTATAGGCGTAGCCCTTTAAGGCCTTCGCTTTAGTGGGTTTATCCCGTTATGCGCAGCATAAGCACTGAAAAAAATTTAGTCCACGCCCACCTGCTGTGTGGGCCCCACCCGGTCCGTATAAATTACGTTAAGAGCGGGAAATCGGCTCCCAAAATAGCTTTTTTCTTCAGCCATTCAGGAGCCAGTGAGGTCCGACGCTTAAAGGGCTACGCCTATATTCATAGAATCTGGGGTTACAGTACGTAACCAACGTTCTACTTCGTATAAGCTTCGCCCTTTAAGACCTTCGCTTTAGTGGGTAAAGGGCGAAGCAGATGTGGTCCTCGCCTCACTGGGTCCATTCGAACACCATATGAAGCAGAAGCTTGCCCAAAAAAGTCTAATCACTCAGCTCCCATGTGCATAATTACGCATTGCGTAATTATGTGTGCCATGCACAGACGCATGTTGTGTAACCATGCTTTCTGAATGCATGAACGCCCCGAAAACATCAACGGGGAGGGAAAAACGCTGAAAAGAGCCATGAACCAACCGGTTTACGGCTGAACCGTATGAACAGATTAATAATAACAAGAGAGCTGATTATTAATCAGATGAACTGATTGGTAACAATAGTCGTGAACTGACTAATGACAATAGAATCAAATAACAGTCACAACTTGTGATTGATAACATCTCACACTGTAATGCATGCAGACAGATGTGAGTAAAACGGAGTTCCATGAAACAACAATATTCATTCTGTAAACACTAAGGGCAGAATGTGTCATGGAACGGGCCGTCACATCACCTAAATAAAGGCGAATAAGTGAGCAGGGTGTTGACCACGCGGCCACAGTGCAAAATGTCCTGCATTGACATATCATTATGCAAAGCAGTCGAAAAAGCGATACCGCTGATAGAGTGTGCTCTGAGGTTGACAGGAGACTCTAAATCTGATGCTCTGTAGGCTTCAGAAATAGCCTCACACAGCCAGTGTGACAAGCGCTGGGTGGATAACGGGCGACCTGCAGATGCATCTCTATAATGCGCAAACAAATGTTGACGCATTGCAGCTGTGCACGCTATGTAACACGTCAACGCCCGCATAGGACAGAGGAGATAAAAAGACGTTACTTCTTCTGATCTGTGTGGGGGGGGGGGGGAGAACGACCCCTCCAACGATATCGCTCTTGATTAAAAGAGCTCGTGATGTATTAGGCATAAAAGCTGGGTTGATCTAAAATCAGCTGAGCTGCCGTCAGCCTAATTTCTGAGACATGACGGAGCGACAGAGAGGGCAGATAAAACACTCACTCTCTTAGCGGATGTTAAAGCCAGCAGCAGGGCTGTTTAAAGAGACAAGAATTTAAGTGGAACCTGATCCAAAGACTCAAATGAAGCTTTGATCATGACCTGCAGGACCAGTATTAAATCCCACTGGAAACAAGTGCGTGTGAGAAAGACCTGCGTCTCTGTACACCTTTTAGAAAACGTTTCATCAGCGGATGATAAAACCTGTTCTGTCTCAGAAACCTTCATGTCAGGAAGAGATGGCTGCAGTGTACGTTTAAAACGTGCTAGATGCAAATTTCTGTCCATCAGCTGCTGCAGAAAGAACAGCATGCCACCTAATGGACATGAGGTGGCCTCTACACCCTTCTCTGTACACCAGCACTGAAAAGCTGTCCGCTTTGATGTGTACATCGCTGTGGTAGATGCACCACGAGAAACCTGAATTGTGCGCACTACATCCTGTGGGCAACCCATCCTCTCTAAGTGGATTCATTCAACGGCCAGACCCACAGGTGCTGGCCTATTTCTGGGTAACTCCTGGTCGCTCCTCCTGCCTGGAAGGAGAGCGTCCTCCCTCTACAACAGTTTCCACGGGCACCCCGACAGCAGGCGTTTCAGGGCTGGGAACCATGGTGCACCCACGCGCTCGGGCCACCAGGAGAGCTGTCAATCCCTCCTCCTGAGCTCGGTTCAAGAACCGTAAGATCAGAGGAGGTGGAGAAAAACGCGTACAGAAGCATTTTGGGCCATGGACTGTGGACAAACGCATCCACCCCCCAGCGGTGATTCGTCTCATGGGCTCAGAGAAGTGCATAATTGACACTGAGCGTTTCCCGTGTCACAACAGGCCCACAGCCGCTATATCAATCTGAGACAAAATGCTCCGTCAGAGGATGATTAAAGGTTGTTCTGTCTACGACAACTTTGAGACAAAAGAAAAACACGGTTGCAGCATACAATAGTCGTGCTGGACACCAGATTTCTGTCCCTCGGCTGCTGCAGAAAGACAGCATGTCGTCCAGTGGACATGAAGTGGCCTCTACACCTTTCTGTATAGCAGCGTTGGAAAACTGACCACTTGATGTGAACAGCACTGTGGTGGATGCGGCACGTGACTCCTGAATCGTACGCACTACATCTTGAGAGAGATACATCCTCTCAAAGGTCTGCACAGCGGCCAAACCACAGGTGCTGGCCTATTCAGATTAATTCCTGATCATTCCTCCCGCCTGGAGGGAAGCGTCCCCCCTCCACGGCAGGTTCCACGAGCGCCCTGATAACAAATGTCGTAGGCCTGGGAACCATGATGCGTTCACGTACCTGGGGCAGAGGAGCTGCCAATCTCTCCTCCTGAGCTCGGTTCAGAAAAACCATGATACCAGAGGGAGAGAAGGAGATGAAAGGCATTACAACCACAGGCTGTGAGCAGGCACGTCCACCCAGCGGTGGATCGTCCTATGGCTCCACGATAATTATAATTGACATTGAGCGTTCTCTCGTGTTGCTACACGTCCGCAGACGCTGGCAGGATTCTACCGTGTCTGAGTCCTAGTTCTGGGTGGAATACATGAGATGTACCCACTCCAATGGAGAACAGATTGGGTGCGCCCCACACAGCATCTGTCTCACAATGTGGCACATGGGTTGAAAAATGCCTACATTTCCTGCTAGTATGTATGCAACAGTCACTTGCTGTCTTAGAATCAAAAACTCTGATGATTCTGCAGCTCAAGGTCAGTGTTGAGTCACATTCAAAGATCCCGTGCGACTCTCCAAAACATTTAAAAGGCTGCTGTGTGGGGAGCCACAGCGGCTCCACAGCTTATTAAATGTGTGTGACATAGATCTGTGGACGGAAAACAGCTGATATCACTCAACCGATTCACGTGAGTTGCACTGCTGCCCCCTGTCTGTACAAGCTGCTCAGCAGCAGGTGTCCAGATAACGCAGAATTAAAACGGCTCGGGGCATAATGGAGTGTTGTTTCTTACAGCTCAGACATTGCCAATCTAGAATAAATCTCATCTTTCCGGTTCATTGGGACCAGGAAGTGATGAGAGAGACCTAGCGTTTCCTCTCCATCTGAGATTCTAGAATTTACATTTCCAAAAAAGAATTCCCTGAGCTTCTGCTAGAGGGGACGAGATCTGTTCATAAATGACGGAAAAAACGTCACAAAGTTCCTCCACACCGGGGTTTGAGCTGAGCTGCAGCGTGAATCCCGGATGAAAACGGTTCGCCCATCCATCTGGAGGCGCGCGTTCATTGCCACCCGTTTATAAGCTATAAAGCGGGCACGCATTTATGCTGTGAAACTCACATACATGCTGATGTGAACTGGAGCGCGCTGAGTGAGAGAGAAAAAACCCACGCGAGTCCCCGAGGATGCAAGATGTTGTGTTGCTGCGGGAAAACAATTCATGAGTTGTGTTCACGTTGTGTGCAGCTGCTCCGTGTAACGCTCGTAAGCGGGTGCACATATGAGCCGACGCGCCCTGAAGGGTCGTGTGTGTGCGTCCTCATGCGACGCTTTAAGCCAGGATTGCCGCGGGGGCGCGCGTTGGCACTGGTGCGGTAAGGAGGCACCGCGCTCCATCGGTGGAGCGGGGTTACCACTGGCTCGGTCTGCAGAAAAACGTTCATTGTTTGCTGCGGGTCACGTGAGCTTTTGAGTGATTCCACAAGCTGCAATATTAATTCAGACAAAACCCCTTCTTCGAGGATGTATGAGCTGAGCCGCTGTGAAGGCTTGTGGGGCTGCTGACGCCGCGGGAGCGCGCGTTGGCACTGGAGCGGTCAGGAAGCAGCGCGCGGCATCGGTGAAGCGAGGCTACCCCTGGCTCGGTCTGCAGAAACACGATCATTCTTGGCTGTAAGTCACGTGAACTTCAGAGTGATTCCACGAGCTGCAGTATTAATTCAGAAAACCTTCTTCCAGGATAAAGGAGCAGAGCCGCTGTGAAGCTTGTGAAACTGCTAACGCCGTGGGAGCGTGCGTTTGACACCACTGCAATGACAAAACGTGTGTCGCTTCTGCCGGGAGCGAGATACATTGCTGAGCTCGTACCGTGGTCTCACATGAACGTTGACATGAACGGCGGGCGCTGAGAGCTGCGTGCGCGCTTTCATGCAGCGGGGGCGCGCATCGGCACCGCTGACAGTGAATGAAAACAACCTTAAAAAAGGCTCATTCGAGATGAGTGTGTGTGATGGAGCCGCTTGTCAGATAAACCATGCTGACAGCCTGGCTAAAAGACACTTCATCATAAAATGATGTTATTTCACAGTGTCATCAACACACCTCCAGCGACCGGACACCTAGTTACCTTCCGTTGAGCTCTGTTTGTTGTCCTGGAGGGCCCCCTGTTGGCGAAGTCCGGGAAAACAAATGAACTTCCGGCTGCTGGGGACGTCTGACGGGAGGGGCTGGCGTAGCAGAGCTGGGGAGGCGTTGAGCAGCCGTGGAGCAGCTGTGGAGCATCTTGAAAAGATCTCTCGCTGATGAAAAGAGGATCACCAACCGACTCCTGCATCTCTCCTGAGAGGAAGGTGGAGTGACGAGCCAGGAGAACTTCTGGGACCTCGTTCTCCGGCTGCGATGCGGGGCGGCAGACAGCAAAAGAGGCGCACCGGTTGAGGATGATGTCAGCTGACTTGTAGACTGAGCGTACTGCAGGCTGGCAGCGTCGTTAGCAAGCAGCCGCTACGAGAGCGGAGTGAGCCGAAGGACAGAGGGCCACCGTCTCTTCTCGCCCCTGAACGTGTACGCCAACAGCGTAACGTGTTGTTCGCTGCGGCCGTGTGGAACACATGCTGGTGAGCTCAGTTGGAGAGCGGTGTCACCGTCACGGTTATGCTAACCGGAGGCACGAGACGCTGGTCCACCTCGAACATCTTACTCCAATGAAGCCTCCATCAGGCTCGGCTCCAGAGGGCATGGAGGGACTTTCCACTCAGTGAACCCCTGCTCTGGAGATGGATGCGGACTGTGGAGACCGGCTCCCCCAATCTACCAGGAAATAACCCGTCTGTGGCCTCGCCCGTAGGACGTCCTGTTGGGAACACGAGGCCATATGGAACAAGACGGTGAGCCGGAATGGAGTCAGTAAACAACCTTCCCGCCGGATCATCCGAACTGGCGGGAAAGGCGTAGGACGTAAAAAAGGGTCCTTTCATGTCAGCCTCCTCCTGGGTTACGCCGGGCAACCCCTGAGGGCGCCGTCGGCCGGGAGCGGTGTGATCGCCGATGCGAAACGAGGTGGGATGGGGTGAGCATTCACTCAGCCCGCCTCCACCGACACTACGCTCCCCAGGAGGGAATGAGCAGCGGGGGCTGCAGCTGAGCACACCTGTCCCGGAGGAACCATCCGATTCGCTCCGAGGGTCGGCAATAAGAGGAAAAATACAAGATGGCGTTGTCCAGCGTGTAGTGACCTGTCACTGAGAAATATTCCTCGGCGCTTACCTTGAAATAAGACTGCTCGTCAGCTTCTCCTCGGGGAGGAGAACTCACCGGACGACCGGAGGTCGACTCCCGGGCCAAGCATCCTTAACAAAGGTTGGTCATCTACACAATTTTCCTTCTTTGTTCTTCTGACAGTGCTATTTTAGCTCGCTGAAGAAAAAATGGGAGCCTATTTCCCACTCTTAATGTAATTTATACGGACCGGGTGGGGCCCACACAGCAGGTGGGCGTGGACTAAATTTTTTTCAGTGCTTATGCTGCGCATAACGGGATAAACCCACTAAAGCGAAGGCCTTAAAGGGCGAAGCCTATACGAAATAGAACGACCTTACCAGTCAGTTTAACATGCATGTTTTTGGTCTGTGGGAGGAAACCCACACGTGCACAGAGAGAACATGCAAACTCCACCCAGAAAGTTCCCAGCTAGGATTTGAACCGGTGACCTTCTCGCTGAGAGGTAACAGCTCTACCAACAGAGCCATCGTGCCACCACAATAAAAATCAACAGCATAAATGTTAAAACATCTTGTGGGTTCTTGTTTTAATAAGAAAGGTTTATTTTTAAAAATAATTGAAAATGATTGTGTTTATTAGATGGCTGGACAAAGTGTCCAACATGAATGTTTTATACTCTCATGGTTTTTTACAGGCTGTGACCAAAGCTGAAAGTTGATCATGTTCCTGTGCGTTTCTTTGTCTGTAGCTTTATAAAAGCAACTTCGTGACCACTACACAGATTCTAATTACATTAATCACTGCATCTACAACTCAT
The DNA here is from genome assembly GCF_014905685.2 of Nematolebias whitei. NCBI lineage: Eukaryota > Metazoa > Chordata > Actinopteri > Cyprinodontiformes > Rivulidae > Nematolebias > Nematolebias whitei. The sequence continues at coordinate 827,867 of NC_056518.1, forward strand.
TAATGTTTTAAGCCAATCCAATTCAAGATGGCCAAAGAGATGAGTGACCTTGTAAAATACAAATATATGTATAACTCTGCTAATTTTAGAGCTATTGAGTTCAAAACTGGTGTAGTAGTAGCTGAGAGTCTTTCCCAGTACCAACTTAAACACTAACCAATCACACCACACCTGCTTTTTAAAACTACATTCATTGCTGAAGCCATTTCTGTCTGTCTATTAGTAAAATATCTTCAGAACTACTGGACATATTTGAATGAAACTATCAGATTGTAATCAAGACATGCATGTGCATTTGAAAGCATTTTTGAAGTCAGGCCAAATCAAGATGGCCACCATAGCCCGCTGACCACTGAGAACACAAAAATAGATTTAAATCTGCCAAACATAAAGCCAGTGTGGTAAAATTTGGTATGGTAGTTGCTGAGCATCGTCTCCCACACATACTATGAGTACTACACACTGCGTTTTACATTTTCTTAAAACCTCGGTATGAACTTTTGACATCAACCCTGTTTGTCTGTTAGCAAAATATCTCATAAACTGCTGAACATATTTTATTGAAACATTCAGATTGCAATAATTGGATGTACGTCTACAACTGATGAAGTGTTGGAGCCACCCAGTTATGAACACAAC
>NC_056518.1:829872-831918 GCF_014905685.2 Nematolebias whitei
AATAGCACCTTCTCAGAGTGGATCAACCAGTTTTGCTGCTGACATTATCAGCTGGTTCTGGTTGTCAGCAGCAAACTGGTTGATCCACTCTGAGAAGGTGCTATTTAAGAGACTGAGCTGAATACAGCACCTCAGACTGAGGAAGTCTCTCGGATGAGAGACAAAACGTTTCTACATTTTTTTGTTGATTTGCTTTGTTTTTTTTTGAATGTCCAGAGGACCAGATTTAACTTTTTTAGAAATGTTAAAACAACTGCCAGTGGCCCTATTTTACTCACCATGGTAACCATACACTTGTTTCTCTCACTCCCTGACTGCCAAGGTAATGAGAGTCAGGCAGTAACAAACTAAAGTAAGCTTCAAAGAAACAGTCCCTCCATTATTTTTACCAGTTTCTTCCTGTCTGGGTCACGAGGGTTACTGGTGCCCATATCCAGCAATCACTGTGCGAGAGGCAGGGACACCCTGGACAGGTCTCCAGTCCATCACAGGGACACATAGAGACAAACGAGACAAACAACCATTCTCTCTCTCTCTCTCTCTCTCTCTCTCTCTCTCTCTCTCTCTCTCTCTCTTGCTCTCTCTCTCTCTCTCTCTCTCTCTCACCTAGGGACAATTTAGAGTTACCTATCAGTCTAACATGCATGTTTTAAGTATGTGGGAGGAAACCGGAGTACCTGGAGAAAACAAAAATGCATGAAGAGAACAAGTAAACTACCCAGAAGGGCCTCTGGTCAGGGTTTGAGCCAGCAACCTACTTGCTGAGAGGCAGCAGCTCTACCATCTGTGCCATAAATCAGATTACAGAATTCTTGGTCCTTGAGTGACAGAAGACTCCAGTGGTCACACATGGTACATTTTAAGTGTCTCCAGTGTTTTATGTGAGACTGGGCTACTACAGCAACAGTAATTAGACAGACAGGTAGGAAGGTAGTTGGGGTGTCATCTGGGCATTGCTTTAGCAGTTCACACCTCCCTCAACCATCTGGAGAAGGTAAACACCTATGTGAGAATGCTCTTCATTGACTACAGCTCAGCATTCAACACCATAATCCCCTACAAACTGGTCTCCAAGCTCACCACACTGGGCCTGGAGAAGTCCATCTGCTGCTGGATACTGGACTTCCTCACCAACAGACCACAGGCAGTGAGAATCGGCAGTCACCTCTCCTCCACACTAGTCCTCAGCACCAGTACACCTCAAGGCTGTGTCCTCAGTCCACTCTTGTACTGTATATTTACGCATGACTGTACCACCAAGCACAGCTGTAACGTCATCCTCAAGTACGCTGATGACACCACCATCCTGGGCCTCATCACCAACAATGATGAGAGTGCCTACATAGATGAGGTGAAATCACTGACCAGCTGGTGTCAAGAAAATAACCTCTCTCTAAATGTCAACAAAACAAAGGAGATGATAGTGGACTTCAGGAAACAGAGTGGAGGTCAGCACTCCACCATCAACATAAACAATGCTGAGGTGGAGCAGGTCAGCACCTTCAAGTTCCTCTGCATTCACATTACTGAGGCTCTGTCCTGGACTTTACATACAAACACTGTGATCAAGAAAGCCAGACAAAGACTCTACTTCCTAAGAAGATTTAAGAAGTTTGGTATGAACACAAGCATCCTCACCTACTTTTATAGGTGCACCATTGAGAGCCTGCTGACAGGCTGCATCACAGGGTGGTATAGAAACTGCACCAGTCAGAAAGCTCTACAGAGGGTGGTGCAAACAGCAGAGGACATCAATGGTAGCAGTCTCCACACCATCTAGGACATCTACCACAGCCAATATCTGCGTAAAGCATGCAGCATCATTAAGGACCACACCCACCCAGCACAACCACTCTTCCATCTACTACCCTCAGGCAGACGATACAGGAGTCTGTCATCACGTACAAAAAGACTAAAGGACAGTAATTATTAACAAGCTGTCAGATTACTGAACTCTATAAATAAAACTGAACAACTGGCAATAACTAACTAATAATTCAACCTCAGTGTCACTACCTGTGCAATAACCTGTCACACAACCTGTGT
>NC_056518.1:832018-833665 GCF_014905685.2 Nematolebias whitei
TATATATATATATATATATATATATATATATATTGTGATAGTAGTTTCTTTTTTCTTTTGATAAATGCAAATGCTTATTGTCAATTACCCTGTGACGTGTGCTGATGACCACTTGACCAGGTCACCCTTGTGAAAGAGATCTCGATCTCAACGGGCTCTACCTGGTAAAATAAAGGTGATTGATTGATTGATTGATTGATTGATATATATATATATATATATATATATATATATATATATATATATATATACAGACCCTTTCCAAGAAATTTGAATATCATGGAAAAGTTGTTGAACTTCCATAATCCCATTCAGTTAATCTTTAATAAATGATAGATTCAGAGCCCACAATTTAAACGATTTCAAGTATTCATTTGTTTATTTTTACATAATTTGGGATTCCAGCTCATGAAACCCACAAAAATAGGATTTCAAAAAAATTAGAATACTGTGGAAACATCAGCCCAAACGTTGCAGGACATGAATGTTTTTAACTGAGTGTGACACTAATCATCTACTAAACTCAAAGCACCTGCACAGGTTTCCCCAGGTGTCATTAAATTGCTTCAGTTTGGTTCAATATGTGGAAGACTGCAGACAGAACATCTGTCCAGAAGACCATCATTGATGCCCTCCATAGGATGGGTAAGACACAAGTTCATAGCTAAGGAGGCTGGCTGTTCATAGAGTGCTGTGTCCAAGCACATCAATGGAAAGTCTAGTGGAAGCACAAAATGTGGCAGGAGAAGATGCACCAGCAAAAGAGATGACCGTGGACTTCAGTGGATCATCAAACAGAAGATTCCAGATTCTGGCAGAGATGCAGAAAGAGTGGAATGAGGCGGGAGTCACAGCTTCAAAAACCACCACATTCAGATCCATCTGGGAGATGGACAACAACTGTCAGGTTCCTCGGTCCTCTTTTGCAATGAAAGTAAAGTGTCTTTCATTCAGAAATCAAGGTCCAAGGGTTTGGAGGAAGAAGGGTGAGGAACAGAACCCATACTGCTTCGTACCGCAACAGTCTACCAGAATGTTTTAGAAGACTTCATGATTCCTTCTGCTGAGGATCTGTATGGAGATGCAGATTTCATCTTCCAGCAGGACCTGGTCCCTGCCCATGCTGCCAGTAGCACCAAAACCTGGTTTGATGCCACAGAGCTTGACTGGCCAGCCAACTGGCCGGACCTAAACCCCACTGAGAATCTATGGAGTATTCTCAAGAGGAACATGAGGAGCACCAGACGCAACAACAAAGAAGATCTGACAGCATCAAGGAAATCTGGGCTTCCATAACTCCCAGTCAATGCCACAGGCTGATTGTCTCAATGCCACGTCACATCGAGGCAGAAATTAAGGCAAAGGGATCACAACCAAGTATTGAAGATTGACATATCATTTTGAAAATACCATATTTTGATTGATTTGATGTCATCCTAAATTTATTTATTTTTCTCCAAAAACTGAGAAGTAGTGTGGGCTGATTTCTTCACGGTATTCTAATTTTTTGAAATCCTGTTTTCGTGGGTTTCATGAGCTGGAAGCCCAAATTATGTAAAAATAAACAAATAAATACTTGAAATCATTTAAATTGTAGGCCCTGAATCTATCATCTATTAAAGATTAACTTTTTGAATGGAATTATGG
>NC_056518.1:838665-842848 GCF_014905685.2 Nematolebias whitei
TATTTCATTGATTTGAATCCAGAAATACAAATTATCTCATCAAGAGACTATTTAATTGTATCCTGAATTAATCAATTGAAAGAACACTCTTCCTTTTTTCATTATCATTACTATTTTAGAATATCATAATAATCAAAATGTGTTTAGTTCATACCATTTATAAATGTTGAAGTGAACCACTCATTTAAAATCAACTGTGAAACAGTATTAATTATTTTTAAACCTCAGCAGACTTAGAAATCAAGTTAAATGTCTATTTACAAAGTAATTGTGCATTTTGATCTTCTGTCTGAATGAGGAGTAGTGATGTCGGTCAGAAGTCAGAAAGCAAGTTATTAGAACAAAGTGTCTTGTTTTTAAACCTAGCAGACAGTAAATAACTTCAACTGGCATCTGCGTTTGTCTAACTTCGCCATAACATTCCTCTGTCTGTACTAACCGTTCGTAAACATTCCTGCTGTCTTTTTGACTCCTAATAACCCTCTGACATCACTGAAACACCGCCCCTGCTGGTTGTTTCAACCAGTCAGGAAGTACCAAGTACAGGAAGTGAGTACTCTTTAAAAAGTCAACACTTCCTGGGACTATTCAGTCTTATTCAGTCTTCTTGGAGTCTTCTGGCGGTCTTCCTGCAGTTTTCCTGAGTCTTTCTTGGGTCTATGAAGTCTTCTACTTCTGAGTGGAATCTCTGACTGGAGTCTTCCTGAGAGTTCCTAAGGAACTTTCAGATTTAATCAATAGCTGATGGATTTGACCGTGAGACGAGGGTCCATCCCAGCGGAGTCACAGCGCCTCGCTGTGAACTCACCCGGGCGTAACACCCTACAACTTTGAAGGAAGCTTGTTCTGTTGAACAGAGTAAACCACACGACTTCTGACGATGACCAGCCGCCCTGACCGGAGACTCTGTAAAGGTAGCGTGCATAGGGACATCTAGACCGGAGCTGATCCATCATCTGCAAAGGTAAAGAGACGTCACGAGTTGTCACGCACTAAGTGGACCGGGGATTTGAGCTGGTGTTGAAAGAAGCGTGCTAATTCTGGTCAACAAACATACATCTTCCTTATCCATCTTCCTTTTAAACTTCTCCATTCCTTCCCTTAAACTTTTTTATTCGCCAGTAATCCAGATGCCTTCAGAGGTGAATCAGCCTACATTAATGTTCTGTTGTCTTGTTAGTAAAGCGTGCCAAGTTTTTATTAATCAGAACCAGATCAGCAAATCAATGTATACATGTCTTGATGTTAAATTTTGATTCTGTTAAATAAATGACCGCATTTATTCTGATGGGTCAAACATAAAATGACGTCTCATGTCACTGATTAAACAATCCTCACAGTTGTCTCGGTCACATGACACATAATTTAACTCGAAAAAGAAAGAATCCGTTGTAATTAAACAATTAATATTCTTTGTGCTTGAACTAGCTTTAAGAATAATTAATTAGTAGTGAAGCTAACAGCAAAGCTGTCCCTACATCACTACAGGAAACACCTTGTATCTGTGACTTTCCTTCCCTCCATTGATCACGGTGACATTATTTACATGAACGCTCCTACAAGAACCCTGCAGATGTTGGATGCTGCAGATGTTGGATGCTGCAGATGTTGGATGCTGTCTATCATGGTGCACTAAGATTCATAACTGGCTGTGATTATCGTACCCACCACTGCACCCAGTATTCACTGGTTAACTGGACATCATTAACTTCACGCAGACTCTCCCACTGGTACATGTTCATCTTTAAATCACTTCTTGGTCTGCTGCCTTCATACATCTCCTCCTACATGTCTCTGTGTGAGTGCAGCTACAGCGTGCACTCTCAGGACATCATTACCTGCAGTGTTCCCTCAGTGAGGACTGAACTAGACAAAAGGACCTTCTCCTACTCCGCTCCTGTTTCCTGGAATATCTTGTAAAAATATCTGAAGCTCTCGACCTTTGACCTCTCTAAGTGACTTTAAGAATCTGTTGGACTCCTGGCAGGGACCAATGCAGACATGTTCCTGTTTTTAGTTTTCTACACTGCCTCATATAGCTGTTTTTTCACTACATTTCCTTTTAATTATCCCTTTAATTATCATTTTGTTTTCAATAGTTAAAAAAAGAAAACTTAAATTTGTATGAATCATTTATGATTGTCCACAGTTGTCAACATTCTTTGTTAAAATCCAGGTCTCGTAAATGAGTCCTCGTGGCTTAATGGGATTAACCTGTTTAAATAAAGGTTGAATGAATTTCAGCTTTTGTTCTGGTTCAGCTTCTTTCAGCTTTTTTCTGCAATTATTTTAGCTCCTTTCAGTTTTGTTTCTGTTTATTTATTTATTTTTTCAACTTCTTTTCTTTAGTTTCATCTCATACTTGTTTTGGCTTCTTTCTGCTGGAATGAGCTTTTGCTGCTCTGATAGCTACTTTTTAGGTATTTGTCTGCTATTTTCTTTGTTACTAATTTTGGTATTTTATGCTTTTAATTTTGCTCCATTTAGCCCTTTTCTGCTATTTTCAGCTTCTTTTTTTTTTAATCATCTTTTCAGCAATTTTTTTCTGCTCATTTCAGGGTTTTTTGTGATCCATTCATCCTTTCTCTGCCTATTTACGTCTTTTATCCCCCACATTAAAAACGTTACTAGAACCTCCTTCTTCCACCTGCGTAATATCACTAACATTAGAAACATCTGATCTAAAGATGATGCAGAAAAACTGGTCCATGCATTTGTCACGTCTAGACTGGACTATTGCAATGGTTTATTATCTGGGTGTCCAAATACTTCTTTAAAACTTCTTCAGTTGATCCAAAATGCTGCTGCCAGAGTCTTAACTGGAGTTACTGGGAGAGATCATATCTCTCCAGTTTTAGCTTCTCTCCATTGGCTCCCTGTCAAATCCAGAATAGAATTCAAAATCTTACTTCTAACCTACAAAGCTCTCAACAACCTAGCTCCATCTTAAATTACAGATCTTATTGTTCCATATTTTACTAACAGAGCACTTCACTCTCAGACTGCAGGTTTACTTGTGGTTCCTAGAATTTCCAGCAGCAGAATGGGAGGAAGATCTTTCAGTTATCAGGCTCCTCTCTTGTGGAACCAACTTCCAATCTCTGTCCATGAGGCTGACACATTATCCAGTTTTAAAACTAGACTTAAGACTTTCCTTTTTGATAAATCCTATAGTTAGAGTTGGCTTGGGTTTCCTGAGCTGTCCCTTAGTTCTGCTGCTATAGGCTTAGACTGCTGGAGGACAAACTGACCACACTTTTCACTCTGCTACTGTCTTTACTTACTCTGCTCAACCTGGTTTGTATTTGTAATTATTTTTTTCTATGAACATGTTTTTTTTGTCTTTCAGATACACCTCAGGGGCATAGACGCTGCTAAGGCTAGGCCCAGGAGCTACCACTGTGAGTAATGGCAAAAAATAAGAACAAACAGAAATCATTCTACTCAACAGATGAAAATTCGAACGATATGGAAGAGATTAAAAGCTCACTGAACTTTATGGGTACAGAGCAGAAAAGACAAGCAGATCAGCTGAACAGCTTGATGGAAGCGTTGGGAGAGATAAAGCTGCTGAAAAACCAGGTGATGGCAAGAGACCAAAAGATATCTGAACTGGAAAATAAAGTAGATGGTCTAGAACAATTTATCAAAAACAATGACTTGCTGATTAACGGATTGGAAATCAAACACCGATCCTATGCAGATGCTACTAAAAATGGAAGCATCACTGAAGATTCACCACAGGAGCAACAACTAACTCTGGAACAGCAAGTAGTTACTTTCTTACAGGACAAGGACATTAAAATCGAACAAAAGGACATTTCAGTCTGTCACACATTGCCTAATAAATTAAACAAACACAAACCGACTGTAGTGATCAAGTTCACAAACAGGAAATCAAGAAACAATGTAATAATACAAGCAAAAAAACTGAAAGGAACAAACGTCTACATAAATGAACACTTAACAAAAAAAAATGCAGATATTGCACGTGAAGCAAGGCTGTTAAAAAAACAACAAAAAAAATATCATCAACTTGGACCAGAAACGGAAACATTTGGATGAAAGAACAGGAAGGGTCTCATGCTAAAATAATAAAAGAACTCAAGGAGCTGGAAAGATTTAAATGAGTCCAGAAATGGACAAACAAACAAGGTAAACGGACAAACAAACAAGGTAAACG
>NC_056518.1:842858-861526 GCF_014905685.2 Nematolebias whitei
ACAAACAAACAAGGTAAACGGACAAACAAACAAGGTAAATGGACAAACAAACAAGGTAAACGGACAAACAAACAAGGTAAACGGACAAACAAACAAGGAAAACGGACAAACTAAAGAAGGTAAATGACAAATGGACACATACATTGAAATATGACAACATACGAAGACTCAGAATTTAAAATTTACAATATAGATGATGTGATTGATAAAAACTTTTTTCCTGAAATTAAAGAGTGTGAGTATTACAATGAAGAAAAATTCAATGAAATTAAAATGTCTAAAGATGACTTCTCCATTATTCATATTAATAGTAGAAGTATAAACACTAATTTATCTAAAATAACAGATTATTTAAATCAGTTAAACAGAACTTTCAGTATAATAGCACTCTCAGAAACATGGCTCAATGAGGAAAATATAAAAAGTGTTAATATTGAAGGGTATGAACTTTATCATGTGAACAGAAACAATAAACGAGGTGGAGGCGTAGCTCTACTTGTAAATAAGGAAATTAAATGTAAAATGATCAATAAATTGTCAGCAGCTGTGGATAACATTATGGAAATGATTACAGTTGAAATATTAAACGAGACTTCCAAAAATATAATGATAAGTTGTGTATATCGATCACCTGATTCAAATATTGAATCATTCACCAATCACATCATGACAATATTGGAAAAAAGTTCTAATAAATCAGTTTTTTTGTGTGGAGATTTTAATATAGACCTGGGAAATAAAACAGACTCAAATAATATCGGAACATTTATAAACTCAATGCACAGTTTAAATCTTTATCCTTTGATTTCAAAACCCACAAGAATTACTGCCCATAGTGCTTCAATAATTGACAACATTTTTACAAATATAACAAATAAAGAACTTATGGGTGGCATTTTGATCACGGATGTCAGTGACCACCTACCAGTCTTTACTATCTATAAAAAAGATCAATATGATGTGAAAGTAGATAAAATTATGAAAAAAATAGTAAACACATCAAAGAAAGCTCTAGATAAACTAAAAGAAGATTTAACAAAACAAAATTGGAAGGATGTATATGTTGATGATGTAAACAAAGCATTTGATGTATTTATGAATATTTTAGGAGCTTTGTATGAAAAAAATTGTGTACAAGAAAATGACACAAAGAAACGTGTTGATGACAAACCGTGGATGACCAAAGGATTAAGAAATGCTTGTAAAAAAAATAACTACTTATACTCAAACTTTCTGAAATTAAGAACAAACGAAGCAGAACAGAGATATAAAAATTATAAAAATAAATTGGTAGGGATTATAAGAAAGCATAAAAAGAAATATTACAGTGAATTATTAGACCAAAGTAATGGAAATATGAGGGCAACATGGCAAATAATGAACAGTGTTCTGAATAATCATAAAACAAAATCGAGCATTCCACAATATTTTGTAAAAGATGACAAAGACATTTATGACCAAAATGAACTCGCTAATGGATTCAATGAACATTTTGTGAATATTGGCCCAAGTCTGGCAGCAAAAATCCCAAATATAGATAAAAATGTAAACCATACGGTTACAGATCACACAAACAGTTTTTTTCTTGGGGGAACTGATAAAGAAGAAATTATGACTATCGTAAAACATCTTGCAGATAAAAAATCAAAAGACTGGATGGACATGGATATGATGCTGGTAAAGAATATTATGAGTTATGTTATTGAGCCATTTACATATATGTGCAATTTATCATTTTCAACAGGGGTATTTCCTAATAACATGAAAACAGCCAAGGTAATACCATTATATAAGAGTGGAGAGAAACGTGTGTTTAATAATTACAGGCCAATATCGTTGTTGCCACAGTTTTCGAAGATTTTAGAGAAATTATTTGTCACTAGATTAGATGAATTTATCAATAAGCAAAATATATTAAGTAATAGTCAATATGGGTTTAGACCTAAAAATTCTACGTCAATGGCACTCGTGGATTTAATGGAACAGATAACGACTGCTGTGGATCAAAAAAAAAATATTGTATTAGTATTTATGTTGATCTAAAGAAAGCATTTGATACTATTGATCACAATATTCTTCTCAAAAAACTAAATAAATATGGTATTAGAGGGCATGCATTGCAGTGGGTATCTAGTTATCTAGAAAAAAGGAAACAATTTGTTCAAATAAATGATGTAAAATCTGAATTCTGTAATATTACATGTGGAGTGCCTCAAGGCTCTATACTTGGACCTAAGCTATTTATTTTATATGTGAATGACCTGGTAAATGTGACTGGATTTTTTAAATGTATTTTGTTTGCAGATGATACTACTTTTCTTTGTGTGGGTGAAAATGTTGTGCAAATGCTGAAGATGGGACAAACAGAATTTGTGAAAATACAAAATTGGTTTCAACTAAACAAATTATCTTTAAATGTAGATAAAACAAATTATATGATTTTTAGTAATAACAAGAAAGTGCTTGATACTCCATTTAGAGTCGATGGAATTGAAATTAATAGAGTCAATGAGGTGAAATTTCTGGATGTCATCATTGATGAAAAACTAACATGGAGATCTCACGTAAAAACCTTAAGAACTAAAATAGCTAAATCGACTGCAGTAATGTACAAAGTTAGAGAGTTATTCAATGATAAAGCAATGTTTCTATTGTATAATGCCATTATTGTTCCACATTTAATTTACTGTATTGAAGTCTGGGGTAAAGCATGTAAAACAATTACAAATCCTATTTTTATTTTACAGAAAAGAGCCATAAGAATTATTACCAGAAAAGATTATAACCATCCGTCAAATATATTGTTTCATCAGCTAAAGATATTAAAATTTTATGACTTGGTTGATTACAATATCTTAGTGTTTATGTATGGGGCCAACAAAAACATACTAGCTACTAACATTCAAGGGAAATTTGTTAAAAGAGAAAGTAATTATTATCTTAAGGGGATGGAGATGTTTGTGAAGCCGTGGTGTCGCACCAGTCTGAAGATGTGATCCACTAGATCTCAGGGTATTAGATTGTGGAATGATCTGGAGGTTGATATTAAAAATGCCAAAACTATGTACATATTCAAGAAGATGATAAAAATGTGTTTTTAAAAAAAATATTAAGTATAATGTGAGTTCATAAAAATTGTTTACAGTTGATCTTATATTTTAGCTAAGTTTTTATTTTATTATTATTATTTTTTTAATTAATTCATCTAGCTTTTGTATAGTAATTTTGTTTGGAATATATTTTGGGGACAAGGGGCAGATATTATAAGAACTCATTCTTCTTCTGCTGCCTTTCATTTTATTTCTGTGATTGTATATCTTTTTTCTTTTCTTTAAATTGTATTATATTTGTTGTTTGGATGAAATGAAATGAATAAATAAAACATACATACACCTGGACCTATATCTGGACCTGGACCTATATCTGGACCTGGACCTATATCTGGACCTGGACCTATATCTGGACCTATATCTGGACCTATATCTGGACCTGGACCTATATCTGGACCTGGACCTATATCTGGACCTGGACCTATACCTGGACCTGTACCTGGACCTATACCTGGACCTATATCTGGACCTGGACCTATATCTGGACCTGGGCCTATACCTGGACCTATATCTGGACCTGGACCTATATCTGGACCTGGGCCTATACCTGGACCTATATCTGGACCTGGACCTATACCTGGACCTATACCTGGACCTATATCTGGACCTACCATTCTGTGTTGGTCTGTCTCTCCTTCCTGTCCTCTCAACCAGCCGGTCAAAGCAGACGGTCTCTTGTCCTGAGTCTGGTTCTGCTGGAGGTTTCTTCCTGTTAAAGGGAGTTTTTCTTTCCACTGTCTCCACTGTGCTTGCTCAGGATGGGAGACTGCAACGAAGCCAAGATTCAACTTGTCTGCTGGATTCCTTAGATAGAGAACTTTACTAATTGTCTTTTATGTGAATGTTCCTGTAAAGTGCCCTGAGACAACTTTGTTGTGATTTGGCGCTTTATAAATAAACTGAATTGAATTGAATTGAATTGAATTGAATTGAATAGCTAATGAAAGAAGAGAACGAAAGAGAAAGAAGAGTAGAGGTCATAAAAACTGTGGACCAGGAAGTGGGAATGATTAGTGAGGGCGAAGTCCAGAAAGCTCTGAAAAGAATGAAGAAGGGGAAGGCAGGACCTGATTTACCAGGAGGTTTGGAAATGTCTTGAGATGGCAGTGAGGTTTTAACTCAAATATTCAATGGCAAATATGAAGGTGAGAAAATGCCTCAGGAATGGAGAAGAAGTGCTGGTGGCCATTTTTAAGAACAAGGTGATGTACAGAGTTGTAGCAACTACAGGGGAATTAAGTTGATGAGTCACATGATGAAGATCTGGGAGAGAGTTGTGGAAACTAGACTCAGACGAGAGGAGACTCTCTGTGAGCTGCAGGATGGGTTCATGTCAAGAAAGAGAAAGAGCTCCACAGATGCATCTTTGCTTTGAGGATGTTGATGGAGAAGAACAGAGAGGGTCAGAAAGAACTCCATTGTGTCTTTGTGGATTTAGAAAAAGCATCTGACAGAGTGCCGAGGGAGGAAAAGAAGAAGACTTTTTATTTATTTAAGAGGTATAATCATTTGAAAAGACTCTTCCTGTTTTGATGAGAATATTTGAGTTAAACTCTAATAGAAGTATGAAGGTGGGCTGTGCATTCTTTGCTTTCTGTGAGGATTTTAGGGAAAACTAACTCCTACAGCAGCAAGAGACCCATTGGGTAAAAAATAAAACTTAAAAACTTGTGTTTTGGACTACAGTATTATTTGTAAATTTACCAAAAAGTTGCAAGAATAATCGATGCTTGTAATCGATTATGTTTTTCTTTTATTTATTTGTTTGTTTTGCTTAGAATAGTTGGTATTAGTTATTTTAGTTAAAATATCAAATTTGGCGGCTCAACTTTAAGTTAAAGACAATGTTTATTTATGTTTATTTTAATTACAAAATAAAGATAAACAAGTAAAACTTAAATGCAAGCTTTTTAAGTTCCAGTCCACACACATACAACTCATTATTATTTCTTGTAACATGCATTTAAAGTAAAAAATCATTTGTCAAGCTCTGTTTAATGGTTTTACAGATGTTCCCCTCACATTTGAAACAATATTATAAATCCATTGCAATAAAAACACTTGACAGTTTGGAAAAATTGCTTATTTTTAATGTGCTGCAATGATAACACATGTAAGTATTTAAAAATGAAAAGAAAGTGAAATGTGTCTGGTCAGATTGAAGCTCAGAAACATAAGGAAGGGGCATTAGTTAGCACAGTCTAAACATATCACTACAAACCTGGAGACTTTAGCTCATAGTTTTCACCCACCAAAGGAAATGGTCATGATTGAAACCACTGGATCCACTGGCTCTCCGACTCTTTTCAGTGAACTCTTATATGAGGACTAATTTAATTTGACATGTTGAGGAATGGTTCCCTGCTCATGTGAACTCGTGTGTCAGGATCTTGGACCAACTGTCCGTGTCGTGGAACAGATGTGCTCCGTGGAAATCTACTCACCCTCATTTTGAAGGTGGTGAGCTTCTTTGTGTTGATGACTCTTTCATCGATGGTGTCCGGTTGAGACAAGTTGATCATTTTACTGAAACACAGAAGGACTGGGGTGAAATGTTAGTTGAGTTTTTGATTTGAAGGCAGGATTTACCATGTGACCTTCATTTTGTGGTGTGCCTCTGTGTGACTTGACCAGACCAGAGCCTGGAGCGCACATGAACTATAAAACACCATCACACTAATCCTGCTTCGACCTTTCATATGACATGAAAGACCTCAACAGGCAGATGAACTCAGAGTTGTTTGCTTCATACCAGTCACTCTGTTCTTAAACAAGTTTGGAGTGAACTCACCTTAACACAGAAAGCTTCGGTGTAATCAAGAGCACGCCAGTGTCCCCATCGCTCACGGGTTTGAACAGTGAATGTTTGTCGTTTAGGAATAGAGGTAGATTTGTTTGTTTGTTTGTTTGTTGTTGTTTTGCTTGTCAGAGGCAGCCAGAGTGACGGATCCTGGCACGTGAAGGGAGGAATTTTATCCACCACGAGGCGCAATGGCAGAGCCAATGGGTGGCAAATGGTGGCCTTGGCCACCCCAGGTTAATCTTGGCCACCCCAAACATTTGAGAAAACTATAAAATAAAAACTAGAAAGCATAGTTTCCTCAAATGATAGGGATGTCCAGTTTACACACACACACACACACACACACACATATATACACAGTATATGTATAGGCCTATATGTATATATATTTTTCTAATATACCAGTACACATATGGCAACAGCCATCTTAGACTTTGACGTGGCAACCCAATTTTTGATAGACCTTTCTTCAATCTAGATGCAACCACACACCGAAGGTGAAGCTTGCACATTTCTTATAGTTATCAAGGTACAAGGTTTACATATTTACATATATGGCAACAACCATCTTGGATTTTGATCTGGCAACCCAATTTTAGAAAGGCAATTTTCTTTTGCCTAGATGTAGCCACACACCAAAATTGAAGTCGGTGCCTCACTTATTTCTCAAGTAATCGTGCTCACAACATTTATGGATGCACAGACGGAGAGTATTTCCATACTTGTCGATAAGTCTCGCCACCTAACTTTAACCTTATTTTGTGTCCAGTCAGTGCCATTTTGTACCCATCATTTGAGGTTTTGTACCACTTGGGTAAAAAGTAGTTACTTCTTCATACCCATAAACTTAAATGATAATTTCAAAGTTCATGCTCAATAATCCAGGTAAAAAAAATCCAGTAGAGTAAAATCAGGTCCTCTGGATGGTTTCTTTTTATTGAAACATTTCATCTTTCATCAAAAGGACTTCATCAGTCCAAGGAGCCACAACAAGCTCAGTCTTATAAATAGCACCTTCACATAGTGGGTCAGCCAGTTTTTTATTACCGTATTATTGAGGATTATTGAGCATGAACTTTGATGTTTTGAACCACTTTGGCCATGACTTCATCAAATGAGTTGGCGGGGGAGAGGGTGGACTCCAGAAACCATCTTATCACCTTGAAACTAGTGGACCCACTTTTGTTTTTCTCTCTGTTCTCTCGGTGGAAGCAGACATGTCCTCTTCTGCTCCCTCGTCTTGTGAACCCTTAAAGAGCCTCTTTTTTCCTGCATACCTTCCTAAATCGAAGGATTTGATCAGCTGGTCTCTCAACGAAATTGATCAACTTATCCCGACAGGAAGTCAGGGTGAATAGAGGACCCTCTTACCTCAATGGAAACAAAATTGGATTAATGATGACAACTGGATTCTGCTGTTTGAGTTGGTGAAATCTGGATTGTCTAGAAATTTGTGTGGATGTGTCGAAGCTTGGCAGCACTCAGACTGAATTATGTGGAGCTGTGTCAGGAGCAGGCAGGACTGTGAACTTTCTGGCAGCACTCATGAACGGTGGGAATAATCTTGCAGAAGCTGTGAGCTCGACTTTCAGCGTAAGGATTCAATTTGGCTGTTTGGAGTCACTATCAGAGAAATGTACTAGTGAGACTTTAAAAGGCAGAAACAGCAATTTATGAGTTCTGCCTGACCCAAACTGTGGCCTTGATGGCGGGCTTATCTCAAATCCTCCTGGCAGGTTTAGAAAAAACAAAGATGCTTTGACTGTTTCCTCACCCCTCCCTTCCCCAAGGCCGTGGACATGTGACAGAACCTCACCTGAGCTGAAGATGAACGTCACCGCTCATCTGGACAATGCTGTGGTAGGTTTCTTTGATGGACACGGCGTGAGAGATTTTTTTTAAACCGTCTCTCCTCATGTTTTCTTCTCTTTTCTCATCTAAGCAAAATATTGTTCTGATTAAGAATAAGAGGGCTGCGCTAATTAGCAGCAGCTTTGTGCACTCCGTCCATCTTTTGGACGACTGTACGTACATGTTCTTGTTGTATCTCGGTGCAATGACAATAAAGTTTATTCTGATTCTGAAGGTGCTGTTTATAAGACTGAGTTTGTTGTGGCTCCTCGGACTGAAGAAGTCTTTTGTTGAGAGACGAAATGTTTCAACAAAAAGAAACCATCCAGAGGACCTGATTTAACTGATAATGATAATTACTGATAATGATTATAATGATGATTATTAATTATTATTATGCATGTTTCCCTATAACCCTGTATGCACTTGTGCATGCAGAGGCACCAGCTACCAACACGTCCATACAGGGTCAAGTTGTTAAAAACTGCAAATGGTTACACTGATACTCTGCTCCGTGCACACATGTAGTTGTTTAGTTGTGCTGTGTACGGGCATGCCAGGCCACGATGGTAGAATGCAGTTACAACAGCAGGTTTAGCTGATTTAAGTGTTGTTTTTCTAATTTGGGCTAATATTTAGGTTGTTTTTGATTTAGTTACATTTGCTAATTTTAGCATCTGCAGATTTTACCTACTGTTTTGTTGCGTTCAGCTACTGTTCTGCTACTTTTAGCAACTGATCTACAACTTGAGTTTGCAGCTTGTGTTCTTTTGCTTTTACCTTGAAGGTTGACGCTCACATTAGCTTGAGTTCTGCTCATTTTCACTCTGTTCAGCTTGTATTCGTTTTAACAACGGTTTTAGCTTATTTAGCAAACTTTAGTTATTTAGCACTCAGCATTTACTTTGCAGTTTTATTGAAAATGCAGTTTCTCTAGTTGGATGTGATTTATTGATAAACTGAACAGTTTTCTGGAACGAAGGGGAAGTCTGAGCTTGTCATCATGTATGTTCCCATGCAATGGAGAGAGTAGTTCTCTGCATTTAACCATCACACCTGAAAGACACGGTGGTGCAGTGGGCAGATACGCAAGTGCCCGGAGAGCAACTGGGGATTTTGGTATGTGTTTTGCTCAGAGACACCACGTCATGTGGGAATGGCTGGGAGTTGAACCGCAGCTTTCTGGTCCCTGTTCGGCTGCTCTGCCTCTACCCCACCTCGGCATCTCGGCCCCCATCTTTAAACACATTCCCCCCAAATAAAACAACCACATGTGCATGAAGCTGAAAATAAAGCTGATCTTGTGTGCATAAAAATGCATGTGCACACACTCTACAATCTCAGCTTGTGTGTGTGTTAGGTTGCTTCTGCGTGCATGTGCATGTCTGATACCATAAGAGGATGCCATCACGGAGGGAGGAGAAGAGGCTCTCATTGTTGGGGTTCACAGGCAGGAGATGGTGGCAGTCAGGGTCTTTGGCCAAAGCTTTGTTGATCCATTTTGCAAAAGCTACTTTCTCTTCATCTGAAAAGAGCAAAGCTATAGTCACTGGTTCTGTCTACATGGTGGGAGTGGTTTACTTTGACAAAGCTACTTTTAAAGCTACTTCCATGAAATCATTAGATTGTGTGTCGTTTCTCACCAGAGTAGGAGTGCTGTGTTCCCTCACAGGAGACTCCTGACGTGCCTCCGAAGGAGCAGATCCCATCCTTCCTGGAGAGGACTTTTTTGAACGTCTCGCTGAACTCCTTACTCTTCAGCTCTTGGTAAATCTGACCACAAACAGACTGGGTCAGCACACAACACAAGCTGTGCTGGTTCACGTCTTATAATCCCTCAATCAAGACTTACTGATACAAACTCATCAAAGCTGATCTTCTCATCTTTGTTTGTGTCTCCAGCAATGAAGGTCTCAACGATTTCTCTCACTTTGTAGCCGGGCAGATGCAGGCTTGCTTCTCTGAACAGTTCCTGAAGCTCAAAGTCGCTCACATAACCACTGTTGTCAATGTCTGCAGAAAGAAACAGACATGAAGTCACTTTAATGAGGCACGGCCATTAGAAAAGCACCTGCAGTGCACGGCGGCGCACGTCAGGGCTTGCTGTGCTTTTTGAAGACAGCCTCTGTTCCGGTGCACCTCTAAACAATGAGCTGCTGAAGTCTGCCCGACTCAGACAGGTTGGCTCCTTCAAAATGGATTCAGGTATTCTTCTACTGTCCAGATATTTCTTTGGTTTGGTTACTTTAATACAGATAGCAGTGGAGTGATCAAATAAAGGACAAAACTATTTAATACTTACAGCCTTATATATTTTTATATATATAATAATCTCTCACTGAGAACAAGTGAGAACTGAAGAATTTTGTTCTTCCGTTTGAGAAAAGATATTTGGTTTAACACAAAGAACAGCTGCTCTTCTAAGCATCAAGTTTTGAATGTTTGAAGTCTCTGGGCAAATATTCAAGATGAATTTATTTATTTATTTAAACTCTTATTCTTTTTTTTTTACAAAATCCTAGTCCCGTAGAGGAACAGAACGTGCGTCTGCTTTGTGATGGTAACCACAGTGACAGAAAACAAGCCGCCAGTTTGACACATAATGAGCTCTGATGCTCTCAACTGATTAATGTGACGTTCTGAATCACATTAGTCTGCGCACGTTGAGATTCGACCAAAACGACAATAATTCAGTCATTTCTCAAAAATAACGATCTTAGTTGAGTTTTTAGCACAAATGGGGAGTTTTACGAACGCTAAGCTGTTAGTTGTAAACATTTCACTGCTTCTTGCATTAAACAGTTACAGTATATCTGTTTTAATTTGAACCTTTCCAAATCATTCTCATAATTAAGGTACGCTTCTCTTGCCTATGCTTTTTGGCACGTTCAGCAATTTCTGTGCCCTACTTTAGATAAATAATGTAATTGAATTTTTATGTATAATAATGTTTTTGTTCTGTTTTTTCATTCAACTTTATTTATTCAGGTTAATCCCATTGAGCCTCGGGGACTCTTTTACAAGAGAGACCTGATTTAAAAAAAGAGTGATGACAACAATGGACAATCATAAAGGATGCGAACAAATGGAGTTTTTTTTAACAAGTGAAAATAAAATGGTATTTGAAATAAAATGTAACCAGAAACAGCTAGGTTGTAAGGCGGTGTAGAAAACTAAAAACAGGAACATGTCTGCATTGGTTCTTGCAGGAACTTTACAGATGTTTGAAGCCACTTAGAGAGGTCAAAGGTCGAGAGCGCCCTGAGCTACAAACAAGAGTTAAACCATGTCATCTGGACGGTTTGATTTAAGCCTTTCTTTATGATGTATCTACCTGGATGATTGAGCTTTTAAACATTTATTTTCCCCTGAGATGACTTCTGTTGTGCCTTATACAGTAGTATACAGTAATATAACAATATAAACTGAACTGAATTGAATTATTGTGTTATTTCAACAGTTCGTGTATCAAAAGTTCAGCTCGTTCAGAAAAACTGATAAATTCTCAAATCAAAATTATCTGGACTCATTGACTTTTGGTATTTGTGCAATTTTTACTTTTGAAATATTTAGCGTTGTCAGCCATGTTTTCCTCACTGAAAATGAATGGAGCTCTCTTCACACCCTTTAAGCCCGTTTACTGAGCATTTGGGCTGTAGTGAGAAAATCTGGCTCAGACATTGACTGGTCAAACTTTCAACAGATGAGGAATAAATGCACAACTTCCATCAAAGCTGCAAAACGCAACTATTTCTCATCTCAGACCTCCAAAAATCTAAATGACCCCAACAGATTCTGGAAAACCATCAAATCTCTTTCAGGCACCCCCCAATCATCTGACCTCCCATCACAACTTCTCATTAACTCTGTTCCTGTGTCAAATCAGCACGAGATCCTGAACTGTTTCAACAAACATTTTGTTGCTTCTGGTTCTTTATTTGACACAGTTACTAATGGAAGATCAGCCACTTCACTTAATAACCAAACTTCTACAAATCAAATCCCTCCTACAAGTCAATCCTCAGTTAATCACACCTTCTCTTTTTCTCCATTCTCAGTCAGTGAGGTCAATAAACTGTTAAAAGATCTTGACCCTAAAAAATCTGCAGGTCCAGATGAACCTGTTGTTACAAGCAAACTCATATGAGGAAAAGCTACGTGAAGGAGGGATTAAGTACGAAGCACTGTGTTCAGACAATGATGTTCTGCAACAACGGTTGCAGCTCACATCACAATCTCTGGACGAGTGCATTTTGGAAAAAGCGGCGTTAGTCCAACAAGGCGTGCGTTTACAAAGTGAGTGTCATACATCAGGTAAACGCTTAGCAGCCTGTGAGGCAAAACTTGCCCCAGCCACAAATAAAATTTCTGATGAGGGGCAAGGATGTCTGGAACTCAAAGACGAACTGGGTCAGAGTCCAGGTCAACCACCACCACCTCAGAAGGATTTTGCTGTACCTCCTACACATAATTCCCTTCTGCCACCTCCACATGAGTCTGGTGACTCACCTCCACGTGATTATTTTGTTCCAACAACACCAATTCCTCAGCCTCTGCTCTCAATAGCGGAATTGCATAAAATTGCGAAGTATGTCTAATGCTTTGAGCCGGGGCCGTTGGGTTCGTCCGACACTAAGGCCTATCTGCACGACCTTGACTTCCACTTAAGAAGCTATCCCAACGCTACAGTTGAGGATGAAATAGGTTTGATCAGGCTCACTTCAGCCAGGACGGTGTTTTCCTTCATAGAGCGTCAACCTGATGCCACACGAAAGGATTGAGGATGAACAAATGTGCCAGAAGGGGGGCGCATGCCCTAAGGGTAAAAAGTATGGCACCAAAGGTGACCTATACAACCAGGTATCCCACTGGGAACCCCAGAGGAGGGGACCTGCTCCCCCTCCACGTCGCCCTGAACAGCCTGAGACAAAAAAGGAACAGCAGCGGGTCCAGAAAGAGAGCCCCAGACCTCTGAGCTCGGACGAGACAGAGAGTGTGCGTTGGTTCTTGGAAATGTTGAAAGGTGTTGCCACGGACAAACAACCTGATGCGTTGTGTGGCCATATCATTGCTGATGAGTCAGAACACACAAACAACACCATTACTGCTGTCACAGACAGTCACCATGACGTTGTTGTTGTAAACTCTGACACGCCCTCACCTGAAAAAGGGGGGGTACAATCACACGTCACCGACGGTGACCCGTCACAAACTGAAACCTCAGAAACAGCAACAGCTGTGCTAACGGTTCAGATAAATCGGGGTGACACAAACAACAACGTTGCTGCTGTCACGGACAGCCACCAGGACCTTGTTGTTACAAACAATGAGAGCCCCTCAACACACAGAGTGCGGGTGATCTCATACATCAATGACGGAGGCCCGTCAAAAACCGAACTCTCAGGAGCAGCAGCGACTGCACCAACGGTTCGGACAAACCGGGATTACACAGGCAAAGATAAACGTAAGAAGAAACGTCGGCCAAAACCTACAATGTTCCTGTGTAACCTGATCAGAAAGGGGGTCACTAAAAAAGCTTACCTGTCGATCACACTTGAAGGGGTCCTCACACATGAAGCCCTACTGGACGGTGGAGCCGACATAACTATTATGTCAGCCAAACTGTTCGAGGAGCTCAGGACCGCCGCTAACAGTGTTCACAGGGAAATACCTCTCATAGAACGTGCTATAGAACTAGGGCCTCGCAGAGACGAGGACAATCCTGACAGTTATAGCTATGGTTCACATGCAGGTTGGCGAGATGACACTATACCACACGGTGCATGTGTCTACGGTTGACTCATTCCCATTTTTGATTGGCCAGGATTTTATAAATCGCTTTGACGCGATTGTAGATTATGGTGAACAGACAATGTGGGCCAGAGTGAGCAAACCCCTGCCAATACTCATGCCTCCTGAGACAGTCACAGACTGCTCAACAGCAGGCACCGCAGAAGGCACCGAGGACCTCTCAGCAGAGAACACAGTCCCAGTAAGTAAGCCTTTAAAAGCATGTGAAACCAAAGAGACCCAACCGGTGAACCCAACTCTGACTGAACAAGAAAGCCTCCTCTGCGAGCTGAGACCGTCAGAGCCCACCAGATATTACCTACCGTTGGTAGTTAAAGGTGTAGAGATCCAAGGATCCCACACCGAAGATGTTGTACTGTCGCTGTGGACAGATAAATCAACTATTAACCAAGCTTTCTATGAAACATTGGTTAAGAAACATTTGGGTCCAGTTCTGATCGAGAAAGCTTTCCGCTTTCCATTGTATCCCAACAGTTCACGAGTGATGACTGCGAAAGGAGTCATTAACCTGAAACTGAGCTGGAACCAACGGGAACTGGTCCACCCATTCCTCGTGGTCCCAGACTTACCACATGCAACCTACATAGGCTCTGACATCTTGGTAAGATTAGGTGTCCGAGTGGACACCAGCCACAATGTACTGTGGTCACTAAAACCAGCCAAAAAGGATCCTCCTGTGCTAGACACAGCAAACCTTACGGCTGGACAGACCATTCCAGAGGTCTGCCAGGTTGCTACCAACCAAAATACCTCAGTACCATCTTAGGTAACAAACCTAATGGTACGAGTCCACATCGTGGCGGGACAAGCTATTAGCCTTAAACAGGCGTACTTTCAACCATCTCCTACGTTTTTCAAACTAGGACTGTCCATTGAGGCCACAAGCCAAGTGAGTCTCGACTCCAGAACCACATCTGTTGCTGTGTGCAACCCAGGCACAGAGGAGGTACTGATCCCGAGAAACACAAGGCTAGGATGGTTGATCTCCACAGATTTTCATGATTTTGAACTTGGCATTCCATTTCTGGGAGGACTCCCAGACAACCTGGTATCGAGTCAAGAGACTGGTCCAGTTTGGTCCACGAAACCAACACAGGCCATAGCTCTCTTCTCAACCAATGATGTCAATAAAGGACCTCAAACCTATAGTGTCTTACCTATAGACAGGTCTGATGACACAGAAAGGGACTCACTGGAGTTCCCCAAACATTAAGAACCCTTAGCAATCTCTTCACAGATTGAACAGGTGGTCGCCCAAGCCGACGCCCTGACGACTGATGAAGAAAGGGATAAACTCCGCCAAGTTCTCATGAAATATCAGAAGTCATTCTCGACTGACTCAATGGATTGTGGGTTGACCTCGCTTCACACAGTGAGCATCCAAACTCCGCCAAACTCACCGCCTACATTTGTCAGACAATACAAGATTCCCCTGGCAGCATATCAACCTGTCAAAGAAATCATTGATGACCTTTTAGATAAAGGCATAATCAGACATTGTAATAACACCTACTCTGCGCCTTTATGGCCAGTTTTGAAACCAAATGGTAAGTGGAGACTTACCATAGACTACAGAAAGCTAAACAAACAAGTTCCTTTATCTAGGTGGCCAATGACCCAGATCCAACAGGAACTGCCCAAGGTCACCGATGGTAAGTACTTTTCCACCCTCGACGTCGCCTCTGGATTTTGGACCATTCCTGTGCGCGCCGAGGACCAACACAAACTAGCTTTCACTTTAGATAGCCAACAATACACCTTCACCCGGTGTCCCTTTGGCTACGCTAACTCACCAGCTGAGTTCAACATCTTTTTGAACAAAGCATGTCCAGACGCCCATGAACGTGGGACACTGATCTACGTGGATGATGTCCTTTTGAGGCAGCCAACACTGGACTTACACTTGGCTGAGATCGACCACGTTCTGAATCAACTGACTACTGCTAGTGCTAAAATCTCACTGTCAAAATGCCAGTGGTGCAGGACCAAGGTGGACTACGTTGGCCTACTAGTGGATCCAGACGGAGTACAACCACAATTGACTCGCAACAAGGCCTAGAAAATCTCAAAGTCCCCACCAATCTCAGAGAACTACAAAGTTTTCTGGGTGTGTGTAACTACTCACGTTAATTCATAGAGAACTATGCAGACCTTGCGAAACCACTGACTGAACTCTTAAAGAAAGACGTCCCATTTGTCTGGACTGATAACCAACAGCAGGCAATGAACGCTCTCAGGGACAGACTCAAGTCAGCCCCATGTCTAGTCTATCCAGACTACAACAAAGAGTTTCACCTAGAAGTGGGCTTCTCAGCTCACTGCACGAGTGCAGGTCTGTACCAGATGCACGACAAAGACAAGCGTGCGGTGGCCTACGCCAGTAAGACAATGGCAGGCCCCGAATTAAAGTTCTCAGACTGTGAGAAAGCTCTACTGACCACTGTATGGGCAGTTAAACACTTCTCCAGTTACATCGGTGGACAAAAAAATCATTGTTGAAACACAACACCAGCCAGTAACTTTCCTGAATAGCCAACGCATCAGAGATGGTGTGGTGACAAACTCACGGGTAGCCACGTGGCTCATGGCGCTTCAAAGTTTTGACCTAGAAATCCGCTACGGACAAAACAAGAAGTCACATTTGGGCACCAACCTGGCACTCTGCCAGGAATGTACACAAGATGTACCAGCCACCCAACCGCCAGCTGCGGAAAAACCCACAGTAAGTGAGGACCCAAATCACCACTACTTTGATGACAATATCTGCAAAGATATGGCAACACTGTACGTGGATGGATGCTCATTCCACCACGAACAAACCTGCAAATCAGGTGTTGGAGGGATTCTCCTCCAAAACCAACAAGAGGTCACTTTTAGCTATAAGTTTGGCTCTCAGACTTCTCAGTACGCTGAGATAGCAGGAATCCTAATAGCACTTCAGAAGGCAGTAGAATGCTCCATCCAAACGCTAGTCATCTGCACGGACTCTAATTAGGCTCGACTTAGTTTATTGTGTCATCTAGCTCTGTGGAAACAGAACGGCTTTCTCACAAGCAACAAGAAAGTGGTCAAACACAAAGAGCTTTTCGTGGCATGTGATCACTTGATGACATCACATGACCTACAAGTCTACTGGAAAAAGGTTCCAGGACATTCTAGAGTCCTAGGCGATGACAAGCGGTATAATGACCTTGCAGACTTCCTAGCCAAGGACGGAGCCGTGGACAGCCCTCAGTGGTCCTTTGACCCCTCCTGGCTGCTCGCAACTCTGTCAGTACAACCTACAGCCGAGGTAATGGCAGTCACACGTGCACAGGCTGCAGCCAAGCCGGCTGACAACACAGTCTCTGTACAACCCGTGCTGACTGACCCAGACATCATCCAACTTCAGAAGTCGGATCCTGCGATAAACTCGATGATGCTGTACTTGACTGACCCAAAGAAAAACACTCCGTCCAAAGCCGACCTGGATTCCAATCCAGACCTTAAAGTCCTCTTTCAGCTGTGCAAACAGCTAAAACTACTCAAGGGCATCCTAACTTTTGCTCATGGATTGACGTCCTCACCCGTGTTCGTGGTCCCCCATGACCATAGGGGGGTGATGTTAGTTCATGCGCATGACCTCCCATCTGCAGGACACGAGGGAGATAACGCCACGCTGAAAGCATTAAAACAAGTTGCTTATTGGCCTGGAATGAAAAAGGATGTCAAGAACTACATAAAAGGGTGCCTGGTCTGTGGCCAGTTTCAGCCATCCAGACCACTCCACAGAGCACCACTGCAAAGTAGAGGCATTGCATTCCCGTGGTCCGGCCTCCAGATCGACTGGGTTGGACCACTTACCATGAGCACTAGAGGAAATAAATATTTTCTCACGGTAACTTGCGCATTTACCAAATGGGTAGAATGCCTACCAGCTTCTAACAACACAGCACAAACAACTGCTTTGTTACTAATGAATCATGTATTTTCAAGGTTTGGACTTCCCCTCAGGGTGAACTCAGACCAAGGTACACACTTCACAGCTGAGGTGATGAAAGAACTGTGGAAGATGCTAGGCATCAAAGTCAACTTCCATGTTGGCTACAACCCACAGGCCTCAGGCCAAGTGGAGAGAGCAAACAGAACTGTGGTAAGTATTTTGAAGAAATACGTAGCCGCAAACCACAAGGACTGGGATGTGAAACTCCCTCTGGTCCTCATGGCCATAAGAGCCACTCCACACACATCGACTGGCATCTCTCCCTTCGAGATGATGACAGGTCGACAAATGACTCTCCCTCTACACCTGTTGTACCAACCAGGCGATGCCACCATGGCAACAGCCTACACCACACAACAATACATGAAGGATTTGGAAGAACACCTTAAAAACACCTTTGTGTTTGCACAGAAAAACCTGGAAAAATCCGCTGAAGGACGAAAGGCGTACTATGACCAAAAGGCCTCTCACGAGGAACTCCAAGTGGGAGATAGGGTCTGGTACTACACGTTCACCCCCACAACCGGGAAAAGAGAGTCCGGGATCGGAACTCTCGCCCACAAACTGATGCCCAGGTGGACTGGACCCCACCTGATAACAGATAAACTGTCTCCAGTTGTCTACCAGATCAAAATCAGCAAAGGCCAAAAAGAGCCAATTGTTAAATGGGTACATCGGAACCAGGTTAAACTACACAAGGCGTTCAATAACTCCACAGGAGACAAAGATCTCACAAACTCAAACTTTTTTCCCAAACTAGTGGGAAAAAAGGTCGTCCAAGCAGAAACTAAATAAGTTTAAGCTTAATTAAGTGTTAAGATAACAACTCAAGACGCGATAACGTGATCGAATCTGACAATCAGAGTGAGTGTTGCAGTGAAACGTTGTTTCTAATTGCTTAATCACTACTTTTGTCGATGTTGAAACATTGTTTATTTGGTTTTTGGTATTTTTTCTGAACACCCCCAGCAAGAATGAATTTTGTGTGTACTTTAGTTAGAGACTAAAAGGACTTTAACTATGCCAACATGCAGTTCATTTGTTAAACTTCAATCTTTGAGGAATCAATGTAGATTAATGCTACCTTAAGTACCATAACTTACATTGGTCT
>NC_056518.1:861626-863930 GCF_014905685.2 Nematolebias whitei
AACAGGTTGGTTCAACAGGTTGCTTCAACAGGTTGCTTCAACAGGTTGGTTCAACAGGTTGGTTCAACAGGTTGATTCAGCAGGTTGGTTCAACAGGTTGGTTCAACAGGCTGCTTCAACAGGTTGGTTCAACAGGTTGGTTCAACAGGTTGCTTCAACAGGTTGGCTCAACAGGTTGGTTCAACAGGTTGCTTCAACAGGTTGCTTCAACAGGTTGCTTCAACAGGTTGGTTCAACAGGTTGGCTCAACAGGTTGGTTCAACAGATGGCTTCAACAGGTTGCTTCAACAGGTTGGTTCAACAGGTTGCTTCAACAGGTTGCTTCAACAGGTTGCTTCAACAGGTTGGTTCAACAGATTGCTTCAACAGGTTGGTTCAACAGGTTGGTTTAACAGGTTGGCTCAACAGGTTGCTTCAACAGGTTGGTTCAACAGGTTGGTTCAACAGGTTGCTTCAACAGGTTGGTTCAACAGGTTGGCTCAACAGGTTGGCTCAACAGGTTGGTTCAACAGGTTGGTTCAACAGGTGGCTTCAACAGGTTGCTTCAACAGGTTGCTTCAACAGGTTGCTTCAACAGATTGCTTCAACAGGTTGGTTCAACAGGTTGGCTCAACAGGTTGGCTCAACAGGTTGGTTCAACAGGTTGGATCAACAGGTGGCTTCAACCGGTTGCTTCAACAGGTTGCTTCAACAGGTTGCTTCAAC
The DNA here is from genome assembly GCF_014905685.2 of Nematolebias whitei. Taxonomy (NCBI): domain Eukaryota; kingdom Metazoa; phylum Chordata; class Actinopteri; order Cyprinodontiformes; family Rivulidae; genus Nematolebias; species Nematolebias whitei. Next base: position 862,332 of record NC_056518.1, read on the forward strand.
AGGTTGGTTCAACAGGTGGCTTCAACAGGTTGGTTCAACAGGTTGCTTCAACAGGTTGCTTCAACAGGTTGGTTCAACAGGTTGGTTCAACAGGTTGGTTTAACAGGTGGCTTCAACAGGTTGGTTCAACAGGTTGGTTCAACAGGTTGGTTCAACAGGTTGGCTCAACAGGTTGGTTCAACAGGTTGCTTCAACAGGTTGGTTCAACAGGTTGCTTCAACAGGTTGGCTCAACAGGTTGGTTCAACAGGTTGCTTCAACAGGTTGCTTCAACAGGTTGGTTCAACAGGTTGCTTCAACAGGTTGCTTCAACAGGTGGCCTCAACAGGTTGCTTCAACAGGTTGGCTCAACAGGTTGGTTCAACAGGTTGGCTCAACAGGTTGGTTCAACAGGTTGGTTCAACAGGTTGGTTCAACAGGTTGACTCGACTGCACAGTGCAGTGTGAATGCAAACGCACAAGCTCAAATGTAACAAAAGGTCATGAATATTGGTCCCGAACCGAACCCAGTCTACCGGAGTATCAGCTGTGAAAACGTTGGCTACGTACTGTAACCCCAGATTCTATGAGTATAGGCGTAGCCCTTTAAGGCCTTCGCTTTAGTGGGTTTATCCCGTTATGCGCAGCATAAGCACTGAAAAAAATTTAGTCCACGCCCACCTGCTGTGTGGGCCCCACCCGGTCCGTATAAATTACGTTAAGAGCGGGAAATCGGCTCCCAAAATAGCTTTTTTCTTCAGCCATTCAGGAGCCAGTGAGGTCCGACGCTTAAAGGGCTACGCCTATATTCATAGAATCTGGGGTTACAGTACGTAACCAACGTTCTACTTCGTATAAGCTTCGCCCTTTAAGACCTTCGCTTTAGTGGGTAAAGGGCGAAGCAGATGTGGTCCTCGCCTCACTGGGTCCATTCGAACACCATATGAAGCAGAAGCTTGCCCAAAAAAGTCTAATCACTCAGCTCCCATGTGCATAATTACGCATTGCGTAATTATGTGTGCCATGCACAGACGCATGTTGTGTAACCATGCTTTCTGAATGCATGAACGCCCCGAAAACATCAACGGGGAGGGAAAAACGCTGAAAAGAGCCATGAACCAACCGGTTTACGGCTGAACCGTATGAACAGATTAATAATAACAAGAGAGCTGATTATTAATCAGATGAACTGATTGGTAACAATAGTCGTGAACTGACTAATGACAATAGAATCAAATAACAGTCACAACTTGTGATTGATAACATCTCACACTGTAATGCATGCAGACAGATGTGAGTAAAACGGAGTTCCATGAAACAACAATATTCATTCTGTAAACACTAAGGGCAGAATGTGTCATGGAACGGGCCGTCACATCACCTAAATAAAGGCGAATAAGTGAGCAGGGTGTTGACCACGCGGCCACAGTGCAAAATGTCCTGCATTGACATATCATTATGCAAAGCAGTCGAAAAAGCGATACCGCTGATAGAGTGTGCTCTGAGGTTGACAGGAGACTCTAAATCTGATGCTCTGTAGGCTTCAGAAATAGCCTCACACAGCCAGTGTGACAAGCGCTGGGTGGATAACGGGCGACCTGCAGATGCATCTCTATAATGC
>NC_056518.1:864030-864899 GCF_014905685.2 Nematolebias whitei
GGGGGGGGGGGGGGGGGGGAGAACGACCCCTCCAACGATATCGCTCTTGATTAAAAGAGCTCGTGATGTATTAGGCATAAAAGCTGGGTTGATCTAAAATCAGCTGAGCTGCCGTCAGCCTAATTTCTGAGACATGACGGAGCGACAGAGAGGGCAGATAAAACACTCACTCTCTTAGCGGATGTTAAAGCCAGCAGCAGGGCTGTTTAAAGAGACAAGAATTTAAGTGGAACCTGATCCAAAGACTCAAATGAAGCTTTGATCATGACCTGCAGGACCAGTATTAAATCCCACTGGAAACAAGTGCGTGTGAGAAAGACCTGCGTCTCTGTACACCTTTTAGAAAACGTTTCATCAGCGGATGATAAAACCTGTTCTGTCTCAGAAACCTTCATGTCAGGAAGAGATGGCTGCAGTGTACGTTTAAAACGTGCTAGATGCAAATTTCTGTCCATCAGCTGCTGCAGAAAGAACAGCATGCCACCTAATGGACATGAGGTGGCCTCTACACCCTTCTCTGTACACCAGCACTGAAAAGCTGTCCGCTTTGATGTGTACATCGCTGTGGTAGATGCACCACGAGAAACCTGAATTGTGCGCACTACATCCTGTGGGCAACCCATCCTCTCTAAGTGGATTCATTCAACGGCCAGACCCACAGGTGCTGGCCTATTTCTGGGTAACTCCTGGTCGCTCCTCCTGCCTGGAAGGAGAGCGTCCTCCCTCTACAACAGTTTCCACGGGCACCCCGACAGCAGGCGTTTCAGGGCTGGGAACCATGGTGCACCCACGCGCTCGGGCCACCAGGAGAGCTGTCAATCCCTCCTCCTGAGCTCGGTTCAAGAACCGTAAGATCAGAGGAGGTGGAG
>NC_056518.1:864999-868856 GCF_014905685.2 Nematolebias whitei
ATGGTTTCGTGAAACATACTGGCCCAGCTTCTTGACTCGGTACCAGGTTATCTGGGAGTCCTCCCAGAACTGGAATGCCTAGTTCAAAATCATGAAAGTCAGGGTCTGAGTTTTCAGTTTGCGATGACTCATCATCGTTTGTGTGTGAGTTTATCCCCCCTTCGTCCGATGAGGGGTTGTTGGAGGCAATAACAGCAATGTCTTGGTGTGTTTTACCGACATCTGTAGTGTTGTCATTCGCGCCTTCAGAGTTAGTAGCGATCGCATCACTACATAGTGCTCCTGGTTGGATTCTCATTTCAGCGTGTATCAAAGTTTCTAAAAACCTTTGTATTTCCTCTGTCTCTTCCGAGCTCAGAGGTGTAGGGCCTTTTTTCTGGAACCTTTGTGATTTTATCGCCTCGGTCCGTTTCGTCCGAGGTGGGAGGCGGCTAGGTACGTCTTTTTGGGGTTCCTCTTCGGATTTCCCCTGATAATATGGGTCCTCTTGGATCCCATATCTTTGCGTCCTACGCATGCCCCATATACGATAATCACGTCCATCCTCTGAAAGAGGAGCCTTTTTGTCCCAGCGTGCACCTTCATTACGTGGTTTGTTAGTTTGAAAATACTGCCTTTTCTCGCCTGTTTTAGGAGGAGGTGGCGTCGCACGCCTTCCTTCCATTTCTAGGGAGTGGGGTTTAACCTTTATACCAGGAAACACCTCTATGGGCGTCTTATCATGAGAACATACCTCAAACACATTCACAGCACACTGTTGCAGGTTTGGTGGAGGAGACCTGTTCAGGTCTGTTCCTACCACTTTAGGTGAGGGTGGATTACGAGCAGGAGGTCTGTAAAAGATTTTTGGAGGTTTTGGTGGATTATCCCGACACTGTTCAAGGTCTTTTCTGGATTCCAGACCATTTTGCCCCACGTCAGAACTTTTATTTGTTGCTGCTCTTAGCTTCTCCTCACATGTTTTTAAACGTTCCTGTGATGTTTGATAATCACTTTCTAAACGCATATATAGCCCCAGTAATGCTTTTTTATCAATTCTGAGTTCTTCCAGATCTTTTTTAAGCACATCTATTTCACCTTTGCAGCGGGAAACTTGTGACATTTTCTCGTCGTGATCCCGTCTTAATGCAAAGCATGCACTGGACAACAGCTCTTTAGCATCCCTGGCTTCAGATAGTGATGCAGTAAGTAACTGTATTTTGCTATTCAGCGAATCAATTTCTGCATTTGCATTTTGCTGTGATTGAAACATCTGTTCAGAATGTTTTTTTGTGAGGACTTCGTGTTCACTTTTAAATTGAAGGAAGTGTTCTTCAATTTTCTGAACCACCTCTTTTTCACTGTCTAACCTTATTGCAAGGTAATCAGCTTTCTCAACAACCGTATAGAATGATTCTTTCAGCAAAATTACAATTTTGTCCAGCTTTTCATAGCTTGACATTTTAATTTCTGTAGAGGTAACACTCTCTGCAACCTCCTTCAGATTGTCCAATAACTCTTTTGGGTTCATGCTGTCCGCCTGTTCCTGTCTATATGGATGTAAGGGTGCTGTCAGCAGCTTCAACGCATATTCTAAACAGCCCTGCATCCCATAAGGATCAAAATCCTTTTCTACCACACCTGTCATGTTCATTCACTGTGTAGCACTTTATCTGGATAAAACAATTGCCAGCTTCAGATATTTTTACAGGTAAATAATTGTATTCAAATGTCAATGAGTTTCACACTATTTTAGCTTTGGGTTTACACAAAAGTACCGTTATAAGTCACTTATTCAAATGTGGGCACCTGTCTCAGGTTTTACCCCAATTCATGAATATTTAAGTAAATGCTTCTATGCAGTGTTACTCTGTATGTGCTTATTTCTTAACAGATACTAGATCACCAAGCTCTTTTTTAGTGTATTTTACTCTAAAGCACTGAATTTTTAATAAACCTGCAATTTTCTAAAAAGTCTCACAGCAACATCAGTTTAAAGACACTTTTTAAATCGTTCTGTTCCAGAAATTTGCTACTTTAACAGTTACTCATAGAACCAAGTGGTGAAAAGAAAAGGAAAATTGATGATGTGTCAGGATTAATCAGTCTTTCTTCAGAAAAACTGTTATTACTCCTGTCCTCCTGTCTCATCCTCTATCTAAAATTAAATAGGAAGATGTATTTTTAGGTGGTAACTTAAACAGAAAAGTTTCTTTTTCCTGATAAGTTTACTCTTATTCAGTGATTTAGCAATTAAACGTGCATTATCTTTTAGCAAATGAGTAAACTTTATCAACTCTGTGAATATTTGTAACTGTATCTTTTTAAAAAGTTTCTAATTTTTCATTTTGTCCCTCCTGTTTGAGGAATTCAGTGAATGAAAATGCATGGTAAATGCCTGTCTGCATAAATACCTTAATAACTTTTTAAATGCAAGATAACAGTGATTATTCAGTTTTGAGGAACGTTTATTAACTCAAAAATGCCTTTCAGAAAGAAAATACGTTTAATTTCACTAAAATAACCTAAAACTGAAGTGAAACTGTGATCTCAAGTTTCCCAGGAGGGGGCAGTGTTTAGCTTTCTACCAGCAGGAATCTATGACGACTTCCTGTGACGTTCGGTTGACATCCTGTGGTTAGCCGCTTAGCTTAAAGTTAGCTTCGGCTAAACTCGGTTAAAATCAACCTTTCTGAACGGTATTGAAGCGTAAATGTGGCGTTTTCTCAACAAGCACGACTTTTTTGCATGAAACATGAGTTTTAGGGGCATGTGGCAAGTTACATTTAGTGATTTTAAGCACAGCAAAGCTTTTGGTTCAACCAAGCTTTACCATCTGACATGGAGGAAGTGACGTGGCCACGTCACTCATCCGGTCGTTAGCTGTTAGCTTAAAATTAGCATTGCTAGCGTTGTTCAAAAACATCATTTAATGACGGATTTTAAACTCAAACGTGGCAAAAATCCAGCGATTACACTTTGAAGAACTTAAGCAGCGTATCAGCATACAGCTTTTAAAGCGTTTTTGAACTTTAAAAAGCAGATTTTATTCCCTATGAAAAACGCGTTTTCATTTCCGGGTCACTGACTGACACGTCTCTCAGCCAATGAGAGCGTTCCACGGCCGCTAATTCAACCAATCACGCAGCGTTTTCCCCAGCTAGCATGTTAGATTTATCTGAACAAGTCCGTCAACTTTTTCGTCTTTTAAACTGTCAAAATGCACTTTTTTCTGTTAAAAAATGTAATCAATAAACTCTGAGCTTAGCTGAGACTTTGTCCAGTCCTTAAAACGTTTCTCTATCTATTTAAAACAACTCGTTCAATCTTTTTCAGAACCGAGCCGGTACCAGAACCACGTCTGAACCGTCTTTAAACAGAAAAAAGCGTTTCCACAGCTCAAAGCCAGCTTATGTTACACATAACAGACGTACAATTTCAGCTTTCATAAAGACATATGACTCACAATTTCAGCTTCATAACATTGCCAGCGTACACATGCAGAGTCAAGCTCCAAGCGGCGCAGCTTCAGCACGCTGCAGTCTGCTATTTCTCCATGCCAACATGAAATATCAATTATTACACGCATACACAGTCCATTTATGAGCATGTTACGGGCCACCAAATGTAGATGAACAGATGCTGAGATATATTCATCAATTAAAACGGATTCTTCATTTTTCTGGACTGAATAAAACGTGCATTGAATTTAATGAAATGTAACGTGAGACGTTATTTATCTTTGACCCATCAAAATGAATGTGGTCATTTATTTTACAGAATCAAAGTTTAACATCAAACATTTACATTAATTTGGCAAAATATGAAAATAACAACATAATCAATCAGCTTTACAACCAGGAAAACCATACGGCCAT
>NC_056518.1:868956-873427 GCF_014905685.2 Nematolebias whitei
TTCATCCTGCTGCACCATTATATTCTACCATGTTGTTGTTTACTATATCTCTTTAGGACGATGTAAATATTCTAATTACTTTTTCACTTTTTGGAACTTTTTATTGTACCCTTATTGCATGCTTTTAGTATTTCTTGTTGGTTTGCTCTTTATGATTTTTTAGCGAGTCAAATCGGTTCTTCTCATCCTGAGCATTTCATTGTACTTTTAACCCTGTGTTAACCTGCATATGACAAATAAACATAAATTGACCTTTGACAGAGAATGGAAACCTGGTGGTGAAATAGTGAAGTGCAGGAAGCTGTTCAAAGAAAGAAGTTTTCCATGAAGAAATATGACAGAGAGAGGACTGAAGAGAGGAGACAGGAATATAAGGAGATGCAATGTAGAGCAAAGAGGGAGGTAGCTAAGGCAAAGCAGAAGGCGTATGATGAGTTGTATGGGAGACTGGACACTAAAGAGGGCAAGAAGGACTTGTACTGATTGGCAAGACAGAGGGATCAGGCTGGAAAGGATGTGCAGCAGGTTAGACTTATTAAAGATAGGAATGGTAATGTTCTAACAAGTGAGGAGAGTGTGACGAGAAGATGGAAGGAGTACTTTGAGGAGCACGTTCGTGGTGAGACGTATTGTGTCATTTCCTGTTTGTCTGTCGGTAGCTCGAGTGAATTGTTTGCTCGAGTCGTCTCTGTTTTCTGGATTTATCTGTCTTTTGCACAGTTTTTCATTCTAGTTCACAAACACACATAGTACAGTTGTTTTTCTACTGTTGGATAGTGCTTAAAACACCTCTTATCTTTCAACACTTATCGGTTTTTATTGGTGTATTTGGCTCTGCTAGCTCTTGCTAGCATTAATTTAGCATGGCTGCTGCTTCTCTCCCTGCTTCCTCTGTTTTCTCTTGCTCCGTGTGTCAGATGTTTAGTTACTCCTCTGCCTCCTTTAGTGGTAATGATACATGTAACAAATGTAGTCTTATGGTAGCTTTGGAGGAGAGGCTGTCTGAACTGGAAGCTCGGCTCCGCGCTGTAGAAAAACCAGTAGCTAGCCAGTTCCCCTTAGACAGCGTGGAACCACAGAGGCTAGCTCCCGTTAGCGGTCCTCCAGCAGACCCTGAGCAGCCGGGACCCCAGGCCGGCTGGGTGACGGTCCGGAGCAAGCGTAGTGCTAAGGCTAAGCCCCTAGTTCACCATGTTTCTAATCGATTTTCCTCGCTCAGTGACACACCTGTTGAGAAACAGACCCTGGTTATTGGAAGCTCCATAGTCCAAAACGTGTCTTTAGGGACTCCAGCGGCCATAGTTAAATGCATTCCGGGGGCCAGAGCGGGCGACATAGAATCTTATCGGAAACTGCTGATTAAGGCTAAGGCTAAATACAGTAAGATTGTTGTTCACGTTGGCGGTAATGACACCCGGTTCCTCCAATCGGAGGTCACTAAAATTAATGTTGCTTCGGTGTGTGACTTTGCTAAAACCATGTCGGACTCCGTAGTTTTCTCCGGCCCCCTCCCCAACCTGACCAGCGATGACATGCTTAGCCGTATGTCGTCGTTTAACCGCTGGGTGTCCAGGTGGTGTTCTGACAACGATGTGGTCTACATAGATACCTGGAGTTCTTTCTGGGGAAAACCTGGTCTGATGCAGAGAGATGGCATCCATCCCACTTTGGACGGAGCCGCTCTTCTTTCTAGAAATATGGCTGATTTTGTTTATCCTCCAAATTATTGACAACCCAGGGTCCAGTCCAGGAAGCAGAGGTGTAGTCCTCCACCTCTCTGCTGCTTCTCCTCTGTTACCCCCCCACACCCACATTGAAACAGTGTCAACTCGCCCACGGCTCAAATTAAATAAACCAAAAATCAGCTCTAAAAATATAAACCATAAAAATCTGATTAAAATAAACAGTTACTTTACCAGAGCAAAATCATCAAATCATTAAATGTGGATTATTGAACATCAGATCTCTTTCCTCTAAATCCCTGTTAGTTAATGAACTGATAACTGATCATCATATTGATTTATTGTGTCTGACAGAAACTTGGCTACAACAGGAGGATTTTGTTGGTATAAATGAATCCACTCCTGTTAATTATTTAAATGTTCATGTTCCTAGAACAACTGGCCGAGGTGGAGGAGTAGCTTCTATTTTTCAGTCAGGATTATTGATTAATGCCAAACCAGTTATTAGTTATGATTCTTTTGAATCACTGTCCCTCAGTCTTTCTCATCCAAAATGGAAATCAGAAAAGCCACTTTTACTAGTTGTTATATATCGTCCACCAGGAGCTTACTCTCAGTTTTTGTCTGAATTCTCAGAATTATTAACTGACTTATTATTAAATACTGATAAAATCATCATAATGGGTGATTTCAATGTTCATGTGGATGTTGAGAGTGATAGCTTAAGCATAGACTTTAATAATTTAATAGACACATGGTTTTATCCAAAACGTCTGCACATCTACTCATTCTTATCATCACACTCTTGATTTAGTTCTGACCTATGGTATAGAGATTAAGGACTTGGGAATAGTTCCTCAAAATCCTGTCCTGTCTGAACATTTTTTAATAACTTTGAGTTTACATTAAATGACTACACAGTCACTGAGAGTAAATTTCATCTCAGCAGGTGATTATCAGAAAATGCTGTAACCAAATTGAAACAATCTCTTCCATCAATGTTTCCCTCTGTCTTGCAGAGTAATGCATCAGAGAACAGAGACTTAGATCATCTAGTTGATCATCTTACAACTTCAATGCAAACTTCACTTGATAAAATTACTCCACTGAAAAAGAAAGTAATCAATCAGAGGAAACTGGCTCCTTGGTTCAATTCTGAGTTATGTACTTTAAAGCAGCATCTAGAAACCAGGAGAGAAAATGGCGCTCTACTAATGTTGAAGAATTTTATTTAACTTGGAAAGATAGTCTGCTAACATATAAAAAAGCTCTCCGTAAAGCTAGAACTTCATATTACTCATCTTTAATAGAGGAGAATAAAAATAACCCCTGGTTTCTGTTTAGTACTATTGCTAGACTAATTAAAAGTCCCATTTCTGTTGAACCATGTATCCCTACAACTATAAGTAGTGATGACTTCATGAGATTCTTTATAAATAAAATTATTTCCATTAGAGATAAAATTCAAACCATCCTTCCTTCTACTATCTCTAGTCCCCTGTCAGATGAGACAACTTTAAAAATTTCACTAGAGCCTGATTTATGTTTGGACAGTTTTTGGCCTGTTGAGCTCTGAATTGTCAAAAATAATAACCTCATCCAAACCATCCACATGCCTGCTAGATCCCATCCACATGCCTGCTAGATCCCATCCCAACCAGACTGTTTAAAGAGGTATTTCCACTAATTAATGTCCACATTTTGGATCTACTTAATTTGTTTTTAATGGATGGTTATGTACCACAGCTCTTTAAGGTTGCTGTAATTAAACCTTTACTTAAGAAGTCTGATCTTGATTCAGAAATTCTGGCCAACTATAGATCTATATCTAATCTAACTTTCATCTCAAAAGTTCTAGAGAAACTAGTTGCAGGTCAGTTGCGTGAACATCTACAAAGAAATAATCTGTTTGAAGAGTTTCAGTCAGGGTTTAGAGCTCATCATAGCACAGAAACAGCACTAGTAAAAGTCACTAATGATATTCTCATGGCCTCAGACAATGGACTTGTGTCTCTACTGGTCCTGTTAGACCTCAGTGCTGCATTTGATACAGTTGATCACAATATTTTACTACAGAGGCTTGAATATGATGTTGGGATTACAGGAACAGCTCTAAAATGGTTTAAATCATATATATCTGATAGATTCCAGTTTGTAAATGTAAATAATGAATCTTCTCCATACACTAAAGTTAGTCATGGAGTTCCTCAGGGCTCAGTGCTCGGACCAATACTCTTTACTTTATATATGCTTCCATTAGGTAAAGTTATTAAACAGCATGGGATAAATTTTCATTGTTATGCTGATGACACACAATTATATTTGTCCATTAAACCCAATGAATCCAATCAGCTACTTAGACTACAAGCATGTCTTAAAGACATAAAAACCTGGATGACCCTTAATTTTCTCCTGTTGAACAGACAAGACTGAGGTTTTGGGTTTTGGACCTGAGCACCTCAGGAATGATTGTTTCAGTCTTTCTCCCTCCTTAGATGCATTAATCTGTCCTCCAGCTCTAATGTTAAAAATCTTGGTGTTACTTTTGATCAGGACATGTCTTTTATCCCCCACATTAAAAAACGTTACTAGAACCTCCTTCTTCCACCTGCGTAATATCACTAACATTAGAAACATCTGATCTAAAGATGATGCAGAAAAACTGGTCCATGCATTTGTCACGTCTAGACTGGACTATTGCAATGGTTTATTATCTGGGTGTCCAAATACTTCTTTAAAACGTCTTCAGTTGATCCAAAATGCTGCTGCCAGAGTCTTAACTGGAGTTA
>NC_056518.1:873527-873997 GCF_014905685.2 Nematolebias whitei
ACTGTCCCTCCTCTGTACATGTCCAAACTACTGTCCCTCCTCTGGACATGTCCAAACTACTGTCCCTCCTCTGGGCATGTCCAAACTACTGTCCCTCCTCTGGACATGTCCAAACCACTGTCCCTCCTCTGTACATGTCCAAACTACTATCCCTCCTCTGGACATGTCCAAATTACTGTCCCTCCTCTGGACATGTCCAAACTACTGTCCCTCCTCTGGACATGTCAAAACCACTTTCCCTCCTCTAGACATGTCCAAACTACTGTCCCTCTTCTGGACATGTCCAAACTACTGTCCCTCCTCTGGACATGTCCAAACCACTTTCCCTCCTCTGGACATGTCCAAACCACTGTCCCTCCTCTGGACATGTCCAAACCACTGTCCCTCCGCTGGACATGTCCAAACCACTGTCCCTCCTCTGGACATGTCCAAACCACTGTCTCTCCTCTGGACATGTCCAAACCACTGTC
>NC_056518.1:874007-875962 GCF_014905685.2 Nematolebias whitei
CATGTCCAAACCACTGTCTCTCCTCTGGACATGTCCAAACCACTGTCTCTCCTCTGGACATGTCCAAACCACTGTCCCTCCGCTGGACGTGTCCAAACCACTGTCCCTCCTCTGGACATGTCCAAACCATCTCAGTGTGTCCTCTCTAACTTTATCTCCCAGTTGTTCAACCTGTGCTGTACCTCTGATGATCTCATTCCTGATCTTCTCCATCCTTGTCTCTCCTAAGGAGAACCTCAACATCTTCATTTCTGACACTTCCAGTTCTGTCTCCTGTCTTTTTGTCCATGTCTCTGTCTGCAGACCATACAACATAGCTGGTCTCACCACTGTCTTGTAAACTTTTCCTTTGACCTTTGACCTTTACTGACACCCTTTTGTCTCAAGTCACTGCTGAAACTTTCCTCCATCACTCCTGGACTCTCTTCTTCTCCTCTTCACCACACTCCCCATGTTCCTGGACAGTGGACCCCAAGTCCTTGAAGTCCTGCACCTTTGTGACCTCTGCTCCTTGTAGCCTCACTGTTCCACCTCCTCCCTCTCATCCACACATGGACTCTGTCTTACTACGACTGACTTTCATTCCTCTTCTGTCAGGTGCATACCTCCACCTCTCCATGTTCTTGCAAAATGCTACCCAATAACTAAGAAGAGTAAAAAAAACACTTTACTTTAAAGAATGCAAGGTTTACAAAAATGTAAGGTAAAAAGTAAAAGTAGTAAAACACTATCTGAAATCTAAAAGTACAAGTACAAGAGCTAAAAGTGGCAAAATGCCATCGTAACTGCAGAAGTTTTGAAACACAATGGTAATTATTAGCTAATAGTAGCAAAAAGCTTTCTAAAATGTAAAAGTAGCAAAATGTCAACTAAAGGTTGTAAAAATACTAAAAGCTAAAAGCAACAGTATCTAAAAGTAGCAAGCAGTAGTTAAAAGCTAAAAGTAGCATGAGAGGACAAAATAAAGCAAGTCTTCTATTTTAAAAAGATCATTGAAGGAAATAAAGAGATCTCAGTGTTTCCATGGTGAAACTTTTAGTAATTAAAATTAAAGTGTGTGAAAAGTATAAAAGTTACAAAAATATTTTTTTCCACAGCTAGGATTTCCTGGAAGAGCGTTTTGACATTGAAATGGATAAAAAGTTGTGCAAAATGTGCATGAAATAAAGTGAAGTGAAAGCTCGGTTCATCTCCCCACCGTTGAATAAGGAGCTCAGTGTCAGCCCCAGCTCAGGGTCCTGCAGCTCAGTCCACAGGACAGAACCACATTCTTACGGGTTCTTCTCTTTAGTCTTCTTCTTTCATGCCCCTCCTTCTCACGTTGATTTCTCCCATTAACCCTTTTCCTATATTTGCCTCTTCATGGTCCCCCTTCTTCTTTCCTAATTTGTCTCTTCATCTCTGCTCAAAAACACAGAACTGAACCTTCAGCCAAAATCCAAACAAAGGTTTCCATCTTGATGCTTCCATCCAGGTTCAGAGGAGCTGAAGTCACAGACCCACGAGTGAATCGTTCTGCCTCCTCTCTCAGCTCGTTCTTCCTCTGACACCCGATCCTGTCCTCAGTGAGTCCTCAGAGACCTGTGACGCTGAAGCACTCAGGTTACCCTCCTCTTCATCACTGGTCTCAGGTAAACAACCTGGCGAGCTCACTGAGCCAGGATCAGTTGGTGAGCCTCCTGCACGTATGCTTCATTATTCACAAAGCAGTAAGAGGACATGTGCAGGGAAACTGTTCTTATGGTAAATGTTTGTCCTGACTCACACAGACATAAACTTTTTGAACTAGTTCAAGCTCAGTTTGTGGAAGTTACACCTGGATCACTTTTAGGTTTTTAGCTTTTAGCTGCAAGTTAGCAGCTATGTCTTTTACAGCTGAACCCTAAAAAACACTAAGAGGCCTGTAACTCAGTCAATTTACAAAGATTGACCTAAAATTTAGTCTTAGCAGCTGA
>NC_056518.1:876062-881013 GCF_014905685.2 Nematolebias whitei
GGTTTGGACATGTTCAGAGGAGGGACAGTGGTTTGGACGTGTCCAGAGGAGGGACAGTGAGTGGTAGAAGGATGTTAGAAATGCTGCTGCCAGGAAAAGTCTGAAAAGTTGGAGTGAGGACAGAGGACACAGGACACAGAGGACAGAGTGAGATGGAGGAGGATGACTCGCTGAGGAGACCCTGAAGAGGGAAATGTCAAAAGAAGAAGAAAGTAGCATTTTGCTACTTTTACCTTTTAGATAACATTTTGCAGTTAGCTAATGTTTTACCACATTTTAGTTTCAAGTAGCATTTTGTTACTTTCAGCTGTGGGCTCGCATTAGTTTTCTTTTAACTGGTGCCTGGCTTCTTTTTGATTTAACAACAAGCTGCTGCTCATTCAGCAAATTTCTTCAAAAGTCCCCAGACTCTGAAAATGCAATTTCTCCAATTGACTAATAAATTATAAATTTCTTTTTCATTCCGACCGACACAATCGGGTCAAATTTTACAAGAAGAAGTCTGGTCCTCTTAAGACAACTGCTTAAATCATAGATCAGCTGCTGGAATGGCTGAAGTTATGAGCTTTTAATAATCCTTCTGCTTGCATAAAGTGAAATAAGCCCCATTTTATATGTTTTAAATTTGAGATTCAGTCAATTTTCATTATGTTTATTTTGATGTTTTGTTATTCTGGTTCAATCTCGTCATCTGTAATGAATTAACCGTGAAACTTATTTATTTCACCTGCCACCAAAGTAAAAGAGTTAAACTTTCAGAAGATTATTTCTGCACAGACATTCAAGGTTCAAGTTTATTTATTGTCATTCTCATCACGTGGTACATGAGGTGGAATGAAACTGTGCACCCAAGGTCCCAGTTACACCAAAAATAGCAAAAATATAAAGTATAAGAAGAAACAGTATATAAGGATCTACTAAACACTAATAATGCAAAATAATACAATATATTAAACAGCAGCACGAACATGAGTCTGTTGTGAGCAGATGGGTATGAATACAGCAGCTTAAAGGCAAGAGATCAGCAGCAAGAGATCAGCAGCATGGATAAGTCACATACCAATTTAAAGTGTCATTACAGTGATTATTCTAGTTAGAGATTCATGAGTCTAACAGCCTCAGGGTAGAAGCTGTTCCTCAGTCTAGTGGTTCTACACTTAATGCTCCTCAACCTCCTTCCTGAGGGGAGTGGGGCAAAAAGTGTGTGTGCTGGGTGAGCGTGGTCCTTCATGATGCAGGTGGCTCTCTTCCGGCATCTGGAGGTGTAGATGTCTGTGATGGTGGGGAGGCTGACTCCAACATCTTCTGTGCAGCCTTCACCACTCTCTGCAAAGCTTTTCTTTCTGCAGCTGTGCAGCCTCCATGCCACACATTGATGCTGGAGCACAGGATGCTCTCCACTGCACACCTGGTGAAGGAGGTGAGGACTGAGCTTCCAGACCAGCTCGCCTCAGCCGCCTGAGGAAGTAGTCTCTGATGAGCTTTCTTGATCAGGCTGGTGGTGTGCAGGTGCACACCCAAGTGCTTGTAGCTGGAGACCACTTCCACCTCAGATCCTCCTATGTTCAGTGGGAGGTGGGGTGGGGGGGTAGGTGTGTTTGCTCTTTCTGAAGTCCACAATCATCTCCTTTGTCTTCTTCACATTGATGTGAAGGTTATTCTCTCTGCACCAGCTCTCCAGGTGTTCCACCTCCTGCCTGTAGCTGGACTCATCATTGTTTGTGATGCATCCCACCACCGCTGTATCATCTGCAAACTTTACAATTTGACAGCCTGCATGGGTAGGTGCACATTCATAAGTGAGCAGAGTGAACAGGAGGGGGCTCAACACATAGCCCTGAGGCGAGCCAGTGCTGAGGGTTATAGTGGAGGAGAAGTTCTGGATCTTCACAGACTGCGGTCTGTTGGTTAAAAAGTCCAGGACCCACTTGAGGGAGGACCCAGGGAGGGGCTTAGTCCTAGTGTGAGTAGTTTGTCCATCAGAGTCTGGGGAATCATGGTGTTGAAGGCAGACGTGAAGTCCACAAAGAGGATACGGACGTAAGAGTCCTTCTGCTCCAGGTGGGTGAGAGCAGTGTGGACCACAGAGGAGATTGCATCCTCTGTTGATCGATTCTCATGGTATGCATACTGATGAGGGTCCTCGTTGGTGTTGATGGTTGTTTTGATGTGGATCATGACCAGTCTTTCAAAGCATTTAGCAACTATCGGGGTAAAAGCTACTGGCCGGTAGTCATTCAGACCAGTCACTGCAGCGCTCTTAGGAACTGGGATGATGGTGGCAGTCTTCAGGCAGGTGGGAACAGTTGCCAGGGTGAGGGAGGAGTTAAAGATGTCAGCCAGCACCTCGCAAAGCTGATCAGCACAGTCTTTCAGCACCCTCCTTGGGATATTGTCTGGGCCAGTTGCTTTGTGAGGATTAATCCTCTTGAAGGTCCTCCTTACTTCTGCTGAGGTCATGCTGAGGAACTCCTCTTCCGGTGGTGAGGTGAGTTTGGTGCTGGGTTGTCTATTTGGGTCTTCAAAGTGGGCATAGAACATGATGAGAGCATCAGGCAGTGATGGGTCCATAGGGCATTGCGCACCTCTGCTTTTATAATCTGTGATGCACTTAATGCCCTTCCACATGCTCCATGAATCTTGTGAGGAGAAATGTCCTTGGATCTTCCATGCGTATGTGGCTTTGGCCCTCTTAATACCAGCAGCCAGCTCTTTTCTTGCCCTCCCCTGTTCCTGTGATTCGCCAGACCTGAAGACAATATCCCTGGCTTTCAGCAGGGTATGGACCTCTGCGTTCAACCAGGGTTTCTGGTTCAGGTAGCACTTCTTGTTGTATCCGAGGACAGCAGATGTGTATTCCTCCAGATCCAGTTCTTCCTCATTTACAACAACCTCCTTGAAGATCTGCCTGTCTGTGCATGCAAAACAGTCCTGCAGTACAGAGTCACTGTCGCTGGGCTGTCTTCTGTGGGTCTGGAACATCTCAACGGAGGGTGGTAGACAGGGGCCAGAATGATGGAGATGTGGTCAGAGAGGCCAAGGTGGGAGCAGGGTATGGCTTTACAGTATATACATCTCGCATGAAGGTATAAAGTGTGTTATTACCCTGTGACGAAACACATTTGTAGGAATACATCTACAACTGATAAACTTTTAGAAACAATCCCAATTAAGGTCACCACTGACAACTGCCCTGAAAAATAAAAACACATCCATCTATCCATCCATTATCTTTTACTCGCTTCTTTCTTTTTGGGTCACGGGGGTCACTGGTGCCCATGCCATCACTGTGTGAGAGGCTGGGTACACCCTGGACAGGTCTCCAGTCCATCACAGGGACACACAGAGACAAACGAGACAAACAACCATTCACTCTCTCTCACACCTAGAGAAAATTTAGAGTTACCAATCAGCCTAACATGCATGTTTTTGGACTGTGGGAGAAAATTGGAGAAAACCCACGCAGCACAGAGAGAACATACAAACTCCACCCAGAAAGGCCCCCAGACCAGGATTTGAACCAGCAGCCTTTTTGCTGAGAGGCAGCAGCTCTATCAGTTGCGCCACCGTGCTGCCCTAAAAACACATTTTAAAACAGATTTTAAACTCAGTTCTTGTGCTGTCACTTAGTGCTCAGTGTGTGTGTTGGGATGACTCTCAGATACTACCACACCAAATCTGTCCTCAAAGAGTTACCTGATTTAAAGACATTTTTCTATAGGATCACTTAGCTGTGGTGGCCATCTTGAAAATCATTATAAAGTAATCAGTAGATTATGACATATTTTGCTTAGACTCAGCTCAAAGATAAACGGTGTTTTATGGACAGTAACATGATGACACAGCTGAGGTGTTAAATGTTAACTGTCCCAGGACCAAAGGTCTGCTGGGAGCCTCTGAGTGGCTCCTCCTCAGGGAAGTACTCAGCTGTCAAACCACTTCGCTCCGGTGTGAAGCCCAGCAGAGTTCTGGAAAAGCCCACTCCTGCAGCCCAGCTGTATATGACGGTACATGTCTCACTTTGCGTTTTTCTTTTTTCCTCAGAAAGAATATGAATGTGTGCATGGTAGTTGTAAAAACCTAATAGTTGTTGCAGAATATCAAGGCAATGAAATGTTTAGCTAAAATACATCCTAGTTCTTTGTTTTAGTTCTAATTATTATTTAGTTGTATAAAAATATGACTGTTGTATGTCTCAGGTGCACGACACTGAATCTACCATGGAGAATCATTTCACACAGATTTCCCGAGAGGACTTGGAAGACCTCCGAGAGGCTTTTAATAAAATTGGTCAGTTTCACTCCTTCATAATCACTCTCACACGCCTAACTTTAACCTGCGAGTTCATTGATAACCAAAGGAAGACTTTTATAACCAGCTACAAAGTACATGAAAGTGCAACTCGTATAAAAGTGTCTTTTATTGCTCGGGTTGTTAAGTGTATGTACTTTGTGTTCAGATGAGTCCATGTTGCTTTGATCAGCTGAAAATCACCAATCTATAAATGATAGTAATGATAACTTGATAAATGTCATCCCTTGTGAGGATGCAGTGTGGATACTTGTTGCTGAATGATTTTTGCTGAAAGTGACTTAAGACTGAAAAACCAGAAACCAAACTGAAAAAGTTTCATTGCTTAAATGTTAATGTGAGTTGAATTTGAATGGCTGAGATTTGCTGAAAGCAACAACAAAAAAAGGTGGAAATCAGCAGAAAATGGCAGAAAGAAACGAAAAGAGTAGAAATGTAGCTGAAATGAGCAGAATAAGCAGAAATAATTAAGTTCAATTCAGTTTATTTCCAAAGCTCCAAGTCACAACAGAAGTCGTCTCAGGGACTGAACAGAAACATTCATCTATAAAATAATAATTGAACAGAAACATTCATGTATAAAATAATAATTTAACAGAAACATTCATGTATAAAATAATAATTTAACAGAAACATTCAT
>NC_056518.1:881113-882443 GCF_014905685.2 Nematolebias whitei
TGTTGTTGTTGTTGTTGTTGTCAGTGTGTTATCATGTTGTGCTGTGGTCCAGTGTGTCCACAGACGATGTGTGTGAGGGTGGCCATGTTTGGAGGTTGCTGTGTTGAAGCTCCATGGATCAGCCTCTCTGCAGCTCTCAGCACCTTCACTGAGCTGCTCTTGTTCTTCACAGGTAGAAGGTGGGAGCTCTCGTCAAATCATCATCTCCAGCATCATCTTGTTCATGCCAGGCTGTTCATCCACTGACCACACACACCTGCAAACATCAGGGGACCAGTTTAACACATCTGGAAGGAAACCAGTGAGATTTAATATGACCAGTATGATATGATGTTATGTGGGGGAGTGGTGGAGCAGAGGTTACAAGATGGGCCTGTGATGGGAAAGTCACAGGTTCAACTCCCGGTACCATCAACATCAAAATGAGGTGGAAAAGGTGAAACACCCACACCTGCCTCCACCCTCATTGGCCCCACCCTGGTCCCTTGAGCAAGGCACTCAACCCCCACCACCTGCTCCTAAACAGGTCTCTCTTTAAAATGAGTTCTCGTGACTCAGTGAGTCCATCCATCCATCCATCCATCCATCCATTTTCTTTACCCGTTTATTCCATTTTGGGTCACGGGGGTCGCTGGTGCCCATGTCCAGCAATCACTGTGCGAGGGGCGGGGGACACCCTGGACGGGTTGCAAGTCCATCACAGGGCCACACAGAGACAAACGAGACAAACAACCATTCAGTCTCTCACTCACACCTAGGGACAATTTTAGAGTTACCAATCAGCCTAACATGCATGTTTTTGGACTGTGGGAGGAAACCGGAGTACCCGGAGAAAACCCACGCATGCACGGAGAGAACATGCAAACTCCACCCAGAAAGGCCCCTGGACCGGGGTTTGAGACTCAGTGAGTCGACCTGGATAAATAAAGATAAATGAAAAATAAAGTTTAAAATAGAAATACTCACATCATGAGGCCGAGGTTGTGTGTGTGACGTGCACGTTCCTGAGAGTGTGTGTGTGTGACGTGCACGTTCCTGAGAGTGTGTGTGTGTGACGTGCACGTTCCTGAGGTTGTGTGTGTGACGTGCACGTTCCTGAGGTTGTGTGTGTGACGTGCACGTTCCTGAGAGTGTGTGTGTGACGTGCACGTTCCTGAGGTTGTGTGTGTGACGTGCACGTTCCTGAGGTTGTGTGTGTGACGTGCACGTTCCTGAGAGTGTGTGTGTGACGTGCACGTTCCTGAGGTTGTGTGTGTGACGTGCACGTTCCTGAGGTTGTGTGTGTGACGTGCACGTTCCTGAGAGTGTGTGTGTGACGTGCACGTTCCTG
>NC_056518.1:882543-884545 GCF_014905685.2 Nematolebias whitei
TGGGTGTGTGACGTGCACGTTCCTGAGGTTGTGTGTGTGACGTGCACGTTCCTGAGAGTGTGTGTGTGACGTGCACGTTCCTGAGGTTGTGTGTGTGACGTGCACGTTCCTGAGGTTGTGTGTGTGACGTGCACGTTCCTGAGGTTGTGTGTGTGACGTGCACGTTCCTGAGCGTGCACAGACAGAGCAGCTGCAGCTTTTGTTCACTTCCTGTAGTCCTGCAGTTTTCAAGCTGAAATGAAAAAGCATCATGAAGATGAACTTTACAGTCTCTAGTTACCTGTTCATAGAAACACATGGAGGTGTCTCACCTTGTGACTCACAATAAAATATGTAACTTTATGAACTCTAATGAACTTATAATGATGCTCCTACTCTCTGAAGGTGAACCCATGGTACCACACCATCTCTCAGTCGGACAGTCTGACCAGTTTGATCAAAATCCTCCAGTTTAAAATCCTCACTGCTCAGATGAATCCTCCTCAAAGATACTTCCTCCTCTTCCTCACATCTTGTTCTTTGGGAAACCTTCAAAATGAAAACAGGAGATTTGTGTCTACACAAAAACATTGTACAGAGGAGGTCAAGCTTATTTTCTACTTCCTGTATTCTCACTAGTTTTATTTTTTATATCCTAGAACTTAAACAAAACTCCAGTTCTGATGCATATCTGTTGATAATGAACCAAAGCTGCTGAAATAGTGAGTATGATTGTTAGCAAAATATTCCTGTCATCAGATCTCAGTCAGCTTCATTGCAGCTGAACACCGTGTTACACTAAACATCACATCAGCTGGTGGACATAAATACAGTACAGTAATATTATATTCACAAAATACTAACAATAATATGTTCATCTTACTGTGAAAAGTTATCCCCCGAGACCGGACGTCAACAGTCGATTAGAACAGAAATAAGCTGCAAAGTGCTGAAACATCTTCTGCTTTAACTGAATAAGGACGACCGTTTCAAGATGGCGGCCGAAAATCTCGACCTTGACCTCTCTAAGTGTCTTTAAGAATCTGTTGGACACCTGGCAGGGTCCAGAGCTGCTGCCTCTAAGCGAGCAGGTCCCTGGTTCAAACCCCGGTCCAGGGGCCTTTCTGGGTGGAGTTTGCATGTTCTCTCCGTGCATGCGTGGGTTTTCTCCGGGTGCTCCGGTTTCCTCCCACAGACCAAAAACATGCATGTTAGGCTGATTGGTAACTCTAAATTGTCCCTAGGTGTGAGTGAGAGAGTGAATGGTTGTTTGTCTCGTTTGTCTCCATGTGTCCCTGTGATGGACTTGCAACCCGTCCAGGGTGTCCCCCGCCCCTCGCACAGTGATTGCTGGACATGGGCACCAGCGACCCCCGTGACCCAAAATGGAAGAAGCGGGTAAAGAAAATGGATGGATGGATGGACACCTGGCAGGGTCCAATGCAGACATGTTCCTGTTTTTAGTTTTCTACATTTGTCTTGGAATCTAGCTGTTTTTTGTTTTGTTACCTTTTCCTTTTGGCCATCCTATTTGTTAAAAAAAACAAAACTGTAGTATGCTTTTTATAACTGCTTATTGTTGTTGCTGTTGTCCATTGTTGTCATCTTTCTTTGTTGAAATCAGGTCTCTCTTGTAAATGAGTCCTCGAGGCTCAATGGGATTTACCTGTAGAAATAAAGGTTGATTGAAAATCCTGCGACGCAGCAGCCAATGAGGCATCTAGTGTTTATATCTATGCAAGTAGGTATCTCTTATCTCTGCAGGCAAATTCGGAAGGCGTATCTGGGCGGTCATATCTGATTGGACTATAGGAAAGTGGGCGTATCTAGTTGGCCACATCTGATTGGACGATAGAAAAATAGGCGTGTCTGGTCGGCCGTATCTGATTGGACGATGGTAACTACAGTCATTATGTCTAAAAACGTTGGTTACGTACTGTAACCCCAGATTCTTTGAGTATAAGCGTACGAAATAGAACAAGGCGTTATTGGCAGATTATGTTAAGCACAGACATATTATATC
>NC_056518.1:884645-885659 GCF_014905685.2 Nematolebias whitei
AACAAGGCGTTATTGGCAGATTATGTTAAGCACAGACATATTATATCTATGGTGTTAACTGGCTCGACATTAGTGGCGTCTCCATAACTTCTCTTTCCGCCTCTCTTAACACAGAACTTCCGGTTACATTTCAAAATAAGAGCAACATAACTGGGTAGTGGGGAGAGCTAAATGTTAGTTTATTAATACCTAGCCATTACATTAAAAAACAAAATCCATTTTGGTTGTTGAATAATGTGAAAATAGTTACAATCGATTCATAAATAAAGAAAAATAAATAATAATGATACTTAAACTGACTTTGGGACAAAGGATGTTTCCTTTAACTTCACATTTTCTTGTTCAACCTGCAGTCACTGCAGATGAGTGATTGTCAGGTTCTGTCAGATTTCTGCAGCTGGAGCAGGTATTCTGTTTACTGCTTCACTTCCTCAGCTGTCTCACATTTTAAGGGTCAATCCTACTCCATGTTTCAGCTCCTTTCATAGATCATATCTCATAGAAGAGCACTTCTAAAAAGAAAATTTTGTTTTTAGCTTTTGTTTTGGGCCATTAACTCATTACAGGACTAATGATCTTTATTTGAGACCAGACTTTTTGGACAAATGAGAGCAGGTTTCGCTTCAGAAGCTTCATATTTCATTGTACCCAGACCACACTCAAACCAACCTGTGTCAGGTGCAGCTACAACCAAGAACTAAAGAGAATCTTCTTGTGTTTGACAGCAGATATAACGCTGTTTCTTACAAACGTTCAGTTTTAAAAAAGAGCTCACGTAACTTAACTAAAGAGCCAACAAACACAGTTAACCAATCAGTGTTTGCCCTCTAGAGATGCCTATTCTCCAGAAACGCCCACTTTTGGTCTGCAGAGAACACCTTCTCGAAACACAGAAAGTGAATGCGCCTGTTTTCCTGAAGTGCTTCAATACTGGTTCATTGCTTCAGTACTGGTTCATTGCTTCAGTACTGGTTCATTGCTTCAGGACTGGTTCATTGCTTCAGGACTGGTTCA
>NC_056518.1:885669-897456 GCF_014905685.2 Nematolebias whitei
GGTTCATTGCGTCAGGACTGGTTCATTGCTTCAGGACTGGTTCATTGGGTCAGGACGTCCGCCGTGAAACACTTAGCACATGCTTTAATGTTGAAGCAGGGAGCAGCCACAAGAACAACAACATGATGATGAACAAAGTCGAGTCAGGTCCTCTGTCTGGACATCATGTTTTACACTGAAGGGCACTTCCGCTGGAGGGGGCGTGTCCACAGTCAGCCGTCACGTGATCCGGAAAATGTGGGTCTTGGCTCCTGTGCTGCACTGTTCTCAGCTGCTGCGCCTCTGCTCTTCGCAGTGCGCACCTCTCCCGAGCCTGGAGCCTCGGGCGGCCCGTGTCCGGAGCATCATGTCGGGTAAGAGCCAGCGGGGCTCGGCAGCCCCTCGGACCGGACCGGACCGGACCGGACCTGCGCGAACTCACCGTTAATCTGCGGGAACATCGCGACTCGAAAAGGCCGCGTGCCTGAAACTAATGTCCATGCAGCACCTGAAGGGTTCACAGCTCGAGCACTGGTGCAGATTTGATGAGAACTGGTCGGGTTGTGGTGCTGCAGCGTCTGGACCCCAGTTAAACTGGGAATATTGTCATGCAGCGTGTCCATGGACTCATTTAATGTCTGTGACTTGCTCACCACAAACTGGTCCTGTTTGGACATGTTGGCAGAAAGGTCCTTGAAAATCCATAATTGTTTGAATAATTTAGTGAAGTTGTGCCTAATTTTAACCATTTAATCCTAATCCGAGTGTTTCACTAACGTTTGCATGAGTAGCTCATCAACATCAGATGTCAGGCTCGGAGGGATTAGAATCTGCATTCCCTACATTTTTGAGGAAACGATCAAGGAACGACCTTGTAAATGGTTTCAGTCAAATGAATTGTTTTATCAAAGGCCTGCACACTTGCATGCCAAGTTTTAAACTAAAGTCCTTCTAGTTCTTTCCATTTGGGTCAAAGTTTGTATGTCTGGAACAAACCCAGAGATTAACAAGAACTTGACTCCCTCACCTCTGGTCATGAGCTCTGGGTGGTGATGAAAGAAGGAGATGCTGGATACAGGAGGTGACATGAGTTTCCTCTGCAGGGCAGCTGGACTGTCCCTCAGAGACACGAGGAGGAGCTCGGTCATCAGGAGAGACTGGGAGCAGAACCGCTGCTCCTCCACGTCCACAGGAGACAGCTGAGGTGCTTCAGGCATCTGCTGAGGATGCCCGCTGGATCCCTCTCTAGGGAGGTGCTTCAGGCATGTCCAACTGGGAGGAGACCCCGGGGAAGACCCAGGACACACAGGAGAGACTGTGTGTCCTGGGTGTCCTGAGAACACCTTTGGAGTCCTCCCAGAAGAGCTGGAAGAGGCTGTGGATACAGATGTCTGGACCTCTTCAGATGCTGCCCCTGAGACCTGACTTGAGAACAAGTGGAAGATGATGGACAGTCAGCTGTCCATAGAGCTCAGAGTACACGTTGTGAATGACTCAAATCTAAAATTACCTGCTTTGTAACCATTTTTGTCTTTTCTAAGATCAAATAGCTGTTGAGCCCAAAATCTATTCAGTTGAAAACAACAGTCCATGCTCAATAATCCAGGTATATAATCCAACATTTTTCACTCAGCTCATCTGGACAGTTTCTTCTTTTTGTGCTGAAATGTTTTGCCTTCGATCCAGAAGGCTTCTTCAGTCAAGGAAACACTTTGTTGTTGACTTTCTTGTCTTCAACCAGTTTGACAAGACTGTCGACAAGGAAGAGGGCCAGCAGTGGAGGAGGGGACGTACCAAAGACACCTTCTTAGCACCAGCAGAACTGGTTTGTTCCACTTTGGAGTAAACTGTTGGGGGAAGAATCAGTATTGTTGTGTGTTTCCTTGACTGATGAAGCCTTCTGGATGGAAGGTGAAACGTTTCAGCACAAAAAAAGGAACTGTCCAGATGAGCTGAGTGAAAGATGTTGGATCTATTCAGTTGTTTTTGTGCATCAATGGTTGCTTTCTGAAAGTGTGATAAAAATCTTACTGGTTCATGACATTTTTTGCTAACAAACATGGGTACAACAATTTTTACTCGTGCTTTAAGTAAGCATTTGTGCATGCTTTTATTTGCACAGAGGATATAATTAACTTCCTTTTCTTACCTTGACAGTTGCTTCATATTGTGGACGAGCCAAAGTCTGCAGCTTCAGACCCGTGGCTTCCTCTACTACTGTCAATCATCGGTTTAGAGTTGAATTTGTGCTGCACATCTCTGCTTGTTCAAAATACACGTGAACAATAAAAAGACACCGATCACATGGAAGAGTGGGCACTTTAAAAGTGATGAAGCACAGCTGGACGGCACGGTGGAGCAGTTGGTAGAGCTGTTGCTTTTCAGTGACAAGTTCACCTGATCGAATCCCGGCCAGGAGCCTCCTGGGTGCAGTTAGCATGTTCTGTCCGTGCTGCGTGGCTTTTCCCCGGGTACTCTGGTTTCCTCCCACAGACCAGAACCATACGCGTTACACTGACTGGTAACTCTGAATTGTCCCGAGGTGAGAGAGAGAATACTAATAGTAAATAATACACGTTGTTGTTGTTGTTGTTGTTGTTGTTGTTGTTGTTGATCATTTAATAACAATAGTAATAATATTTTTGTTTGTTTGTATGATGATGATATAATAAAACATAATAATACATAGTATTACATACATAGAGACACGTAGTCTCTCCAGTGTGTCCTGGGTCTTCCCCGGGGTCTCCTCCCAGTTGGACATGCATGAAGCACCTCCCTAGGGAGGCGTCCAGGGAGCATCCTTACCAGATGTCTGAACCACCTCAGCTGGCTCCTCGATGTGGAGGAGCAGCGGTTCCATGAGTCTCTCCTGATAACTGAACTTTTTTTGGACCTGCAACAGAGAAAGAATAGAAACAGCCTTTATTGTCCCACGGATGGGAAATTCAAGTGTACCAGCAGCAACAGATGAAAAGATTCACACCAAAGTTCCTAAATGTTAAACCAATATATAAAGAAATAAGATAAACAATATCAATAATAATGTTCAGTATGTGTTGGAACATTGATAAGGACAGAGTACTGACAGCACAGTGTTACAGGCAGAGTGAGTGTTTGAGCAGAGGTCAGCATGGATTTAATCCTTGTAGAGTTTGTTGGAGCAGTGATGGTTGTAGAGTCCAACAGCTGCTGGAGGAAGGAGCTGCGGTCACCTCGGGTCAGCACTGTTCAGAGATTTAAAAACAAGAAGGATTTTAAAATTAATTTGAAAGTGAACTGTGCGCCAGTGCAGGAAGGCCAGAACTGATAGAATGTGCTCTCTATGGCCTGTACCAGTTGAAAATGGGGCTGCAGCATTTTGGACCAGTTGTAAACGTCCAGTGGAGATCTGGCAGGTTCCAAACAGAAGCACACTGCAGTAATCAGGCGTGGATGTTATGAAAGCATGTATTACTGTCTCAAGTTTAGTTTTGGACAGTATGGACTTCAGTTTAGAGTCACCTCAACTGAAAAAACAAAGAAGGGTCCTTTTTCACTCCCTTTCCTAACAGGCTGTGAATCCATAGCCGAGGACAGAAAGCCTGAAATTGAAAAAACATCCCGCACACGAGCAGATAATGACACAGACGTTCCGCAGGCGAGGGGAGACGAGAGCGGTCAGGGTGTTCAAGGACACTTCAGAGGCACTGTAGGACTTTTTATAAGAATGGCATAATCAGCCATTTCCCACTGGTGACATCTGTAAACTCTCTCAAGGGGTGCCGAGGTCGACCAAGGACTGTGCCAGAGAGAATCCAGGAGTCCTGAAATGATGACACAATGTTTATTCAGCTGGGTCCCTTTGATAGGTCCGCAGACTTCCTCGATGGGAGGGAGGGGGGTGGGGTGGGCAGGGCAGAGCATCGATTTACAGGGCCTCCAGGTGAATTGAGATAAAGTGGCCTGTCAAGGCCAGCCGGGGAGCCGAATTCAGATAAAGAACATTTGTTTTGGGGACAGCCAAAACTTTACTGATTTATGTCTGCCTTGAGTTTTTGCTGGTCCTCACGAATCCCAAACGTTCAAATTAAGTGGACACACTGCTGGTCTGTGCCTGAGAGTATTCCCCAAAGTCTGATCCATCCTGCCAGCGAATCCTAGGCGCTGCAATTGACCTGCGAATCTCACAAATCACATCCAATTTGCGGTTCAATTCACAAAGCAATTGAGTTTGGGTGCTCGAGGCACAGAGCACCATCACATGAGGCAGGCAGCCTGACCAGGGCCAAATTTTCTGCCAACGACTTCCTTGTTTGTTGATATACCAGGAACCAGCTGATTCCAAAAAGCAAGAAACCCGTTCTCATAAATCCAATTATGTATACCATCTTCGATAGATAGCAGAGATGGGCACATCACCTTCCAAATGCCCCAGGAATCCATGACATATCCAGCTGTGTGCGTGTCATCAGGGCAAGTTGGCTCGCCTGAATCTTGTCTTCTCGTCGAGAAAATTTTATCAATTGCGTTGAGAGACCAGCTGAACAGTTGCATCACAAAAATGATGGTTTGAAAGATATGTAGAGAGAGGCTCAGAAGCAGTTCCACAGACGGGACGGAGCAAAAGCAAAGTGGAGGAGGGAGAGGAGGGAATGTGTCCGTCCTTGACAAGAGCAAGTGGTGAAGTAACAAAAAGCGATATGAAACAAAATGTCAATTCTTTACTGGAATTTCAATAAAAGATTGAGATTATTTAGTATTTTCTGGCAATGTGAGAAAAACGTTGTGTTGACTGGTTACAGTTCTTCCTAAATACTGAGCTCTGACACATTGTCCCAAATTTTCATTACATTTTAACAACTGTTTTAAAAGGAAAGTAGCATTTTTTATATATTGTCTGAAACAGACGGTCTCTGTGTTTCTTTTTTGATGTCAGTTAAGTTTTTTTTTAAGAATAAGGCACAAGTCTTCACACCAGGCTAGGCTAATGGTTAGTCAAATGTATGATTTCATTTAGTTTTTCATCTCATAATAAAGGTACATTGTTGAACTTCTGCATGACACCGTTTCAGTTCGTCACGTAGTCTCATCCTGTGTTGTGAAAGTAGGTGTGCTGAGAATAAACCACATGTTGACGCTGCTGATTGTATCAGTCTGATGCACACGAGCAAGTTGATCAGTGGCATCAACGTTACTCGTGCTCTATACTCGGCACACATATATTCATGTAGAGTACTACAGTAGAATACATATCGTACATAGTTTTACAGCGGTATGACAATTTTGAGAGTTTTTCTGGCTTCTAAAACAACTTGATCTAAAATATGGCCTTGTTAGGCTAGCTGTTAGCCTAGCTTGGAGGACCACTTCTACCCTTGAGATACTTCAAACTGGCCAGCATGTGACATGCATATCTTACAAATGCAAAAGTGGAATAAAGCATCGTAATGTTTAAAAGATTTGGCATAATCCTTTTGAATTTGGTGCAGTCAAAGTGAAACAGGAAATGACATTTAAGGGAACTTGCTTGTATTTATTGAAAAAATAATGTCTGAGCTCTTCATCTCTCTCTGATAGTGAGTCGGTAATGTAAAGAAACTCAAAGTCTTTGCTACTGTCTGTATTGTTACCCAAACTAGCAATGCTGCGTTGACATGCAGGTGCTCCTCTTCGTCATCACTTCCTGTTAGTGCACATGCAAATATCACAGCGTGAATTATTATTATTACTATTTGCGATATGGTTTTAACGTTATTCTAGAAAAATGTGTTCATATTCTAAAAATATGATGCAGGGACTTTAAGACAAGGGTGTCCAAAGTGTGGTTCGAGGGCCATTTGCGGCCCTTGGAGTGATTTTATGCGGCCCACAGCTGCAGTTTAAGAACGGTATCATTTTGTCCAGCAGGCTTAAAGAGGTCGATGCAGACTTTCTGCAAATTGTTGGTAATCTTTTTATATAATGTTTAGGTTTAACAGCAAAACAGATGAAAACCATCTTCTCAAAAAGAGCAATATTAAACAAAATGCAAATGTTTGGCTGTAATCATTTTATTTTCACTTCATGGTATAAAGCACCTAAAACCTTTACTGGTTTCTACCAGAAAGGAGACTTTTGGATAATGATTCATAAATCTTTTCTAAATATTGCAGTTGATAAAATAATCGAGGGAAGCTGGACGTTTTTTAAACGAGTATAGCGTGGTATCATCTACATACGAGTTGATCAAACAACTGTGTCAACTCTTGAAACTGTGCCTGCAGTCAACCTACTTCACATATGGGGAGCAATATTATAGGCAGAAACATGGGTGTGCTATGGGGTCTCCAGTTTCTCCTATTGTTGCCAACCTGTACATGGAGGAGGTAGAAAAGAGAGCCTTGACGTCCTTTTCAGGGACACCACCAAGTCATTGGCTCAGGTATGTTGACGACACCTGGGTTAAAATTAAATCTCAGGAAGTCCAACATTTTACTGACCACATCAACTCTGTGGATAAATACATCAAGTTCACACGAGAAGATGTAAAAAATGACAAGTTGGCTTTCTTGGACTGTGAGGTCTCAGTCTCTGATAGAGGACTTTTGCAAACCGAGGTGTACCGCAAACCCACCCACACAGACCAGTATTTGCAGTTTGACTCCCATCACCCTTTGGAGCACAAGTTAGGAGTCATCAGGACTCTGTACCACAGAGCAGACAGCGTCCCCACTAGCTCAGGAGCCAGGCAGAAGGAGAAATCCTACACAAGACAGGCTCTCTCTGAGGCTGTTGGACTCATGAGTGTCTAACTAGAATAATCACTGTGAGGGGCCATATCGTGTTGCTGCTGATCTGTTTCGTGTTGCTGCTGATCTGTTTCAATGTTGGTGTGTTCATGCGTGCACATCTGCTCACAGACTCATGTTCATGTTTGTGGTGATGTTCAATGTTTTGTGTTATGGGTGCTTAGTGTATATTTAGTTGATGCATTTCTTGGTTCATATCTTGGATGTTGTTGCTGTTTTTCTTGTGCATTTTATTGTTGGGTGTAACTGGGACCCTGTGTACATAATTTCGCTCCACCACATGTACCACATGAGGTGCGAATGACAATAAAGAAACTCTGACTCTGACTCTGACTCTCTGACTCTGACTCTAGAGCAATGTGGATATCCTAACTGGGCCTTCCTGAAAGCAGAGAAGAAGCCCAAACAGGACTCCAGTCAGCCATCAGGTGAAAAGGAGGAACCCAGACCAGTGGTCATTCCGTATGTTGAGGGAGTATCAGAGAAACTGAGACGTTTATTTTCTAAACATAACGTCCCAGTGGCTTTTAAACCCCAAAATACATTACGGCAAAGACTGGTTCATCCCAAAGATCCAGTCCCCCGGCACAAACAGAGTAATGTTGTGTATGCTGTTCAGTGTCAGGAGGGTGATCAGTCTTACATCGGGGAAACTAAACAGCCACTGGCCAAAAGGATGGACCAGTACAGAAGATCAACATCATCAGGCCAGGACTCTGAGGTCTACACTCATCTCCAGGCCAGCGGTCACTCTTTCAGGGATGAAGATGTTCACATCCTGGACAGAGAGGAACGATGGTTTGAGAGAGGAGTAAAGGAGGCCATCTTTGTGAAAAGAAATCGTCCATCATTAAACAGGGGTGGAGCCTCCAGGTTCAACTGTCCCCCTCTTACAATGCTGTGATTGCTAGTATCACTCAGCCCTCTGTGAACAGTAAACAGCCATCAGGTGCTAATGATCCATTGTTAGGCTGATGGTCCTTCTTGAGCATGTGATCAGCTGGTTTTGGTTGTCAGCAGCAAAACTGGTTGATCCACCCTGAGAAGGTGCTATTTAAGAGACTGAGCTGAATACAGCTCCTCAGACTGAGGAAGTCTCTCGGATGAGAGACGAAACGTTTCTACATTTTTTTTTTTGCTTTGTTTTGTTTTTTGTTTTTTTGAATGTCCAGAGGACCAGATTGAACTTTCTTGGATTTTTCTACCTGGATTATTGAGCATGCATCAGGAGATAAATGGAGTTCTTTGTTTTTTCTTGAAATTTAAACTGTTTGGCAAACCATTAAAAATATTCACCATGTGCTCATCATGTGGTCAATGTGTGTTTTCCAAACAGACCAAGCTTTTGTGACGCTGGCCACAAATGACAGCTACGCTAAAGGGGCGCTGGTTCTCGGCCAGTCGTTACGAAACCACAACACAACCAAGAAACTGGTGGTGTTGGTAGGACCTCATGTCGCAGAGCCTTGCAGGTACAGCCAGAACGTTTAACCTTCCTACATAAATATATATCCAGCGCTGACGTCCGTCTGACTTCCTGTGTTGTAGAGAAGCACTCGGCTCCCTCTTTGATGAGGTGTTTGTGGTCAATTTGATGGATTCAGGCGATGGGGCCCATCTGGCCCTGATGAAGCGTCCAGACCTGGGTGTAACGTTCACCAAACTGCACTGCTGGACTCTGACACAATACAGCAAGTGTGTGTTCATGGACGCTGACACAATGGTAAGAAACAAACCAGCCAATGGAAGGAAACCAACTCCATGGCAATAAATCTTATTTAAAGTGCTCGTAGTGTTACATTTTAGTTTTGCTGCAATCTTATTTTTGACAATCTATAAAAATGATCTTGGATGAGTTTATACAACTTTGTGTGTGTAGGGTATTCTAAGCGCATTTACTGAAGTAGCTTGGTCTGTGTGCAGGTGCTGTCCAACGTAGATGAGCTCTTTGAGAGGGAGGAGCTCTCTGCAGCTCCAGATCCTGGTTGGCCAGACTGCTTCAACTCTGGGGTGTTTGTCTTCAGGCCGTCCAATGAGACGTATGAACAGCTCGTCACGTTCTGTGCTGAAAACGGCAGCTTCGATGGTGAGAGACTGGACATGGCATTTGTAAACTGCAGCAGCCATTTTTGCACATGCACAGTATTCTGGCTTGCAGACAGCAATGAGCAGGAAGCTAAAGAATAAAAACACTATGCAGGGTTGGACCCAATTTGTTTAAATTTGTGAAGAAGCAAGTGATCATGTGTATAAAAGATAAAATGATTGGGATCCGTACCCTGAAGAAGCCCGATAAGTAGAAAAAAACACGAAGTAGGACTAGTAGCACAAGTAAAGGCTCCAAAAGAGCACAGAATGTCACGACTTCAGCGCCCGGCCGTCTCTCGCTCTGTGCTGTCGGCCACGCCCACTTCTCCGCAGCAGAATGGACATCACGGAGGAGGAGCTCTGGGCTGCACAAAGGTGTAGCAGGTGCTAAATAATTTATTTTAAATGAAAATTCCATGCCAGCTGTGCAGCTCATCCATCAATCAGCCAATTGTGTGTCATGTCCAATCTTATTTTGAAAAACCGCGATAGAGCGAGTCCGTGAAAAACGAACCGCGAAGTAGCGAGGGACTACTGTACATCACACTACTGAAAGGTTGAAGTAAACATTACTAACATGGAAAAGCAGTGTCTTTTACAAATCAGCATAAACAGGACATACTGATTCTGTTGAACAGAACAAAGATGGTCATAGTCTGGCTGCTCTGAACATCACTTTGTGTGTTTTAACGTGATAAATGAGCCCCGACTGCCTCACAGTTTGCTCCACGTTCATATAATTAATGTTCTTATTTACGTCTGTGTCCTCAGGTGGAGATCAGGGGGTTCTCAACAGTTTCTTTGACACCTGGGCAACCGCAGACATTTCCAAACATCTTCCCTTCATCTACAACCTCAGCAGTATCGCCATCTACTCCTACCTTCCAGCTTTTAAACAGTCAGTACACACGTGCGCCCACACGAACGCGTGACTAATCATTGAATGCATCGCGTGTTTCCATGCTGTGCTTCTATACATCACTGCACAAGATCAGAGTCAAGGAAAATGCAACTCATACAGCTCAGTTTTTTTTCACACAATGGATCTAGGCAATGAACACCATGGATTGAAGACGGGATGTTCTTAGAGATCATGGAAACCAAATTCTTCCAAGACAATGAGAACAGCGGAGTGGCCTCCTTGCCAATCTTCAAGTCACACTGCCAACTTCCTAACAACAGAGTGCACAAGTGTTCCCCATCACTTCAGCAATCTTTCAAGAAAAAAAGCCAGAGAAGAAGATTCTGCTTTAGGTTTATGCAAAGGATGTTTGATAATCTCACAGAGCTCACTGCACCACTTGAAGATGGCAAAGAGTGCTGGTACCTACCTACCAACCTTTGGAGGTTATGATCTGCTGAAGCCAGGTTGAATAAGAGTTGAATTAGATTTGTCTGCATGACATGATGGAATCTCCCTTGATGTTCTACAAGGACCAGACCTTGGCAACCGTCTCCTTGGAGTCCTTCTGAGATTCAGGAGCGAGCCAATCACTGTTACTGCTGAAATTCTGCACATGTTCCAGTGCTTTACAGTGCCAGAAGACTGAAGGGATGCTCTTGGTTGACTGTGGTACCACACTAACAACCAGATGGTGAAGTGGTTGAGTATCTTCTGAAAGTTAATACCTTTGGAAAGAGCCCCTCTCGTGCTGTTTCCATCTGTAGGTCTGGTAAGGTCTGTAATCAAAGCCTTCCTGGAATCACTGTGGGGCCCGAGGCTCTCTGCGACCCTCCACTTGAGCTCTTGAAGTCGGTAGTTTGTTTCTGTGAATCCCTCCTGGGTCCAGCTCCTGGTTCCCCTGACGACTCCAAGTTCACTCTCAGCAACATGCAGCATATTTCCCCAAGTGTACCTTGGGACTACAGCTCCGTGACAGTTGAGCTAGTTTTCTCCACACACTTTGTACCCAAGAAGCAAATTATTCCTTGTTCTCTTTCCGTGGACTGCACATTTACATTGAGCACACGTGGGCTGTGTGAGCAGCTGTTTGTGTGTTGCTAACCCGGCCAAGGTCAAGACTCTGTGCAGGCCGAGACCCCCCCACTGGATTGTCAAGGCAATTTCTCTAACTTACAACAGCAGAGGTGTCCCAGTCCTTCAAGGTGTGAGAGCACAGTCCACCAGAGGTGTAGCAACGTCCTGGGTCCTACTCAGAGGGGTGCCCACGAGTGACCTCTGTTCTGCAGCCAGCTGGTCTTCACCCGTTGAGTTGGATTGTTTGGATTGACAGACTCTTTTTTCTGCTGCGTGTAAGGTGATGCACTAGCATGCTGTATTTGAGCCGGGTTCGATGGTGGCACTGCGGGGGTGATTATACTTCATGTGTTGTACTGAGTGAGTTGAGCTAATGGGAACGTAGTGATTACTGTTCCCTGCAGGAGAGGGACGAGGTACAGCACGTGTTGCTCTGCTGTGCAGCTGGGTTTGGTGACTAGTGACTGTCTGAGGAATGCCACTGATGACCGATGGATATGTAGTGCAGGTGAGGCCTTTCACTTCTCGTCTCCAGGCAGGTCACGCAGGGGAAAAGCATCCCGTACTTCATATGTTGTACCTCGTTCCTCGCATTGTGCTGGGGGGTAGAATGCTATATTTCAGGGCTATTCAACTGGTGGCCCACGGGCCGGAAATGGTCTGCAGGTGACTTTAATCCCGCCCACTTCATCTAAATAAATAATTAAATAATAAAAAATGAGTGTGTGTGTGTGTGTGTGTGGGGGGGGTGTCTGGGTTTGGGTTCTGTTTATTGTATTTATGATTCAATGCAATAAAATAAACAAGTTAAAAAGGTAACAGAAGGTTGTAAACGTTGGTTTAGTTACATAATGGTTTGAATCGCTGGATGTCCGGCCCCCGAGCTGTTGGCCTTCAGAAACTGTGGCCCCCCTGGACGATGGGGCCAAAACTTTATCACAATATATTTCTTAATTTCGGTCAATAGTGATA
>NC_056518.1:897556-899553 GCF_014905685.2 Nematolebias whitei
GTCCCTGCTGATGAAAAGCAGGCCCAAACCATGATGCTGCCACCACCATGTTTGACAGTGGGGATGGTGTGTTCAGGGTGATGAGCTGTGTTGCATTGTGTCCAAACAGTTTGATTTTGGTTTCATGTGACCAGAGCACCTTCTTCCACATGTTTGGTGTCTCCCAGGTGACAAACTTTAAACAACACTTTTTATGGATATCTTTGAGAAATGGCTTTCTTCTTGCCACTCTTCCATAAAGGCCAGATTTGTGCAGTGTACGACTGATTGTTGTCCTATGGACAGACTCTCCCACCTCAGCTGTAGATCTCTGCAGTTCATCCAGAGTGATCATGGGCCTCTTGGCTGCATCTCTGATCAGTCTTCTCCTTGTTCCAGATGAAAGTTTAGAGGGACGGCCGGGTCTTGGTAGATTTGCAGTGGTCTCATACTCCTTCCATTTCAATATGATTGCTTGCACAGAGCTCCTTGGGATGTTTAAAGCTTGGGAAATCTTTTTGTATCCAAATCCTGCTTTAATCTTCTCCACAACAGTATCTCAGACCTGCCTGGTGTGTTCCTTGGTCTTCATGATGCTCTCTGCTCTTTGAACAGAACCCTGAGACTCTCACAGAGCAGGTGCATTTATACAGAGACTTGATTACACACAGGTGGATTCTATTGATCATCATGAGTCATTTGGAACAACGTTGGATCATTCATAGATCCTCACTGAACTTCTGGACCGAGTTTGCTGCTCTGAAAGTAAAGGGGGCCAATAATACTGCACGTCCCACTTTTTAGTTTTTTATTTGTTAAAAAAGTTTGACACATCCAATAAATTTCATTCCACTTCACGATTGTGTCCCACTTGTTGTTGATTCTTCACAAAAAATTAAATTTTATATCTTTACGTTTGAAGCCTGAAATGTGGCAAAAGGTTGAAAAGTTCAAGGGACCTAATACTTTCACAAGACACTGTATAATTTTAATTTTCACCTTTTTGTTTAAGTTTAGTTTTGTAAATGTTAAATAACTAACTAAAGCAAGTGGTTCTTGTTAAAAACACTTAACCCTTTTGCACCATTAATTTGAAAATGTAGGCTTTTAGTGATGGGGGAAAGCTGAAAGTTGTGAACCATACAATATAACCAACATACACTGTAAATGGCTCAGAGATGACCCAGTATGTAACTACTGGAAGTTGACAGTCTCACAATTTGCAGGAGAGAAAATGTCGTGTTGCAAACTTGTTGAACTTTCACAGGAAAATGATTTGTAACGATGATGAGTGAGAAGATCCTCTTTTCCAACTGGTGACTCTGTTCTTTGGTTTGTGCAGGTATGGCCAGAATGCAAAAGTTGTTCACTTCCTGGGCAAAGTAAAACCATGGAACTACTCGTACGACGCTCAGAGAGGTGAGGTCAGAGGTCACTCCGTGCCGTCTGCTGAATGCCAGATGCACCCTGACTTCCTGCTCCGGTGGTGGCAGCTGTATGCCAGATGTGTGCAGCCTGTCCTGCAGAAGGCCTACGGAGACGCCCCCTTCAACAGCGGGTTCATAGACCCGAGCAGTCAAGTAGGTGACCTGAGTGTGAGGCGGGGCTGTGGTGCTGATTGATAAATGTGTTGCAGGAAATTTCCACACCGTGTGCAACGTGCTCGAGAAGCTGCTGGGTGTAGATTTGTGTCTCGCTCGTTTTAATCCTACACTTAAGATGTTTAATGAACTTCAGGTGAAACGGCAGCATTTTGAATGTGATGTAAAACAACAAGTTGGCTTGGAGACTTCAGTACCTTCCTCTAATCTAATTTTATCATTTTAAATAATTGTAAACAAGAAATAAAGAGTTTGGGTTGTCAGTCAGAATTCTTACAATTAAGGAACAACAACTTTTAAATCTGATTTGTCCAGAGGACTCAACTTTCTTAGATTGATCCACCTGGATTATTGAGCAGCATCAGGACTTTATCTCTATCCATCTCTACTGTTTAGGTCCCATCACTTACGGACAAT
>NC_056518.1:899653-919275 GCF_014905685.2 Nematolebias whitei
TATATATAAATAAATAAGTGATGGGACCTAAACAGTAGCTGAAAAAGCAGGAAAAAAAGCCAAATTTTGCCGAAGGAAGATGAAGGAGCTGAAGGAAGCAGAACATATCTGAAATGAGCAGTGAAAGGTTTTAAATGGCACAAAGGGTTTGAAGGATGTGAAGAGGGATCTTTTCAATGAGAAAACACTCCTTTGATATAGAAATTGATGAAATGGCACAAAAACTGCAGAACGAGTTGCATGGCAAAAAGAAAAATGCACAGATCTGTGGCCTTCACACTACTGAGGGAAAGTGTGAGTTCTTCTAGAACACAAAAGGAGTTCATTGGAAGAAAAGTTCAACAATTTAGTTTTTCTTTAGTTGTTCTGCACTCGAGTTAAATTGTTTTATTTCAATCTGGAAATGTACTTTAGTGGAGCCTGACGAAGTCCTCTGGATGGGGATAAAAAGTTTGTCACTTAAGGAAAGTGGTCCAGATGACACGATTCAACGTGTTAGTTGTTGCTTGAGAAGTGTTGCTAGATGCTTTGTGAGCAGTCTGTTGAAATATCTGCAGCCAAGCAGCTAAAAGGCTGCTGGAGCAGGCGAGATATTCAGAGACAGCTTTCCTTTAAAGGATTGTTCTAGTGTCTTAAAGTGACTCAGTTACCCCCCTCTGTCTCCGTCAGGATAAACTTCACGAGGACGTAATGGAACAGCCGCAGCCCTCACCTCCTCCCCCATCTCAGAAGATTTCCTCACAGGAGAGGAAGCAGCGCTGGGAAGCGGGCCAGATCGACTACATGGGCGACGATTCCTTTGTCAACATCGAGCAAAAACTGAACATGTTCCTGAAATAGCAGGGAGTGAGACAGATGGCAGCTGTATGAGGGAGGGGGGGGGGGCACTAGCATTTAGCTAAACACACGAGCTACATTAGCAGGAGACTGAGTGGATGTGGGTTTGATCCCTGCACTGTTTGGTGTAAAGAGCAGCAGTTTGACCGAGGTGACGACCAGCAGCTAGCTGACAGGAAAACAGCGCTCGGCCTTTAATCTCGCTTCTACCACAAAGTTTTAGAGCCACTCAGAAGAAAACACACTGAGGAAGGTTTCTTTTATTTCAAGGTTAAAATATACATTTTAGGATTAAAGTTTCAATATTATTGACAAAATGTGTTGCACTTTTATCAACAGAAAAGTGGAAGTGTTGACAGGGCATCTCAATTTTATCTACAAAATATTGATGCAATGTGGAGGGGGGAGTGAACCCTGCTGTGCTCCTGAACCTAAATGTAGATTATTATGTTTGACAGGCAGAACGGTGGCTCAGCTGGTAGAGCTGCTGCCTCTCATCGAGGTCATCAGATCAAACCCCGGTCCAGGGGCCTTTCTGGGTGCAGTTTGCATGTTCTCTCCGTGCTGCGTGGGTTTTCTCTGGGTGCTCCAGTTTCCTCCCACAGACCAAAAACATGCACGTTAGACTGACTGGTAACTAATTGTCCCTTGGTGAGGGATTGAATAATTGTTTCATTTGTCTCTGTGTGTCCCTGTGATGGACTGGAGACCTGTCCAGGTCCCCCGCCTCGCACAGTGATAGCTGGATATGGACACCAGTGACCCTCGTGACCCAACAAGGAAGAAGCGGGTAAAAGATAATGGATGGATGAATTTTATTTGAAGTTATGGGTGCACTTCTGCTGGGTTCACTGCAAAATGCCAAACTACTTCCCCTGAAGCAACCTGAGGTGCAGTTTATTCTAATCACTGCAGTTGAACTCACACTCACTGTTTAATCCTTCAAAATAAGAGTCTCAAACTCGGTGCTAACGTCAAAAAATATGTAGAAACGTGAAGTTTATGAAAACTGTTACAGTATTGTTTCAGTGAAACGGGTGGTGCAGCCTGGAACTTTAAGAGTATTTAGAAGTTAACACTTTGTTCATGTATTTGAGACTTAATCCATCCATCCATCCATCCATCCATCCATCCATCCATCCATCCCCTTGTTCCAAGTTGGGTCTCGGGGGCAGCAGGTTGAGCAAAGAGGCCCAGACATCTCAGTCCACAGTCACCTCTTCTGGGAGGATACCAAGGCGTTCTCAGACCAACCTAGAGACATAGTCTCTCCAGCATGTTCTGGGTTTTACCTGGGGTCCCCTACCAGTCTGATATGCCTGAAGCACCTCCCTAGGGAGGCACTCTGGAAGCATCCTTACTCGATGCCCGAACCAT
Organism: Nematolebias whitei; assembly: GCF_014905685.2. NCBI lineage: Eukaryota > Metazoa > Chordata > Actinopteri > Cyprinodontiformes > Rivulidae > Nematolebias > Nematolebias whitei. The sequence goes on from NC_056518.1 coordinate 901,868, forward strand.
CTCAAATGACTCCTCTCAATGTGGAGGAGTAGTGGTTCTACTCCAAGTCTGTCCCTTATAATTTAACTTTTCACCCCGTCTCTAAGGGAGAGCCCAGCTACCCTGCAGAGGAAGCTCATTTCAACCGCATGTATCCACAATCTCATTCTTTCATTCACTACCCTGAGTTCATGACCATAGGTGAGGGTAGGAACGTAAACCGACTGGTAAACAGAGCTTTGCTTTACAGCTCAGCTCCATCTTCCCCACAACAAACCAGCACAGAGTCCACAATACTGCAGATGCTGCACCAATCCAACTGTCCATCTGACGCTCCATTCTTCCCTCACTCGTGAGCAAAACTCCACAATACTTGAACTCCTCTACTTGAGACAGAACCTCTCCCTCGACCTGAAGAGAGCAATCCACCCTTTCTGACTGAGGACCATGGCCTCAGATATGGAGGTGCTGATTCTCATCCCAGCCAATTCACAGTCGGCTGTGAATCGCTCCAGTGAGTGCTGGAGATCACGGCATAATGTCGCCAACAGGACTACATCATCTGCAAAGAGCAGAGATAGAATCCTGAGGCCACCGAACCGGACTCCCTCTGCCCCCTGGCTGCATCTAGCAATTTTGTCCATAAAAGTTTTGGAACAGAATTGGTGACAATGGGCAGCCATGGGGGAGTCCAACTCCCATCCTGAAGGGGTTCGACTTGCTACCAGCAATGCGAACCAAACTTTCGCACCGCTTGTATAGGGACTGAACAGCCCGTAACAACGGACCCCCAATTCCATACTCACGGAGCACCCCCCACAGTGTACCTTGAAAAACACGGTCAAATGCCATCTCCAAGTCCACAAAACACATGTAGACTGGATGGGCACACTCCCATGACCCCTCAAGGACCCTAGTGAGGGTAAAGAGCAGATAAAGTGTTCCACAAGGACGGAACCCACATTGTTCCTCCTGGATCTGAGGTTCGACCAACGATTGGACCCTCTTCTTCAGTACCCCTGAAAAGACATTAACAGGGAGGCTAATGAGAGTGATGCCCCTAAAATGCCCCTTTTTGAAGAGGGCAACCACCACCCCAGTCTGCCAGTCCAGTGGCACTGCCCCACATGTCCACGCGACATTGCAAAGGCATGTCAACCAAGACAGCCCCACAACATCCAGAGCTTTAAGGAAATCAGGGTGAATCTCATCCACTCCCAGAGCCCTGCTGCCACAGAGCTATTTAACTACCTCAGCGACCTCAGTCACGGTTATGGACAGACCAACCCTGAAGTCCACTGACTCAGCTTCCTCCATGGAAGACGTGCCGGTGGGATTGAGAAGGTCCGAGAAGTATTCCTTCCACCTCCCGACGACATCACTGGTTGAGGTCAACAGCACCCCACCTTCACTTAGTAAAGTGCTGCTTTCCCCTCCTCAGCCGCCTGATGGTTTGTCAGAATCTCCTCAGAGCCGACTGAGAGTCTTTATCCAAGGCCTCTCCGAACTCCTCCCACATCCAAGCTTTTGCCTCAGAAACAGCCAAGGCTGCACACCGCTTGGCCCTTGGTACTTTTCAGCTGCCTCTGGAGTCCCATCAGCCAGCAAGGCCTGATGGGACTCCTTCTTCAGCTTGACAGCCTCCCTAGCCACCGAATTTGAGGATGGCCACCACGAGAAGCATCGACAACCTTGTGGCCATAGCTCAAGGCAGCAAGTGAAGCGAGGAACATGGTCCTTTCAGTCTCGATGTCCCCCGCCCAGCTGGGATGCGGTTTAAGCTCTCCTTGGAGGTGTGAGTTGAAGATCTTTCTGACAGGTTCTTCTGCCAGGCGTTCCCAAGTGGTGCCAAGTGCGCTTATAGACACCCTTGTGTTCGAACATGGTGTTCGTGATGGACAAACTATGACTAGTACAGAAGTCCAACTACAGAACGTCACTCGAGTTTAGATCAGAGAGGCTGTTCCTCCCAATCACGCACCTCCAGGTCACACTGTCATTACCCACGTGGGCATTTAAGTCCCCCAGCAGAATAAAGGAGTTCCCCAGCTGGCGCACCTTCCTTCCAGCACCTCTTGTCAGGGACTCCAAGAAGGCTATAAACTCTGAACTGTTGTTTGTGTTACGCAAGGCACAAACAACAGTCAAAGCCCGTCCCCCTACCCGAAGGTTCAGGGAAACTGCCCTCTCATCCATCGGGGAAAACTCCAACACACAGGCACCGAGTCGGGGGCTAAATGTAGACCCACACCAGCTCAGCAACTCTCACCATGGGCAACTCCAGAGTAGAATAAAGTCCAGCTCCTCTCAAGGACGTTGGTTCTAGAGCACATGCTGCGCGTTGAGGTGAGCCCAACTATATCTAGTCGATATCTCTCAACCTCACGCACAAGCTCAGGCTCCTTCCCCGCCAGAGAGGTTACATTCCATGCCCCAAGAGCAGCTTTGGTAAGCCAGGATCAGAGCACCAAGGCCCCCGCCTTCGGCCACCGCCCATGGCATCATGCACCCAACTTGAGACTCTTATTGTAAAGGACAAAAGTAATTTCTCTGAGCTCTGCTGCAGCGGGAGTAATCAATAAATACTGTGGGTTATTTTGCAGAACTGTAAAAGTGCACTCTTAACCCTCAGAAAGAATAACGACATAAATAAATACAGTCCAGTTCAAGAGAGAAGTCTTGAAACCACCTTTTTACCACCTTATAAATTGTGAGTCCTTTTCTGTCAATAAAACTGCAATTATTTTTGTCAGCAAAATTGACATTTTAACTTTGACATTACACTTTAAATGTAAGTGGCTTTAATTCTTTGTTGTTACAGCACTTTAAACATTTCTGTAATTGAATTGTGGACAAATTTAGTTATTTTTGATCTTGGAACTTTAGATATGACTGTAACTTAATTGTGAAACAATTTCTAGTATAAAATCATTGTTTTTCAACATTTAATTATTACAATTTAACATGTTTTCACAAATGTGTTTCTGGTAACTAGTCAGTTGGAACAGCTAGCTGGATTTTCATCAAGTCCCGAAGTCTACATGTCGGCACGTCCTACAGCAACATCTGGTTTCATTTATGTGTACCGTACCTGAAATGTCTTGGTTTTGTGCTAACCGAAGCTAGCTAGCTGCTTGAGTTATAGTTATAGATGGTAAACTGTTGCACTTGTGTACTTTACTTCCTGGTCATATTCTGAATCTGATGGAGATAAATTCCTAACTCTTCCTAGCGTGTGGAAAATGTCAGCAGCAAGACGAAGTGCAGGTCAGGCTTATACGTGTTCAGCTCTGGGTTTTCATCAACTTTTAATCCTGTTGCAGTCCGTCCGTCTGTCCTTCCCTCTGTTCCTTAGATCTGATCTTTGTGACCATGTCCATCTCAGGAGTGCATGACTTCTTGTGACTTTAGCTCTTGTCCTGTTGTGGATATATTTGCATGGCAGTTTAAAATGTGGGTCTGTATAATACATTTTTATTCACCTTTATTTAACCAGGCAAATCCCACTGAGATCACACATCTTTTGCAAGGGAGGTCTGGGCCTGAATGCAGCCTAACATGCGTGTTTTTGGTCTGTGGGAGGAAACCGGAGCTTCCGCTGACACTGATGTAAACATTGACACCCCCTCCACACAGACCTCTTGTCCTGCATGTACCTCCAGCAGACCCACATCGGTGTTTGTACCATGGTTTGGGTTTCATCATGTCCTCTCTGTAGTGTAACCAGCTGCCTTATTGCCCAATCACACTTTACACAACCTCACTTACTGCAACTGCTGCTAGGAACTACCGTCTGCAAGTCCTCCTGTCCTTAACGCCACCTGAGTGCTGTTGAACTTGTAACTCTGTCCAATTAACACACTCCTGCATAAAGCACATACAATTAAAATCCAAATGCAGTGTGTGTGATAGAATATGTGGATCAGTTGTCGTTCTACAATTTAATGTGAATTATCTCCCTGTTAACTGTACAGTACATCCTAAGAGTTAATAAATCTGAAAATGGATCTATGCACACATTGTGTTGAGTTGTAGCCATTTTGTGTTTTCTAAAGTGAGTCGACCTTTTAGCTGTGGACAATCAATCAACCTTTATTTAGACGGTAAATCCCATTGAGCCTCGAGGACTCATTTACAAGAGAGACCTGGTTTAACAAAGAATGATGACAACAATGGACAACAGCAACAACAATAAACAGTTACAAAAAGTCATAATACAGGTTTTTTTTTGGTTTTTTTACAAATAGGATGGCTAAAGGAAAAAGGTAACAACAAAAAGAAACAGCTAGATTCCAAGACAAATGTAGAAAACTAAAAACAGGAACATGTCTGCATTGGTCCCTGCCAGGAGTCCAACAGATTCTTAAAGACACTTAGAGAGGTCAAAGGTCGAGAGCTTCAAATCTTTTTGTAAGATATTCCAGGAAACAGGAGCGGAGTAGGAGAAGGCCCTTTTGTCTAGTTCAGTCCTCACTGAGGGAACACTGCAGGTAATAATGTCCTGAGAGCGCACGCTGTAGCTGCACTCACACAGAGACATGTAGGAGGAGATGTATGAAGGCAGCAGACCAAGAAGAGATTTAAAGATGAAAATGTACCAGTGAGAGAGTCTGTGTGAAGTTAATGGTGACCAGTTAACCAGTGAATACTGGGTGCAGTGGTGGGTACGATAATCACAGCCAGTTATGAATCTTAGTGCACCATGATAGACAGCATCCAACATCTGCAGCATCCAACATCTGCAGGGTTCTTGTAGGAGCGTTCATGTAAATAATGTCACCATAATCAATGGAGGGATGGAAAGTCACAGATACAAGGCGTTTCCTAACATTCAGGGTTAGACAGGATCTGTTTCTGAAAAAGAAACCCAGTTTAACTTTCAGTTTCTTTAACAAGTTTTCCACATGGAGCTTAAAAGAGAGATGTGAGTCGACCAAGATACTAAATATTTATAGGAATCAACAAACTCAATGGGGACACCATTTGAGGATAAAATCAAAGGAAGAACTGCTGGGACCGATTTCCTGTTTGAAAAAAGCATCCCTTTGGTTTTGTCGGCATTTAGGACAAGTTTGAGGTGAAACAAATCAGTCTGGATGATGTTGAATGCAGATTTCAAAAGCTGGAAAGCCTTAGCAACAGTTTTAGCTCGACAATAAACAACTGTGTCATCAGCATAGAAATGTATGGATGCATCAGGGATGTTTTTACCCTACATTGTGTATGTAGATTGTAAAGAGGGTGGGTCCTAAGACTGAGCCTTGTGGTACACCATTGTTGACTGTTAAATAACTGGAGGAAGTACCATTATGTTGAACGCATTGCCTCCGATCTGAGAGATAGAGAACCAACCAATGGTGTGTTCTGAGAAACCGATTTCTGAGAGTTTATGACACAAGATGTTCTGATCCACAGTGTCAGAATCTTTAGACAGGTCTAAGAAAAGTGCAGCACAATAATCCTTAGCATCCAGAGCTTCAACAACATCATTAAGAACCTTCAGTGAAGCAGTGGTTGTGCTGTGTTGTTTCCTGAAACCAGATTGATGTGGAGGTAAGATGTTAAATGAGTCCAGGTCATTTTTGATTTGAGAGTTTATCAGTTTTTCTAGAACCTTGGCTAAAATGCAGAGTTTAGATTCGAGGGTCACAGGTACACTTCCCCCACACCTATGAAGACACCACGAGGGCCAGTCCAGCAGAAAACCAGCGAAATACCTCCAGGCGATTTTTGTCGGAACCAGGTAGAACCACAAAGGTCCAGATAAGAGTTCATTGAGGTCCAGAGAGAGAGAGAGAAAAAACACCGGACCTTCGTGCGACGACTCCCCAGCTCGAGGGGTCACCTGGCCGGCAGGGTGCGCTCAGAGTGACCGGTGGGATGGAAGCAGCCAGTCCTGGACCAAAATATATTTTTGGATGGTCCCGTCCGGCTCTCTGAGTCACTGAACACCGAATTTGGTTGTTAGGAGGACCAACTTTAGTCCGGTTCGAAAAAAACGGGTCAGTTTCTTGATAAAAGACTGCAGAGAAGCCGGAGGGAGCTGCCGTCCATCAGCTCGCCGGAAGTGAAGTTGACAACAAATGGAACTGTTGACATGATTGATTAGTGCTGGTAAATCACAGGAATAAATGTAATCCCTTGGTACAACAGGTCAAACATGGTAAATGGACTGTACTTATATAGCTCCTTTCTATCTGATGAAGACACTCAAAGCTCTTTACAACAATCTGTGTCCTTATTTACCCATTCATACAGCTCTATACTAGATCTGTACAAAGATAATTGAACAAATCATTTTCAAGAGACTAATCAGAGCTTTATCACATTCAGACACTGATGGGACACACATCGGAGGCTATGGGGGGTTCACTGTCTTGCCCATGGACACTTGGGCATGTGACTGCTGGTGGATTTGAACCCCCAACTCTTGCATTGGAGGACGACTGCTCTAACCACTCAGCCACAGCCGCCCACATGACCAACATTGATTTCCTTTGCTGTTCTAGACTGCATCAATGACCAGAAAACTAGTTCTCACAAAGGTACGTGAACAACACACACACACACACACACACACACGCCTCTCGACCTACAGAGGTTAAAAACATCACGTTTGGTCATTGCACCTTCAAAACTCTACTGTTGCATGTTGTTTATGGAGACTAGTGTTAAACTGTCATTCATATTCTGATGGGATTATATTGTATTTCACTTAGACCACACTGGATAATGTTGAATTTCAGTGTGGTCTCTAAACAAAACTACTGTGACATGTGTCTAGTGATGTTAAAAAAAATCAACTTGTTAAAAACTTGTTTGATTTTATCGTTTTCATTTTTGTTATTATTATTGTATTAATTTTACATATTTTGTGTCTTAGGTTTTGCACTCTCAGTGCCTCAGTGAACCTCTGCTCAAACCATGGGTGATCCTCAGTTCCAGTGGCCAAGTGGACAGCACACACTGCACATGCATTGCAGTCATGACGTATACAGACACTTTCCAAAAAAACTGAACATCATGGAAAAGTTGTTGAACTTCCATAATTCCATTCAGTTAATCTTTAATAAATGATAGATTCAGGGCCCACAATTTAAACGATTTCAAGTATTCATTTGTTTATTTTTACATAATTTGGGATTCCAGCTCATGAAACCCACAAAAATAGGATTTCAAAAAAATTAGAATACTGTGGAAACATCAGCCCAAACGTTGCAGGACATGAATGTTTTTAACTGAGTGTGACACTAATCATCTACTAAACTCAAAGCACCTGCACAGGTTTCCCCAGGTGTCATTAAATTGCTTCAGTTTGGTTCAATATGGTGAAGACTGCAGACAGAACATCTGTCCAGAAGACCATCATTGATGCCCTCCATAGGATGGGTAAGACACAAGTTCATAGCTAAGGAGGCTGGCTGTTCATAGAGTGCTGTGTCCAAGCACATCAATGGAAAGTCTAGTGGAAGCACAAAATGTGGCAGGAGAAGATGCACCAGCAAAAGAGATGACCGTGGGCTTCAGTGGATCATCAAACAGAAGATTCCAGATTCTGGCAGAGATGCAGAAAGAGTGGAATGAGGCGGGAGTCACAGCTTCAAAAACCACCACATTCAGATCCATCTGGGAGATGGACAACAACTGTCAGGTTCCTCGGTCCTCTTTTGCAATGAAAGTAAAGTGTCTTTCATTCAGAAATCAAGGTCCAAGGGTTTGGAGGAAGAAGGGTGAGGAACAGAACCCATACTGCTTTGTACCGCAACAGTCTACCAGAATGTTTTAGAAGACTTTATGATTCCTTCTGCTGAGGATCTGTATGGAGATGCAGATTTCATCTTCCAGCAGGACCTGGCCCCTGCCCATGCTGCCAGTAGCACCAAAACCTGGTTTGATGCCACAGAGCTTGACTGGCCAGCCAACTGGCCGGACCTAAACCCCACTGAGAATCTATGGAGTATTCTCAAGAGGAACATGAGGAGCACCAGAGCCAACAACAAAGAAGATCTGACAGCATCAAGGAAATCTGGGCTTCCATAACTCCCAGTCAATGCCACAGGCTGATTGTCTCAATGCCACGTCACATCGAGGCAGAAATTAAGGCAAAGGGATCCACAACCAAGTATTGAAGATTGACATATCATTTTGAAAATACCATATTTTGATTGATTTGATGTCATCCTAAATTTATTTATTTTTCTCCAAAAACTGAGAAGTAGTGTGGGCTGACGTCTTCACAGAATTCAAATTTTTTTTGAAATCCTGTTTTCGTGGGTTTCATGAGCTGGAAGCCCAAATTATGTAAAAATAAACAAATAAATATTTGAAATCATTTTAAATTGTGGGCCATGAATCTATCATCTACAAAAACCGGATTCCAAAAAAGTTGGGACACTAAACAAATTGTGAATAAAAAGTGAATGCAATGATGTGGAGGTGCCAACATCTAATATTTTATTCAGAATAGAACACAAATCACAGATCAAAAGTTTAAACTGAGAGAATGTTTCATTTTAAGGGAAAAATCTGTTGTTTCCAAATTTCATGGCGTCAACAAATCCCAAAAAAGTTGGGACAAGTCCATTTTTCCCACTGTGTGGCATCCCCCCTTCTTCTTACAACACTCAACAGACGTCTGGGGACAGAGGAGACCAGTTTCTCCAGTTTAGAAATAGGAATGCTCTCCCATTCATGTCTAATACAGGCCTCTAACTGTTCAATCGTCTTGGGCCTTCTTTGTCGCACCTTCCTCTTTATGATGCGCCAAATGTTCTCTATAGGTGAAAGATCTGGACTGCAGGCTGGCCATTTCAGTACCCGGATCCTTCTCCTACGTAGCCATGATGTTGTGATTGATGCAGAATGTGGTCTGGCATTATCGTGTTGAAAAATGCAGGGTCTTCTCTGAAACAGATGACGTCTAGATGGGAGCACATGTTGTTCTAGAACCTGAACATAGTTCTCTGCATTAATGGTGCCTTTCCAGACATGCAAGCTGCCCATGCCACAAGCGCTCATGCAACCCCATACCATCAGTGATGCAGGCTTCTGAACGGAGCGTTGATAACAACTTGGGCTATCCTTGTCCTCTCTGGTCCGGATGACATGGCGTCCCAGTGTTCCATAAAGAACTTCAAATCGTGACTCATCTGACCACAGAACAGTCTTCCATTTCCATCTTGTCTTCTGAGAGACACTGACACTCTGAGAAGCTCTTTTTATACCAATCATGTTGTCAATTGACCTAATTAGTGTTAATTGGTCTTCCAGCTGTTCATTATATGCTCAATTTCCTTTTTCCAGCCACTTATTGCTACTTGTCCCAACTTTTTTGGGATTTGTTGATACTGTGAAATTTAGAATCAACATATTTTTCCTTTAAAATGTTACATTTACTCAGATTAAACTTTTGATCTGTAATCTATGTTATATTACGAATAAAATATTGACATTTGCCATCTCCACATCATTGCATTCAGTTTTTATTCACAATTTGTTTAGTGTCCCATCTTTTTTGGAATCCGGTTTGTATTAAAGATTAACTTTTTGAATGGAATTATGGAAATTAAACTACTTTTCCATGATATTCAAATTTTTTGGAAAGGGTCTGTACGACCTGAAGTTAAATTATTTGTAACGTTTGTCATTTTTGTCCCTTATACCTCTAAGTTTCCATGACTATTGATTTGAACTCTGCAGCACAACTTCAGTATAAAGTAATGAAATGTGACAAAACGCCACTGATCACATCACTAAAGCAAAGATTGCCATTTCAGTTTTTACTTGCCTCACCAATGACAAGTTTGTGCTGCTTGCATAGTTCTGGTGCTCTAAACTTGTCTCTTCACCTCTTCCTCTTCTTCTGGCCCTCCTGTCTAATGTCCCGTGGCAGGGTGATGGGTTTCGTTTACCAACATTTTTATTTATTTGCAAAATGCCAGAATAAAGAGAGTAAGATTTTTTTTAAGGCAATTTTTATTACTTTCTTCAAAGTCAAAAGTTTAAATGCACTAAGATTACTTATGCCTTTACACAATTTGGGATATTTGATGTCACGTCTTTGGAGCGTCAGATAGGGTTATTGATAATATCTGAGTCGAGTAGAGACACACCTGTGGATGTCATTTAAGGAACACCTGAAACACACTGCTTCCTTGTGTAACATCACAATCATCACCAAGTCATACAGTTTAAATGTTGCCAAATATGAAGTGTATTTAAACTTTTGACTTTGAAGAAAGTAATGAAAATAGCCTTAAAAAATTCTCACTCTCTATTCTGGCATTTCGCAAATAGAAAAAAAATTGCTAATCTTAATTGACCTAACAGGAAAAGTTTATTCTGATTGGACGTCAGACATATGAAAAAAACACACACATCTTTTTAAATAGTGTATGTAAACTTGTGATTTCAACTGTGCATGTTCTATGGCTCTGAATGTCCTCAGAGGAATCATCATGAATCTTCCACACCCACGACTCCAGTTTGACCCTGTGGAAAATATTCTGTTCCCATCGTTACCCAGACTAAACATACAAGTGATAAATAAGAGAACAAATGCTTTTACAGTGGGTCCATTTGTCCTCAACAATGTTCGAAGACGGTGAGTACAGAAGGATTTATAAAAATGTTAGTTAAATTTTAAAAGATTTTTAGGTTTCCATTGTAGTATGTCAGGACAGCTGTTGCTGTGGACATCCTATTAATTAATTCTTCTTAAGGCTAGTTCAAGCACAAAGAATATTAATTGTTTAATTACAACGGATTCTTTCTTTTTCGAGTTAAATTTCTGCCATGTGACCGAGATAACTTGAGAGTGGAGTGTATAATGAGACGCCATTTTATCTTTGACCCATCAGAATAAATGCGGTCATTTATTTAACAGAATCAAAATTTAACATCAAACATGTACACTTGATTGGCTGATCTGTTTCTGGTTAATAAACTTGGCGAGTTCAAATAACAAGACAACAGAGGATTACTGATGGAGAATAATTCATCTCTGAAGGCATTTAGCTTGATTTACTGGTGAAGAGGTTTACAAGAGGAGAGATTTAGATGGATGGAGGAAAGTATGTTGACCAAGAATGGCACCCTTCATCCGACCCCAGCTCATCCCCGGTACACTCGGTGTGTGACGACTCGTGACGACTCGTTACCTGAGCAGAAGATAAATCAGCTCCGGAACAGAGGTCCATTTCCACGCTACCTTTCAGCGTCTCCGATCAGTGTGGCTGAGAATCGTCCGAAGTAGTGTCCAGATACTCCGTTCAACAGAATAAGCTTCCTTAGAAGGAATCTTCCTTAGAAGTTGAGAGCATTTAATGCTCGGGGTGAGATCACAGCGAGGCGTGCTGTGACTCCGCTGAAATGGATGGACCCTTGGCTCATGGTTCAAAATCCATCAGCTATTAGAGTAGAGACTGTTAGACCTTAGCCTCATGTTAGTCTGAAAGTTCCATTAAGACTGAAAGTTCCAGTAAAACTGAATAGTTCCAGGAAGTGTTGACTTTTAAAGGGTATCCACTTCCTGTTACTTGGTACTTCCTGATTGGTTAACACAACCAGCAGGGGTGGAGTTTTAGTGATGTCAGAGGGTTATTAGAAGTCACAGACAGCAGAAATGTTTTTAAGAACGATTAGTACAGACAGGAAAATATTTTGAAGAAGTGACAGACTTTGCAGGTGCCAGTTTCTTATTTACTGTCTGAGAGTTTTAAAACAAGGCACTTCATTCTCATAACTTGTTCTCTGACTGTTGACCGACCTCAAATCCACTCCTCATTCAGACAGAAGATTAAAATGCACAGTTACGTCGTAAATAGACATTTAACTTGTATGATCTAAGTCTAATGAGGTTTAAAAATCTTTAATACTGTTTCACAGTTGATTTAAATGAGTGGTTCACTTCAACATTAGAAATGGTATGAACTAAACACACTTTTGATTATCAAGATATTGTAAAATAGTAATGATAATAAAAAAAAGAAGAGTGTTCTTTCAATTGATTAATTCAGGATACAATTAAATAGTCTCTTGATGAGATAATTTGTATTTCTGGATTCAAATCAATGAAATAACAGTTCCTGTCCCATGAAGGTCCTCAGAGACAGATTGATGTTGGAGGTCTAGTTCACTACACCCTCAATCCATTATCTTCCGCTTATTCTGAAGTTAGGTCATGGGGGCAGCAGCTTGAGCAGGGAGGTCCAGGTTCACAACCACCTGGAGAGGACAAGGTGTCCCAAGACCATGTGAGAGACATAGTCTCTTCAGCATGTCCTGGGTCTTCCTCGGGGTCTCCTCCCAGTTGGACATGCTCAAAGCACCTCCCTAGGGAGGCGCCCAGGGTGCATCCTTACCAGATGTCTGAACCACCTCAACTGGCTCCTCTCGATGTGGAGGAGTGTACGGTTCTACTCTGAGTCTCTCCTGATAACTGAACTTCTCATCTAGTCTCTAAGGGAGAGTCCAGGTACCCTGTGGAGGAAACTCATTTCAACTGCCTGCATCCATGATCCATGATGAGGGTAGGAATGTAGACCGACCGGTAAGCAGAGCTTTGCCTTACAGCTCAGCTCCCTCTTCACCACAACAAACCGGTACAAAGTACGCAACACTGCACCAATCCGTCTGTCAATCTCGCACTCCATTCTTACCTCACTCATGAACAAAACCCAGAGATACCTGAACTCCTCCACTTGAGGCAGAACCTCACCCTCGACCTGAAGAGAGCAGTCCACCCTTTTCCAGTTGAGGACCATGGCCACAGACTTGGAGGTGCTGATTCTCATCCTAGCTGCTTCACACTGTGAACTGCTCCAGTGAGAGCTGGAGATCACGACACGATGACGCCAACAGGACCACATCATCTGCAAAGAGCAGAGATGAATCCTGAGGCCACTCAACCGGACTCCCTCCGCTCGCTGGCTGCACCAAGAATTTCTGTCCATAAGTCATGAACAGAATCGGTGACAACAGGCAGCACTGGGGGAGTCTAACTCCCACCCTGAAGGGGTCCGACTTACTACTGGCAATGTGAACCACTCTCACACCGCTTGTATAGGGACCGAACAGCCCGTTGGATTTACTGCCAACACCAAAAAATTAAAATCAATCAATAAAACACCTTGAAGCAACCACACATTTTGGTCACCATTTAAAACTGGGTTGCTACATCAAAATCAAAGATGGCTCCCTCGCTACATGTAAACCTTGGGATTTTGCAAACTTGGAAAAAGAAGCAATGTGTTTCTTTTTTGACGTGTGGCTAAATCTATGCTTGAGAAAGATCATCTCTAAGGTGGCAGCCACCATTACTCTGACACTAAAGAAGTTTTCCTTATTAGTAAAGAAGGCAGATTTTTATGGACGATTAATGTATAATCGCAATAAAAGCACAAAACTTCCAAGGGAAAGCTTTTTATTGGCCTGTAAATACTGAGCATTGTTTGTCATGTTGGTTTGGTGTTGAATCATAAAAACAAGCATTTTTAGCCAATTATACTTTCTAAACAACAGACGTTTGATTTGAGAGAACAGATGTTGAACAGTTGTGATCTACGTGGCACTCCCTGGATTATCGCAGGTGTTAGCTTCCACCCTGCAACAACTCGTGAAGTGGGGATAGTAGTCCAAGTTCAAGGGAACTATTAATGGCCATTACATCTCATGTGGTACGGGACGGAACAAAATTATGTACACAAGTAGTTTATTTTAGTTTACTGTAGTAGTAGTTCATTTTAGTATTTATTTACAGGTACATACTGGCATTTTAGACCCTTCCCACTCTTTCTAAACTCTTAACCTTTCAAATCATTTTAAATGGGTACTCACCAGAGAAGATGAAGTAGGAGACGGAGATGAAGAAATAGCTGTCCAGTGATGAAGGTGATGAAGATGAGATGAAACCAGGTGCTTTGGCTTAGTCCTTCTTAATAAAAGTGTGAGATGGCATCCTTTTCCAGAACAGTCCATGTTAAAAACTTGTTCAGACCTGTAGACCCCCTCACTGATCAGGTCTTTGAACTCATGTTAAACTCCTCCGCTCCTGCCGTCAGCGGACGCTGCCTCTCCGTGCAGAGAAACACTTTTTAATGCACATCGTTTTCATCCAAAGTGATTTGTTTTCTTCTTCAATCATTAATTCACAGCTTGCATCTCAACTGTGCTGCAGGCGGCCGGCAACATCCACATAGGTACGACCGTCTTAGAAGTTACATTTTCTCTTTCATCGTCAGCATCTTCTACTGGCGTTTCCGTTCCATCACCAGAAACTTTTGACCGTTTGTGAGCGTCCACTAAACAAAGGTTCGAGGTTAACAAACCCCCCGCTACTACTGTAACAGCCAATCAGCACCCGGGTCACAAAGCACAATGTTCTGTTTCTTAGAGAGACATGTCCTCACATGATTTACACGTTTTTTTTTAATCAATCAACCTTTATTTCTACAGGTAAATCCCATTGAGCCTCGAGGACTCATTTACAAGAGAGACCTGATTTAACAAAGAATGATGACAACAATGGACAACAGCAACAACAATAAGCAGTTATAAAAACTCATACTACAGTTTTTTTTTTTTTTTTTTTAACAAATAGGATGGCTAAAAGGAAAAAGGTAACAAAACCAAAAAAACTACTAGATTCCGAGACAAATGTATAAAACTAAAAACAGGAACATGTCTGCATTGGTCCCTGCCAGGAGTCCAACAGATTCTTAAAGCCACTTAGTGAGGTCAAAGGTCGAGAGCTTCAGATCTTTGTACAAGATATTCCAGGAAACAGGAGCGGAGTAGGAGAAGGTCCTTTTGTCTAGTTCAGTCCTCACTGAGGGAACACTGCAGGTAATGATGTCCTGAGAGCGCACTCCGTAGCTGCACTCACGCAGAGACATGTAGGAGATGTATGAAGGCAGCAGACCAGGAAGTGATTTAAAGATGAAAATGTACCAGTGAGAGAGTCTGCGTGAAGTTAATGATGTCCAGTTAACCAGTGAATACTGGGTGCAGTGGTGGGTACGATAATCACAGCCAGTTATGAATCTTAGTGCACCATGATAGACAGCATCCAACATCTGCAGGGTTCTTGTATCTTATGTTTATAAAGCTGCATTTTCTTTAAAAAACTTTTCCATGTGACATGAATTAAAGTTTACGTTTGAAAGGCCGTTTCAGCAGTCATGACTTGACTTCGCAAAAATACTGTTCAGCAGAAAGCAGCGGCCAGAGGCACTAGTTACAGCACAGCGTTGAACTTAGGGAAATGTAGTCCTCATGAATGGTGATTACAGTACAGTGGAAGCTGAATGAAAGAAAACTACAAAATGGTGGCACCTGTCCAAATTATTTTAAACTTTTTCCACATCCACATGATGGTTGTAGACTTCAGAAAGACCAACACCACCCCCCAACATAGGAGGATCTGCGGTGGAAGTGGTCTCCAGCTACAAGTACTTGGGTGTACACATGAATGACAACCTCAGCTGGAGCAACAACACCAGCAGCCTGATGAAGAAAGCTCATCAGAGACTCTACTTCCTCAGACGGCTGAGACGAGCTGGTCTGGAAGCTCAGTCCTCACCTCCTTCTACAGGTGTGCAGTGGAGAGCATCCTGTGCTCCAGCATCAACGTGTGGCATGGAGGCTGCACAGCTGCAGAAAGAAAAGCTTTGCAGAGAGTGGTGAAGGCTGCACAGAAGATGTTGGAGTCAGCCTCCCCACCATCACAGACATCTACACCTCCAGATGCAGGAAGAGGGCCACCTGCATCATGAAGGACCCCACCCACCCAGCACACACACTTTTTGCCCCACTCCCCTCAGGAAGGAGGTTAAGGAGCATTAAGTGTAGAACCACTAGACTGAGGAACAGCTTCTACCCTGAAGCTGTTAGACTCATGAATCTCTAACTAGAATAATCACTGTGAAAAACCACATCATGTTGCTGCTGATCTGTTTTAATGTTGCTGCTGATGTTTCAATGTTGCTGATCTGTTTCATGTTGCTGCTGATGTTTCAATGTTGCTGATCTGTTTCATGTTGCTGCTGATCTGTTTTAATGTTGCTGATCTGTTTCATGTTGCTGCTGATCTGTTTCAATGTTGTGTTCATGCGTGCACATCTGCTCACAGACTCATGTTCATGTTTGTGCTGATGTTCAATGTTTTATGTTATGAGTGCTTAGTGTATATTTAGTTGATGTTTTTCTTAGTTCATATCTTAGATGTTATTACTGTTTTTCTTAGACATTTTATTGTTGGATGTAACACTGTACAGTACTTATACTTTAGTGATATTACTGCACAGTCCACAATCGTGTATTTAAAAAAAAGTGTAATATTTTGGACGTCCACAAACCGTGATAGAGTCCGCGAAAGTCGAACCGCAAAGTAGCGAGAGACTACAGTACAAAAAATGAGCAAAATTAAAACCTTTAATTTGACAGGTCAGTGTGGGTTGAATATCCAGACAGAGAGTAAAGTACTTGCCTAAAAAAATAAAGAACAGAAACACATCAAATACTGCAAGTTTTCCAAACAGCACATTTACTGTTTTAACCATTAAGTAATCTGAGTAACCGAATGAAATAAAGGCCTCAGCTGGCTGGATGGTGTTTGACTGAAGGGACACGTCACCAATGGATTGTTGGAACTGGGTCAGTAGGTCCCTCTGCCAACACAACCATCACCCACCCTTCTAACGTACCGCCCGATTTGATCTGCTTCAAATGAAAATGAAATTATGTGGTTTAACGTACGCTCTTATAAAGTGTGTATTTATTTCAAAATATGTTGAAAGTTCTAGTTGTAGCAGCAAGAATTGTTTTTAAGTAAGCATTTCTTCTTTAAAAAGATCAGAATAAAAACACCAGGAACATCATGACTGGCTGTAAGTGATCCCGCAGCAGGGCAGACTGTCTGATCACTCCCCTCTCTGTTCAAAACAACTTGATTTAAGTTGCACATCCAGGACAACAGAGGGTTTCCTCACAGACGTTCCCAGACGAGCAGCATGCAGAGGATCAGCAGCATGCAGAGGATCAGCAGCAGACATCTACAGCTCCAGCAGAGCTCTGACGTCGTCCACGCGAGAACTTTTCCTGTCGGTGCTAGCTGAGCCGAACGTCTTCTCCACCAGGTCCTGCTTCTTCCTCTGGATCTTCACCATGTTCTCCTCCACTGAGTCCTTCACTATGAACTGCAGCAACAAACAAACAAACAAACAAACAAAACAGTTAGTTCTTCACTTCCTTGTGTGAGTTGCAGAAGCTCAGTGTTGTTGCTTGAATCCTGAACAAGTTCTAAAACAAGTTTTCTCAAAACAACAAGGTCCATGTTGGTCTGACTCTACTTCTGACTACATCAAGTACACAAATACACTCTGCAACAGGTACGTAATATACAACAAGTACACAAACACGCTCTGCAACAG